>NC_136687.1:5104819-5594819 GCF_903797595.1 Erithacus rubecula
CCCTCACAAGATATAGAACCAAATTCAAATAAGTTTTAGGCACTTAAAATGTCATTAAAATGTATATAGGGCTTTGAGATATGATCATCTCTCTGGGACTTATGAAAATTTTATTAATTGGTTATCTGCATCTTTAAATGCCTAAATATCTTCGAAATTCAGAACCTTCTATTTCTGTGATGCACTTCCACTTTCTAAAAATAAGGATAAATAATAATACCCAGTTTGGCAGGATCTGATGAGGATAAATGCATCAAAAATTGTGAGCTGCTCAAATTATGAAATGAGAGGGTTGAATCATAGATTGCTTTCATATCAGAGATCAAGGTTAAACAAAGGCTAAAGCTCTGCATACATGATTTGCAAATGCAGTTATGCTAATAGCATGATGATCCTAATTAGATGATCAGCTGCATATCTGACTTTTGATAATAAGTGCTAATGTGACTTGCTAATCAATGTCAGGTATGGAAATAGAATGTAGAATTTCTGACTTGTGAATCCATGCACTAATTGCTAAACCAGACTGACTCCCCAGTGTTATCCTTCATTGCAAAATGTTCTATCTCCTCCCTGTACTCATATCATGTATTATTTCATCAGCTTTTTGTAGATCCTCAGACTGTTAAGACCAGAAGATTCCACTATAATCATATTTTTGAGCTTCTAAATAACAAGGACCAAAAAATTTTCTAGCTATTTCATAGTGGGGAAATTATTAATTTTTCTTACCATGAATTAACATTATCATTCTTAATTTTTTCCTGAGCCATGGAACATTCTTTTCAAAGACACATAACTTTAACTTCAAGGTTCCAAATGATAATGGGTTTGTCACTTTCCATGAGAAGAAATGTCAGTCATTAATTGCCTTCCATCTAGCAACATGCCCAAAAATAAGGTCAGATTCATTATGTTTGCAAAAGTTGAATTTAATTGGCAGTTTGTAAGTTTCTGACTTCTGCTTTCAGCCTCAGTAATATCTTGTTATCCTTTAACTGCTAGATTAAACATTCTTACATCTCAGATCATAGATTGCTCTATAAAGCAAACTATGAAAGAAAAGTGGTCACTTTAATCACATTGCTTAAGTCACTGTGGGAAATAGTTCTGATAGCTAAGAAAATAATAGAATTATTTTTGCTTCAAATGTTTCATTTTTCCCTTTAATTTAACAATATTGCAGATAAATCCTACAAAGCAGCTATTACAAAAATGCATTTTAAAGTGAAAAATCTGCCTGGATTAATTTTATTTTCCTTTCCAGTGGACAATCCTTGCATTCTATACCTGAAGAGCAGGCAAGGAAAGGAAAGAAGCCATTTTTCCTCCTGGAAACCAAAGTGTGTTTCTTTGGGTTTTGTCAACCCATCAGAAAATCATCTTAACAACTGTGATTCCCATTAATTAGCTCACTGGAATAAATACAGCTGTCAAAGCAAAGTAGGGTATTGGGGAATTCCCACACACATTAAATCATTGCCCCTTCAAAGGATGAATTTTAGAATTAATAAAATTTTAAAAGTACATGAAGCTGGCATCACACACTGGAAAATGCTTAGATTCAGCACACTGATTCTGATCTTTGTTTACATAAAGTATTGCATGAAATAGAACCAAAATTTCATATTAGGGTGATGTTTGTGTATAAAATTGCTCTCAATTGAGAATAATCATATAAAACTAAGAATAATAAATTAAATTACTGAAAACACAAAAGATTTTTTTTCTTCTGAATGCATAGTACTACATACAATGGTACATGTGATAATATGTGCAAAACCTGAAATCTGTTAAAATATCTGCTATTCTGTGTTTAATTTTATCTTTACCAAATTAAGGGTTAATAAATTGTGGCCTAATTGTAACGTGATGTTTAATTTTTCATCTCATGCAAAATTTTACAGCGGGGAAGGGGAAAACATTAAGATGTTTCTCATTAAAAAAAGTGCATGTTTCCTGCAGCTGCAGCTTTGGCTTCATCTCACAGAAGTCTCAAAGGGCATAGAAAGAACAGTAATAGCCACTATGGCCCCAAACTTATCACCTCCTAAATACAAAGGAAAAATTTAGACAAGAGAAAAATTCAACTTGGTTTCTCTTCTAGTAAAAAAAAAAATAGCTGAAAAAGCCCCAAGAAACCCCAAAACAACACCAAAATCCACTCCCCTCCCCCAAAGCATTAATTTATATAGTTAGACTAATGTCAATGAACCAAATTCTAGAAAATAAAGTAACTACTTTTTAGGAATTTTGAGACTGTTGAATTTTCTCTTTTTCCCCTTGAAACACAGTTTTCTCTTTTTCACTAGGAAAAGCTGCCTGATGAAGATCTGTATAAGCAGAAATTCAGCTCCCACAGAGAAAAATAAGTAATTCTTTTGAACATGTACACACGTGTACCCAAAGGTTCCATCTAGAGAGCAGGAACATCCACAGTATGAATTATGGAATAATATAGGAATGTTCATTTATTGTGAACTCTCAACTCCTCACCTTTGCCCTACTGATGAATCCATTCCTCCTGGGATGAGTGGAACAGTACCAGACTCTCAGAAATATGCCAAAAGCAAGAGTTCTGTGAGACTGAACAAAAAGTTCAAAACTCTTTTTCACTTTCTAAAGTGAAACTAAATGGCAAGCCCCCCCCCCACCAAAAAAGAAAAAAAAAAAAAAAAAAACCCTTTAGTGAAGTTTTGAAACGTAAGAAAAGTGAAGACTCCTGCCTTTCTTTTTCCAAATGCTAGATTCATTTCTTAACATTTTTGCCTAATTAGAACACATGTAGTAAAATACAATTTAAAAGCCTGGCAAAACAAAATACAACAAACAATGGGGTGGAGAATGGAAAAGTATGAGCAGAGATAAACAGCCTTAATCATCTCTTAGCTGTGTATTGGAAAATGATCAGTGTTACAAGTTTAGTTTATAAATTTGAATGGAATGGAATGGTATGAAATCATATGTTAAATAATAAATGAACCACTGAAAAATGAATTCTGAAGACTCTGAAAGCAATAACTTAATAACTTAAATTATGAAAGGTCAATAAATTTTATTTAGATAGAGTAAAATCACATTTTATCCTGTGTTAATATATCTTGTAGTTCCAGTGATTAATATTCTAGAGAAGATACATTTTTGTTAGTTTTATTATGTTACAGTGTGAAGAAAAGTTCCAGTAGCCTCTCAATCAAACAGGGAAGATCTGAATTATGTTCCTAATATTTACAAGGTTAAGAGCAGGAAGCATACAGTAAAAGTTATATCTTTTGAAAGATCAGAAAAGATAGCCAGTTTTAAAATCCTCCCCTTCAGAAACATCTCCCAAAGGCAGACACATTTCTGCAGGAGCTAAGCAGAATTATTTTGTATATAATTAAAACTCTGAAATCATTGCTTACTTACCAAATTTGACCTTGGTGCTTAGTGATAACAAAAGATATAATGCCTCCTTTGTTCCTCCATTATAAACACACATCAAATATTGCAGGGGGAGCATCTGGTTTTAAGAGGCACTTACTTTGGAATGACAGAATCAGAGATGCAATGTACCAAAGTGATACATTTTGATTTCTATTACTGGCCTCACAATTATCATCAGTATCTCTATAGTGTGTTTTTCCTATTCTGCCAAACAAACCGCATTTCTGTCAATTATATGACTAAATTAGTCATTCCAAACTTAATACCTCCTAAAGCCATCAGCAGATGTTCCTTTATAATCATTGATGTCATTCCCTAAATGATTGAAAAGGAGACATTGCTGGAGTGCAATGAGTGAATGGTAACTTTGGTGTTCTTGTCTAACTTTAGCAGGGAAGCATCTGCCCTGCCTCACTCAAACAGCAACACTCCCAAAAGGAAATTCACCCTCTCTAAAAACTCATGGAAGAGACAGCCCTGTCACTCTCCTCTCCTGTCTCTGCAGCAGCCAGTTATTTAACCAGTCAAAATAACTACCTTTGAAACTGCAAACTGGTGAAACTAATTCCATCTTTTAGCTGAATATGGTTACAATCTGCAGGACAGATTCTCTTCTCCATTTCAGCTGATTTGTTTTCTGTCTCAATAAGATGAGAAGTCTGCCCAGCCTGGCAGGACAAAAGGTGTCTCTGCATGGTGAATAATATTTAACCTACCACAAGTGGTCACCCAGGACAGTGCTACAGTCACATGAAGCCTGAGATAAATATTCTTAGACTGCTGATGCTTATTTTGAAGTCAATAATAATAATAAAGTTACCTCACTTCTGACATCAATGTAAGCATTTAATGCAATATTTTTAAAATATAAAGGACACAAACAAAGCAGAGAGGTAATGAGAGGAAATGGGATTTGCATGGACTTCCAGCTACATCCTTTGAGAATTTGATGTCTTTTCATTTCTCCTCCTTGCTGCTCTATCAGTCTGTACCACAATTTACTACTGGAGAAAAAAAATTACTGTTTTCCCTCTAAATAGCTATCAGCATGTTCTTTCTCTATAAATCCTAGTGAGATCCCTGGTGGTGAAATAACAGTTAACAAATACAGAAAGTAATATAGAACAGCTTCATTTCCCCAGCATATTAAAACTACAGTTGTCAGCATTTAATGTCTCTGATATCCTTAACCCCCTACAAGTTGTAGAATTAGCTAAAGCTTTGCCTCCAGGTATCCCATCAGGATGCTCCAATACAGAGATTTACATTCAGTGTAGCTCTCTAGGAGTAAAATATCTTTTTTGACATACTTAATGCGTCATAATAACTGCAAATTTATTGTATCAAGCATTAACCACTTTCTCCTTCATACATGCCTGGAGCAAGGAAGAAACATCACTATTACCATAACTGTGCTACACTGAATGAACAAATATGCAGAAGCCTGACTGCAGACTTCAATCATTTGCATTATTTTTAAATGATATAATTTTAAAATACGTTCATTTTGGAGCCATAAATGAGAATGGAGCAGATGGTTAGAGCTTAATTTAGAGTAATTTGTCTATTAAAATACACTGCACTGCCACTGAGTCTTTGTTATAGCACTAACTCATTACAATGGAGTTGTAATTTATGGGGTAGAGGGAAAGGTATTGGACCTTTAGGAAAAGTTTGCAGTCTTAGAGTATTCACTAGGAGAAGTGAACACAGATAAGCATTTCAATACAGGATTATTAAAAAAAAATGGGAAAAGCAAAAATATTAGAATTAAGGTTTGCAGTCCTTTCAGAACTCCCAGTGTTCCTACACAGAAAGGATATTCACATGCACAAATAGAAGGACCTTCTTTGTATAATGTCAATCATGTATTTCTTCATTTGCACTGACTTTTAGCTGTTGAAAATTGTAGATGCTTATTTACAGCAGTAAATACTTTTGTAAATAAATTTTTAGAAATATTTTGAATAAGCAAGTTAAGTATATTGAAATTCATTATTGTATTTTTCTCTGCATTAAAAACATATTTTAAAGCTTTTTTTCTAAATACAAAAGCCCAGTAAGACTCTTAATGTGTTCAGTCTGTATTAGAATTAATTTTATATTCATTATCTATCTGTAGGGAAAATGAATGAGCAACAGGGAGGCAAAAAGCACACATGGGATATAACCATTTAGGTTAATCAAAGGTAAAGGTAATCTGTAAAACTTTAAAGGGACATAAAATATAAATAGCATAGGTTTCTTTCAGAGAAAATTCACTGCTCTTATAGTCAAATTGGCATGAGGTGAAATAAATCTTTTGGGTTTTCATATACCTTCCTCATATCTAAACTATTTTTTTTATTCCAGAAAAGAAATATTTCTGTAATTTTGATCAGAGTACCAAAAATTTTTCTTTAATACTTAGAGGTTGCTCCAAAGATTGTGATTAAACACATAACTACAAATGAAATTATGTAGAAAACAATAATAAATCTGTATTGAAGCTTCTATTGCATATACACTTTTGTATAAATAGATATATGTGTGTATTTACATATATTTATAACTTCTTATATGGATATGTAGTGCTCATATCTGGTTGCAGTGAGAAAACACTGGCAATTATTAAATACATTAAAAACTGCATTATATTAAAAACCTTATTACTTGTACAATTATTTCATTGTAACAAAATGTTAGAATAATTTATTGGGGTGGTGCTGGGTGGAAAAGTTTACATTGTGGAATCACAGAATAGTTTGGGTTGGAAGGAACCTTAAAAAACAGCTGGTTCCAATCCCCAGCCATGGGCAGGGACACCTTCCACTAGCCCAGGTTGCTCCAAGCAAAATTATTTTATCAAGGATTGTCTGCCACATATGACTGTGGCAAGGAGGAAACAGAAGTTTAGGACAGAAGAGTCCAGTTAAGTGTTTCTTCAACAAACCAGTAATATCTAGAAATACCCACATATTCAAAGACATTTTTTGATTGAGATATTTTAGAACAAGGCTACTAAAAAAGAGCTGCTGTGCAATATCAAATATTCTAGCTTAATATGAATGTGCTCTGTTTCATATAAAAGTATTCTGCTCTCCAAGCTGACTGTATAATAAATTAAAGCTTTGCTCAGTTTAGAACATCACACATAAATATTATTAGCATAAAATGGAAAAAAGTGAAAGGCAAATCCATACTACAAGGCTGCAAGTTTATTTTAAAACAAAGCACTTATTTTCATATAATGGGACTTTCAGTTGGTAACAAGAGCCTCATCTCCTGGATTGTATGAAACTAGAAGACGGAAGGAACAAGATAACACTGTGTGATTTCTTCTTCAAATTACTCTGATGCTTGCCAAATCTGTATCTTCTCAAGCCTGTTCCAAAAACATAAGTGTTTAATATCCCCCATAGCTTCTATCTAATTTATACAGTACATTTTATAAATTAGTGGATATGTTTTTATCTTTTTGTCCAAGCAATTACTGAAGTGCAAGACATGGGTGATGACATTTTGTACTACAGTAAGAAAAACCATTTGCAAAATTTTATATGTAGTATGACCTTTAATTTTTTAAGTAGAAATGAGCAAAGAAAAATAAACAGACCCCAAACAGCAGAACTTGATGAACTAAGAAAACAGTCTCTTCATGGTATGCATAAACTATTTTAATAAGATAGGGATAAGAACTAATTTTTGAAAGTGTATAAAAATCAAGGGAGTCAGAAATCTAGTCATATATCCTAGTGTAATAATTTTAGAGTTAAGATCAAAAGCTCTCAGGTAATCACCAAAACATCCCTTCCACTCTGAGTTTTTTAGAGAAGCAGGCTTGTTTTAATTTATTTTAAATTGGATATATAAAACCAAGTCTCTCACAGCTCAGTTCTGATTCAACCAATTGACTACAAAGGGAACTGAGGGTAACCAGCTGAGATTCAAATATCTGACTTCTGGGTTTCTGAAGTTCTCCAAAAACAATTCTACCCTGACAGTTTTAAAACTCTGATTGTGTTATATGTGTTCCTTTCAGCATAAATAAATACAAGCTTTCAGTGACCCATTTTATAATGGCATGAGCTCCAATGCAAACTCTTCCACCCTGCCAGGAATCTGTGCTACTCATCTGGTGCTGCCACTGGCACACAGGGCTTGGAGTTTCTGCACTGTGACATGTTTGGGCATTCCATGCTTACCTGGAAAACAGTAACTTTCACCATAAATCCAAAGATTTTAACTTCACTGAGCTTGGCTACAACTCACTGGATATTTTATGTAGACCTTTTTAGATTATATATATATATGTAGAAATATTTTGGTAACACATAAGTAACATTTTCAAGCAGTAATTATGCAATAAGCTGAAGATTTCCAGCTGTACCAAATCCCTCTGTATTGAAGAACATGCTGTGTTTTTGTCAAATACCACTTACTCAGTTTCAATAAAGCATATTCAACTATATTTTTGGAGCCTGTGCTCTCCCAAATCTGAGATAATTTCCTAGAAGGATAAACAGAAAAATAAGCAACATGAAGGGTATTAGATTGTTTGCTGAATGTCAATACTGTTCAATATATTTCATGAAAAATACATTATGTGAAACAAGCCTGATACTGTTCTATAACAAGACTAAATCAAGTCAAAAATTTAACTGTGTTGGGTTCAAACTCATTTTACACCTGTGTTCAATTAGTGTCTTCAAGTCGTGCTGAGATCCTCTGATGAGAAATGCTGGATTCCATAAGTGCAAAAAATACTTTGATGGCATCTCAAAAATTGCAGAATTTCCAAAAGAAAGCTGTAATCCTCTGGCAATATGTTGTTGATTTATTTCATGGCCTGCAATGGAAACCTTGGCTGCAGGGAGGGTTGAAAGGAGGTCTTGGTTGTCCCAGTGCTGAATCCAGCCCTGAAAGCTTTGGGGCTGTATGGATACATGGTGCATGCCAGGATCCCCACTTTTCCAGGGTCTGCTGTGGGCAGCAAAAATCAAACAGTAGCTTCAGGATGAAAAGTGAAAGGATTAATACCAGTCCTTAATACAAAAAATAGTGATGCTGTGAATGGGTATAAACCAAAGCTATTTGTTTACCTATTAAACATTCCTCCCCTGCACTCATGGCATCCTATGTGTTCCTGCTTTCCAAAAGTATCTAGAAACAAATCCAAATACAGACAACTGAGCTACACAAATGGAAATTCCCTCCTCCCTGGAAGATTTAGTGAAAAATATAAAAGCTAAAACCCAAGGCATCAACAAGACTATTAATTGTGGAGTGGCCAGCACCCCTTCAATGTGCATTGAAAAGCCAGGGCTTCATTTGATTGCAGGCTTGAGAGAAACCATACATAAAATGCTCTGTTTTTCCTCTGAAGAGTAACAACACTCTGAACAGTGTCAGTAATATAGAATTGCACCACAGATTGTTTCTGAAAGCAATAACAATTTTTATAAGTTTAATACAAATTCATTTTTCTGTATCTTACTACGATGGCTCCAGATGATTAAATGAAGCCCGTGTAAATATTCAGAAAGGTTTTATAAAATGAAACCTTTTCACCTAGCCAAAGCAGAGACATTTTTGCTTATTACTTTGAAGAGCAACTATAGAATAAGATTTATGTCAGAAATCTCTTAGAAAAATGATCAGGGTAATGTTTCATGGAAAAAATTTAAATATAAGACCAGTAAAGCATTTATTTGTTCAAGTATTACTGTCCAACTGCCAAGATATTTCAAAGCTACATTTTTCTTATCAATCAACTCCATATTTATCTGTTAAAACATTCATCTTAGAAAACCTTTACAGGTATTAAGATTCACAGCAGCCCAGAACTGAAATGAGTGGGTGAATATTTGTTTGGTCTACAGCCAAAATTAGCATCTTCTCCTCTGGTTTTTGTTAAGTGATGATGGATGCCAGGCTGCAGCAGTGCCAGTCACTCCTTTGGGCTCTGAGGAGAGAGGAGTCCTGAGCCCTTGGATGGGGCATGGGTGAGGTCCCAGGGGCCAAGTCCCAGCAGATTGCTGAGGAGCATTAGCTCCTGCTGGTATCCTCAGGATCCAGACATTGTGGAATAATTTTAAAAATTAATTAAGTAGTAGAAAAACTGAAAAAGCAAAATTCTGTTGGAAAAAAAGGAAGACTTGAAGCACTGGAAATCACCTGAATAAAAACATTTACTTGTCTTTGAAAATATTTGCTATTCTTTGTCCTAACCAGAGTTCAAACTTTAAGTCTGAAACACAAGACTGCAACTCAAAACTTTGAGCTGGGCACCAAAGGCATCTTTGGCTGCACAAATCTCTCCAAATAGAGCCTTTTATTCTCTGTGTACACAAAAATTGGTGTAGTCCTTTAATTAACTTATTTAGATTGAATAGAATAAGATCTTCTGCTCTGGGAATGTCTCAGTCACTTGAAATGAGACTCAGCATCGACTGCATCCAGTGACCTGAAAATACATTTTCCCCCCAGCTTTTGCTAAAGTCTTCAAACATCAACCCACAGAATTTTTATGACAATTGATGTTTGTCTGTAATGTGCATCACTCTGAAACATTTTACAATGCCCTGTGTCAGCCCTGAAGAGCAAAGACAATTGAGAAAGCCATCATGGAAAGTACATACACTCTCAAAGTACTTCATACCTTCAATGTCAGCACCTGGTGCACAACACATACAAATTAAAGCTTTCTGTTACAAGCAACAATAAACTTTGGTTTATATATTCAACATTGGACATATAATTTTAAAAAATTAAATTTTATTATTATATTCAGAGGAAATTAATGAGAATGGCAACATAGTTTGAAAGTCATAACTCATTCCCCTGAAAAAGTGCTACAGTCACACTTTGCTAGCCTCAATAAAAAGTTTGTGGGTAGATAATTAACTCTTAAAAGCTCCTAGAGGAGAAAAAAAATTACAATGGTTCTTCGTCTTCTGCATAGACAATAAGAATATCAGTAAGATCCTGGCAACACAACACTATAAAATTCGGGGGTTGTTCAAGTGTCATAAAATTAATTGAAACACTTTTTAGCAGCTTTTGTACATGCAATTTCAGAACTGTGCTGGCTGGCCAAGTTATAACTGGAAGGAAGAATTTAGTAAAGGGAATAATTTAAGTTAAGAAACTTGAAAATGTTGTCACTGTAAAATTCAGGTACTTTTTTTTTTTTTTTTTTTTTTTTTTGATTGGTTTGGTTTGATTTGGTTTTTTCCCTGGCAACATGGACATTCCCTAGACATTTCTATTTTTAATGGAATTCCAGCTGCCAGGTTTGTGCTGAAGTGCTCAGAATTTAAGAGAGCTGAGATGTCTCTGTACCTGCCTTATATCTGTGGTGTGGTGGCACTGATGACCCAAACATTTTCTGAATTATTTTTTTCTGTCAGGCAACACTGACAACATACAAAACATAGATATTTGGCAAGCCTCTGGAGGGCAGAGTATTTCTTTCAAGTGTTCTTCCTACAGAATCAATTAAGTCAGATCTGACACCTTGCTACCAGTGCTCTCTAAGACAAATTTATTGCTTGGATGAAAAATGACCCGCCAGTTTCTGAGTCCCCCAAATGCAATGCTGAAGACATGCATTTCATCAGGCTCTGAGTGATAAATGCTACTGATTGGTTTCCTTGACCACAGTTTGCTGTGTGTACAGTAAATTGTACACAATATTAGAGAGGATGTGGTGAGCAGGAAGGGTAATGACCTGTTTGTCTTATCCCACCTAAACACACTGCATCAGAAAGAGGTCACAGAAAGGAGAAGCACATTTCTAAATCCCCCCCAAAAAAATGATCACACTGAGCCTGGGGACTATTTTGGAATGAAGGTAGGAAGAGACACAGGAAACTGGGAGATTGCAGCCTGGAAGACTGAGGAACAGGAGGATCTTCCTGCAATTGTGAGCAGAACCCAGACAGCTCAGAAGTAATGAAAGATTTTCCTAGAAACATAACTAACTGACTGGAGCATATGGCATTTAACCATCTTACTCAAACTTTTGGGCACCCTGTGTTCCCTTGAGCACAAACTTACAATCTCCAGAGGAGGCTGTGCAGGATAAATAATCATCACTACTGGAAACCTCATGAATCATCAGGAACATAATTGAATGCATCATTATCAAAGCAAAAAGGGTGAAAGATTTCATTTCTCATTCAGCTTTAAATTCTTTTTGAGAAACATCAATACAAAAGAGAGAAAAATCGTACAGACTGCGAAAACTCATATCAAAAGAACAGAACACCCAAAACCTCTGAATATCTTGAGACCCAAGGTACATTATTCTCCACATAACCATTTCAGAGTGACTGAGTGCCCAGCACTCCTGAAGGTACTGCTTTTCAGATGAGCCAAAAATTTTCTCAATACATAGACAGAGTTGAAAGGGAGAAATGTTGGCACTGAAATAGAGGAAACCTCTGCTTACAAAAAGTAATAAGGATATGAGCAAAGTATTCCATAGAAGAAAATGTCATCTGTGCAAATGCAAGAGGAAGAACTGGTTAGGTAGCAGCCCTTGAGAAATAAAGCTGAGTTACTGCAAACCACAAAGCAATACTTGGTGTACTGCATCCCACCCCGGACTTTGTTAGTTCAAGAAAGCTACAGATTAGCAAGACTGCATCTCTTGATGCCACATTACTCCACATTCCTGTCAGGAATCCTCCTGGCCTTTGTTTGAATGGACACAGAGCTACACTGACATCTTTTTAGACTCAGTGCCCAACACCAAAGAAAGCACAGCTAATATGCTACATGTGTGAATTGTCTTCTAACTACAATTATCTCTAACTGATTACAAGGAACAGAAATTCTACATAATGTTTTCCTTAATATCCTCCTGCAGTTCTTGACTTGTAAGATATCTGATGTACAGCTCATTAAAATCTTCATCCTGCAGAGAAGAACAGCTCATTGCTGTTTGCTCCTCTCCTAGAATCAGTGAATTTTCCTCTGTACCTTGCAATACTAACAGCTCATGAACAGCATCCAAATTTACACTAACCTTGCCAAAAAATTATTCATGAAAATATCATCACAACAACTGATCCAATTCAAGTATTTCTAAATCTCTTTGCTTTGTTAGGGCTGAAGGTCAAGAAACAAACATTCAAGCACACTTGAAGTCTGAGCAGAAGAACATTGAGGAACTGAAGGTCAGCAAGTGCTTATCTCCTGTGAGACTTAATCCAAAGAGCCACAAGTCTCTCTATTCAGATTCAATTCCATCTTTCTTGAATTCTTATAATCAAGCTCAAGCCTATCTTTTTTACATCCCCAGATACACTATTCTTGCCCATTGGCAAATTTCAGACATTATCTCAGCTTTTCAGATGACATTTCCATGGATTATTATGCTGCAAAGCTGTCAACTTCTAGTGTTCATGGTCTCTCACGTGGATATTGTCCAACAGTTAATCTCTTCTTACAACCTCTGAGGAATTGGAAATATCAATAGAATATCCTGGAGCAAGTTCTGGAAAATTTCTCAAGTCTTTGAAAATATGGCTTACAAAAAACCAAAAAACAAACAAATCTCCCTGGTCCAGCCAGCCGTTTCCCCTGCTAGAATAAAGATAGATAATTATTTCTACAAAAGGAGGTGGGGAAAAAATTCTGACCTAATTTATGAGCCATGGGCTGATAAATATCACATAAAGACTAAGGATTAAAAATCTAAATAAAAGGTTTTATTACAACAGGGTTGCAACTCTATCTATTAATCCAGTAAAATTAAGGTTGACTTCTAGCTGCCTCCTGCAGACTAAGACTTCTTGATATGTATCCAGATTTCTTATACTTTCTTTTATTGCCTTTTAAATATTGCTTTTTGTTTTTTGGGTTTTTTTTTATTTTTTGTTGTGGGAACCACATTGACCCTGCATCTACTTTGCCAACACAGTTCTTCCAAACTGATGATCCTCAAAGGGTTTCATGTCAGTGATGAAATTAGTGGGAGTCGCACAATTATTCATGTCCTCAGTGTCTGTTGGGATCATAGTAGCTCTTAATAGATATTAATTATGTTAAGTTCCTATTATATACTTAATATTTTAAGTTATATTATGTAATAATTAATATACATTAATATATGTAATTTTTAATATAGATTAATAATTTACTTTGTATATTAAGAGCTACATTAAGTAGTTCTTAATATACATTAACTTCTAATATATATTAACTTATTAAGAGTTAATAATGCATATTAACTCTTAATATACATTAATTTTACATTTCTCCTGCACAAGCCAAATGGTATCCAAGACTCTTCATGTCTCTTTTCTGGGACCCTCTGGCTGGTTGCCACTACTCTCCTGTGGTTTCTGCCTTGCAGAGGCTTTAGAGAGTATTGATAACATTATCTCAGAATCCATTGCTCTCCATGTCCTGGAAATTTTGGCCTATGCTGTATTTCCACCAAAAGTGAATTTTTCTGAGTAACTTGCATTCTTACCTCACAGTACAGAAGTTTCAAAAGCATGTGCTGTAACCATTCAGGCACTTTTTAGTAGTGCTTTTATATAGCCCTTTTCTAATGGCTCTGAATTCACTGTAACTCAAATTACACAATTATTCCAGGTGCATTTTCTGAGAATATTAATTATCTACTAGCAACAACTTTGTCCTCCTAGTTTTAGATGAGTATTTTTCTAACTTGGCATTGGAAGTCACACCTTTGATCTACCCAATTTGCAGGATAGTAGCATTTTAGTCATGATACTGGTTACTTTTTTTTCTTTAAAAATTTGGGGATTAAGCACTTGACTGTTTTGTTGGAGGATTTCTCACCAGTTCTAGGCAGATGTGCTGACAATTTCAAGGGTTGAAATGATGCCTCTAATGTAGGCAGCTACATCCATCTTTCTTAGCTACAACATTGAAGACATTCTGTGTTCTTGTAGGTTTTCAGACTGTGAGGAAATATTTCCAGCTTCATCTTGCCTCTGAGTGTGCCATTTCCTTGGTTTCCTTCTCTGTTGGTTCATGGGCTTCTCACCAGGAGTCTGCATTTGTTCACTGGCTCCTGAGTTAATTGTAGATGAACAACCCTTGGCCTCACTTCTCCAGCCTGATGTTGCTGTTTACTTCACATTAAATTATGCCTGGCTCCCTAAACCAGCAGCAGTTGAATTCAGTTATTGGTCTAACAGCAGAGCTGAAATCAGAGAAGTGGAATCATTGACATTCTTCTGCAAAACTTCATCCTCAGCATCTCCTCCCCTTCTAAAGTTACACTGAAGTTCTCCTGCCCTTTACCAGAAATCTTTGCAGCCTTTCTGATTGTTGCTTCTTCCCTCTTGAGACAGCATAACTTTAGAGGATAAAATTATTCTCTTTCCTACACATTATGCTTTATTTTCTACAAGTAGACACCATGACAAACATGCCTGTGTTTCAGGCCACCTGCTTCCCTCCTTGGTTGTCATAGCTGGACCCTTGTATTTTAAATTTATTTCCTGTTCATTTTGTATTACTTCATTGTATTGATTCTTTTATTTGGGCTTGTTTTCAATGTCATGTTGTCTGGAGTGCCAACTCCCTTGTACAGTCCTACTTCTAGTTATGTATTTTTAATGTATTTGAGGTTACACGTGTATTTTGGACTTCTCAGCAATGAGAAATCCTTTTTTTAGCTCCTCAGTTATGGTTGTGAAGCCAATATTCCTTTATACTCCTATTAGACACATATTTTTAAAAGGTACTATCTTATATCCACATCCCATAAAGATGAGGGGCTTTTCAGCTAATTCCTGGCCGAGGAATGAACAATGAATTAGCTGATAATATTCCAACAGATTCCCCTGTGCTGCATCCACACTGGAAGGGCAAATTTCAAAATTCACTGATGTGGACATGAAGCCTAGACTTGAGAACAGCATTGGAAAATCCTTTAAGCTGCAGTATAGATGTATATGGACATAGATAACTGAAATTAAAAACCTATATAAATATCTTTTCTGGCTTTTTAGGTGTGTTTTCAATTAATGGCACTGACTTACCCTTTTTGTATTTTCCATCATTTTCCTGTCTTCATCCCTCATTGACTTTGCACCAGACAGACACCAGTCTAGCTTTCTTATTGCTTTCATGCTTGTAGAAATAGGATTTTAACCAGAATTTCATAATTCCCTGGCATCTGAGGCTTTCCATGATACCTCATACCTTTGTTTCCAGGGCTGATTTGTTTCCATTTACAACATTTTTCTGTTTGCTGATGCTTTTGTGAGATAGTGCACTGTCACAGTGCTTCATTTACTTACTAGCTACTTACTTTCTAATAAGTAGCATAAACATAGTAAAACCTTTGTAAAACTAAAAATTAGCCTGGCATGTAGGTAGTTAAGGACCAGTGAGATTATTTGCATCCAAACTCATCTCTAAGCTATAACAAATGCAATCAAGACTACTTTTGTGCAGCCCCTGGGTATTTTTCTTGTTCTTACAATATATTGGTCTTAGAGATTTGTTTTCCCTGTTCCTATTGTAAGTGGAAGCACTAAAATCTCATAAAATCCATGTGTGCCATCATCTCTTACATTAAAACTTTTCATATCCAGGGCTGCATAAACCAGCAGGGCACAGGAGGGAGGTGATTCTCCTCTGTTCCACTCTCATGAGACCCCACATGGAACATTGTCTCCACTTCTGGAGTTTAAGAAATACAAGGATCTGTTAAAAGGGTTGAAGAGAAGGGCCATGAAAATGGTCAGGGAGCAGGAACAGGTTTGCTGGAGCTGTTCAGTCTGAAGAGACTCCAGACTGACCTTTTAAAATAAAAAGGAACTTATAAGAAAAAGGGAGAAAACCTTTTTACCAGGATCTGTAGTGATGGGAAGAGGGTCAAGGGTTTTATACTGACAGAGGGCAGATTTACACTGGCTATAAGGCAGAAAGTGAGACTGGAAGGGACTTTGAGCAACCTGGTGTTGCCTGCCCACAGCAGAGGGATTGGACTGGATCTTTGAAGGTTCTTTTTAACCTTAACCATTCTGTGATCCTCTGTCACTCTTTGAAGAGATTTACAGCTCCCCCAATGCTTCCTCAATTCCTTTCACACCTCCATTCAATCCCAACAGCTCATCAGGAATACTCTGGCATTGATTTGTTTTTTTTACAAAGAATTGTAGATTTTTTTGAAAATTGTACTTTGTTGGTAATGTATCAGTTTAATCAATTAGCTTTTTTTTGAAGTCCATGTCTGGGCTAGAGAATAAGATTGATAATAGAAAAGTTGTGGTCAAATGAGTCACTTCACCTGTGGTGTATCCAATCAAACCTTACATGATTTCAGTCAGGGACCTATTTGAAGTGGACATGCTTCCACCAAGACCATGATTATGTAAAGTGGAATTCCTATTTCTCCTGGCTGCAGCTCTTCCACATTACATGAATAATTTATTGGAGCAGAAAATTGGACAATGTCTGACATAGTCAGTGCAAGTTTCTTAACCATAGCTCTTTTAAATAAAGCAAGGAGACTATATCCTACTTGGACTTAGAGCTTTTTGAATTAAATTTCTGAATTTCCAAAACAACTTCAGTTTCCAATTTACCACCACCCCTTTTTTTTTTCAGGGCATTGCACTGTCATTTCAAATTCAAAATAAAAGAAAGTTGGAGACTGCTATAATTCAGGAACAGTTGAGTCAACTGTAAAAGAAACAAGTTTTATGCATAATAAAAGCACACTAAATCCCACTGATTTCTGCATCAAAATTACATCTGTCATAAATGTCTCATGCCACATTGGTTCTTCATGGATACATCAGTAGTTTATTCCTCTATACCGTAATCTTAAAGAAATAGAGTAAAATGCACTGTTTTCAGTTTTGGCTGCAACAGATCAAGAAGGCTGAAGTTGAGCTACAGATTACCTAGAGGATAGAAAAAATAATGAACAGAGATCTCTTTTAGTATTTTATAGTCTTATTCTTGTTCTAACTAAATTATTTTAAAGCATCTAAATATGAGTTGTAGACATTACTAAAATTTATACACAAATCTTGCATGGTATTTCTCACAGGGCAACAAAACACACTATATAACATCTTTTCTCATCTTCTCAACTGGAATAAAAGTATATATCCTTTTTATATTCCAAAGAGGAAACATCTTTTATTTAAGCCTAACCTCTCTTTTTATTAAATGGTGGTATTAGATGGCACAAGGAAAAGTTCTTGACACAATTTACTTGACTGCAATTCTCCACCCAAAATAAGAGGCTATAAAAGTAGGAAATACAGAGACTTCAAGGGTCAATATAATGATATAATAGGAAGTAACATATACCCAAAAATATGTAGATTAGTACCATGAAAAATAAATGAGGATTTTATTTATAGATACTTGTCATTAATGCTTAATATTTAAGGCCTGAAAATACAAAGCCCTCTTATTAATATGTTTGCAAGAGCCTACAAGTTTAGATGGGTACTAAAAGATAATAGGAATTTAACAGTTTCTAGGATTCCTTAATCTTACAATCTCAGAAAAAGGAATTTGATGTAGACATGGTAGCTTTATTCTTGGGTCAATTGCATTTAAACAATATAGTCCAAAATTCAATTTACATTGTGCAAATGTGCAACTTCCACATTTCTCCTGATACATATTTTACAACATTAGACCTCAGTGTTTTAAAGAGGCTGTTGTCACAACAAAGTAAAGCTTAAAACTGAAAATATAATCTCATCAGGAGATATAGTAGAAATATTTCCTGTGAAAAACTTGAAGATGTGGAGGAAAAGTCAAGGAAATTAAATATTTTGTGATCTCCAACAACCAAACACAAGAATTGCAAGAAGAGCAATTGCTTGAATCATTCCAGTTAGCAGGCATTCCATTTTGGATTACAGAAGTGCCTAGAGCAGTTACCACCAGTGGTTCTGGTAAGGAAAATGCAGCACCAGGAGTCTCCAACACGTGTCAAATTTAACACCTATTGCAAAAGGCAGCTGGTTTCACAAGTAGATGAGATGCTGGAATATCTAAGACATCCCATTACCATTAGTGGGTTAAAATTGTTTCTAATCTGCTTACAGTTACATTTTAAACTTCATTCTATTTTTTATAGCAAGCAAATTTGAAATCTTTTAAAGTTTTATCTGTTGTCTTTTTGATCTGGCCCATAGTAAATTTTCATTTCTCCAAGTGTGGCACTCTCTAAAGGCAGGTAAC
Source organism: Erithacus rubecula (assembly GCF_903797595.1). Lineage (NCBI taxonomy): Eukaryota > Metazoa > Chordata > Aves > Passeriformes > Muscicapidae > Erithacus > Erithacus rubecula. The sequence goes on from NC_136687.1 coordinate 5,123,435, forward strand.
CACACCACAGTTCCACATTCAACACAACATTCAGGAGGTAAAGGAAGTTCTCCCACTTCTCTGCACAGAAACACCAATGTTTGGTCATGGTCATTGTCAGTTTGGAAGAGAAATCTTCCTGAGTAACAGATCCTGGCTCCCTCCCAGGCAGTGATGTAGAAAACCATATAACAGTTGGGAACTTATATGTTGTCTGAAAAAAAAAGACACATTTGTATGAAAACAAGGAGGAAAAGTTATGATTAAATAGTTCTTTTATTTCCCCTATGGGGAAAATCTTTACTGAAGTCTGAGTTTTTCTTTGATTTTGTCTATTTCATCCTTTCCTCAGCTAAAAAAATATTTGAGCAAGATCATTAGGCTTAAGGATGTTTTTTTTCAGCATTACTGACTAGATGATAATGAAAAGGATTTCAGGCTGTGCTGTGAATAGAATGAATGGCACAATCCTAGTATTTTAAGATGGAAAAGACTTCTTAATTCATTTGCTCCATCCTTTTGATCAAGAGAGAACCTCTGTAAAGCAAGGTCAAATTCTTGGATATTATATTGAACTTTTTAATCCATGATACCTTCAAAAGCTTTTCTCATTACTGAAACTAAAGAAACAAATACCTTTTTTTTAAGCATTATCTTCTAAAGGTTTTATTTAGTCAAAATTAAGTCAACCCTTGATATCAATGATAACATTTATGCTACATCAATAAATAAGGACCAAGATACTTCTGCTACCAAGAAAAATTAGACATTTGTTTATCTACACATTCCTTTTGCTATATAAGTGCTAAAATACAAAACAATGTCAAAAGTTGATGGGTAAAACATTAAAACAAAGCACTTTAAAAAAATTGTTTAGTAGAACAGAGGGAAAGGTCTCAAACATTTTGTGCTTTCAGTTCTGTTAAGCAGATGTGTTCACTTGTGATCTCTTACTTCAAAGATGTTTCCTACAATATTTATTTTTATATAAATTGCTGAAAGTTTTCTAGCTGCCTTGTACTTAGAGCTACTGCAAAATACATTTGTAAACATTGTAGGAAAGAGGAGATTAATAATTTTTGTGTTGGCTAGTTCCAAACTATGTCACAATGGCTTTAACAGTGCAAGAATCTCTGGATTACCTCTGGCAGGAGAAGGAGATGGAGGATGCTGGGTTTTTCCTCTGTATTCACATCAGTGGTATCATCTGGAGTTCATCAAGCACAGGTCTGTTTCTAGTATCAGTATTTTGAAACATGCTCTATAAACCCTGTGAGGTTACTCAATTGGAGTTTTTTTTCCCCTCAGCTCAAACTCATTAACTGAATTAAATAGACTGCTAAGACCTTTACAGCTCTTTTCCCTATAGTCACCATATCCACATAACTCCTCCATCTCTGATTCTTTCTCATGGCATCTGTCAGTATCAGCAACAGTATTTCAGATTTCATGAGACAGTACTCTGTAAAGGAATGAGACAGTATGTCAGCAGAAAATTGACAAAATATGTTTGCCTCAAAAGACAGTCTGTTGTTCATATACTTCAGCTCATTCATGAGAAATCCAAGAGAAATTCTGGTGTAAAATATTTTCAGCCAAACTGTAGCCCATTGTGTACAAAATAAAATAAATTTGTGGTGAGACATAGCTAGTACCATAGAACTGGGGATCAGGACTATTAAATATTCCTCTAATCACTTTTTCCTCTTGCAATGGCTGTGGTGGGAAAATAGCACAACTAAATGAAGGATTGTTATGGCTTTCTTGAAATAGTGCAGATTTCACAGAAAGGGAAGAAAGCAGATGCTTTGCAGTGGTAGCCAGGGCCCCTCCACACTGGTGACACAAAACCATGGATCACTCTGAGGCTGTGATCCTGTACACATTGCACACATCTGCCCTGAATTCTGATTTAAAGAAAACATGAAAAACAAAACATAATCCTCACTCTTCATCACCCCATGAGGCTCTGAAGCCTTTTTCCCTCTCTTTCCTCTCTATCAGTTTTCCCATCAGTTTCTTCCAGCACAGTGGTCAGGTGATGTAGTGAAGAAGTATTTTTATCACCTTTTCCAATTAAAAAACTAGAAATCTTCCCCAGAAAACTCCTATTTTTACCTGCAGATCCTGAAGAACTGATTATAGACTTTTCCTTCCTTGAACACTAAGAAAGGAAGAAACCTTTGGCTGCTGTCATCAGTGTCATTTTCAGGGACAGATTGCACAGAAGAGCTGAGATGGGAAGGGGCCTTTGGAGATTCTCTAGTCCAGCCTGCTCAAACAGGGTCAGCTTATGCAGATTGCTTGGGGCCATGTCCAATTTGGTCTTGAGTTTCTGCAAGATGGAGACTCCACAACCTACTGGACAATGCTTTCCAGTGTTCAACTGCCCACAGTCAAAAAACATTATTTGAATTACATGGTACTTTTCATATTTCTATTTGTTCTCATGGCCTTTCCTCCTTTCTGTGTGCAGTACTGAAAATTGAAGACTGGTTCTACCTTCCTAACATCATCCCATCAGGTATTTATAGGCATTGAAATGGTCCCACAGTGAGCCTTCTCTTCTTCCAGCTGAACAAGTCCAGCTCACTCAGCCTGTCCTTGAGTGTCTGATGTCCCAATCCCAATGAATTTTTCTTCACCTTTGCTGAACTCACTCCAGTATGCCCCTGTCTCCCTGGGGAGCATGGTGCTGGACTCTGGGCTCCAGATGTGTCTCACCAGTGCTGAGCAGAGAGGAAAGATCAACTTTCTCAACCTGCTGGCAATGATCTTCCTAATGCAGCTCTTACCAAGGTCTCTTTCTGCAAATCTGCTTTCCAGATGATTAGTCAGTCGTGCTTGAAGCAGTCAGGATCCTGGCAGTATCATTGGTGCCCCTTTGGAGGACCAGCAGGAAATAATAATCAAGGATCATTCAAGCCCAGGCAGCCTCTCTACAATGTCCCAGGCCTGAACTCCCAGCAATAAAGCAAACATCCCTAGGCAGCAAGTCTGGCCATCAGATGGAACCTCCATCCCCCTCCCTAAAGCAACACTTGCCTACTGCTCTCACTTGCTGCTTCCTCCTTGCTGCATCCTTGGCTGCTTTGTTGGAAAAAGCTCTCCTGTCCCTCATCTGAAGTTATGGCACTGAATACACTCAGATCTGCAAGTGGGCATGAGTGATCCCCCTGATGCCAGAGCCATCAGCTTAGAGCCTTCAGCATCATGGGAATCTCCAGTTCCCAGCCTGATGAACACAGATCTGCCTGTCCCTGCTGGGGGTTCAGGTTATTCCCTCTGCAGAACCTCTGAGAAGGTCTGATCAGCCCCTCCTGGCTGTCCCTGGTGCTGTGCAGTCTGCTGATCCCTCCCCTGGTTCTTTCACCTGGACACACAGCTCCTCTGCCTGGACACAGCTCCTGGGGGCAGGAAGATCATCTCCCCCTGCCTCAGCAGGACTGGAGCTCCAGAATTGTCTCTTCTGTTTTGCTTGGGGGAGAAACTGTGTAACGTGTCCACATGTCCAGGTATGTGCTGCAGAACAAACTCTGTGACAGCAGCAGGGTCCCTGTGCTGTTCATGTGCTCACTCACAACAGCAAAGTGGTTTTGGAACTCATCTTGCCTAAAAAGCAACACTGTGACTGCATCACCCCAGTCACAAGGAGGCATCCCATGATCTAGTAACAATTGCCAATCCCATTTTTTGTTTTTCTTTTTTTTTTTTTTCAAACCAGCTGCCTTGACTGCCTGCAGCTTTCCTCACAGATGTAGCTGTCACCTTCTTTGACCTCAGTTCTGTGGTCTCTCCCTGTTTATAGAGTCTAGGCACTGTGAAAGTGAACATGTTATTTCATATAACTTCATTGCATCATTATTCTCTTTATTTTTATGTCTCATTGATCCCTGATCACATTTCTTCTCTCAGAGGTTATCACGTCTTGTCTTTTTAATTTCTGTTTCCCTGGGCTATCAGTTAAATGGGGCTGGGGTGAGACTTTATTCCTTTCTTCTGTGCTTTTAATTCTGTGAAGTATTTTAAGATATGGTTTGTGAGAAGGAAAAAAAAAGTATGTCAAATACATCTGTTCTCTATCCTTTACACTTGGATTTCTAGTTTGTATGTAATCTTATATTTTGCTGATTAGAACACCCCATGATTTTATTAGTCATTGTAGTGCTGCTAACCTCAAGCACTCAAACACTGTGAGCAAAACCCCAAAGTCCTGCAGTGGAGTTGAAAGCCATGAAATCTAGAAATATATATACATGAGGACACTTCATTTCCTGGGCTAAAGTCTTTAGGGCATATTGAGGTCAAATTTTGAGTCTTTTTGAGCAAACAGGAAGACTATAAATAAATCTCTTTTAACACAAGTTTATCTATCTCCTTCCTTTCAGGAGCATGGACAATGAGAATCATACTAGTCACAGTAACATAATAAAAGCTGAAAATACTGCAATTTTCTTGTTTGTAGGGTGAATAATTTGATAGTTCTTTGTCTGTTTGTGGTTTTTTGTTCTTTTTTGTTTGCTTGCTTTTGGTTGTTGTTGTTGTTACTGTTGTGTTTTGTTGGGTTTTATTCTTGTTTTTCCAACCCAGAATTTGCAGTTTATGTTGAACCAGGTTTTATTTATTTCAAGTGTGATGGACCTTAGGTCATGTTCCAAAGGTGGGGAATAACTCCACAGAAAAAAAATTGCTTCAGGCAGAAGAAAAATGAAAATAAATTCTGTCTGTGGCACTAGAGGGTTTTATCTGTGGAGATGAGGTTCAACAGTGCAGCCATTCAATAGCACAAAAGATCAGACATATAAGGTTTAACTTCATTGACCCTTTTAAGGCTTGTTAATTGGAGAGGTAGAAAGGGAAGAAAAAAATGAAAAGGTGGGAAAATCTAAGATGAAGTAAGAGAGTTTAATTTTAGAAGGTAGAAAATTTGGTCTGTATTTTATTTTCTGCCATCTCAAGCTCTAGCCATTATCAATTGTTAATATAATTGGATGCTCAAGTTTCATATTTGGGTGTTTTAGTCAGTTTTGGTGTCTTAAGTCCAGCTTCCCCAAGCTGTCTTGTCTCTCTGCATTTGAATGACATCCCACCCAGTCACTGGATGGAAATGATTATGAATAGTTTTGGGATGTAAACACAAGTAGTGAGAGCTCTGGGGCTTCTGTGAGGCCACTTTCCCTTGGGTTACAGCAAAATCATTACTTTTAGAAAGTGGGAACACATTTATAAGTGTGCTTTAGCTACTGTTGTTCTAAACATGCAAGCACTGTTATATCCTCTCTATAAAAAAAATGTAGGTTCTTCAGCACAAAAGACTCAAACATTTGATGAAAATTCAGATCTGCAGAAAGCAACTGGAAGATGTGCCAATCCTTCTGGATAACTTGGGACTAACCTGAGCAAACACATACCTTAATTACAATATATAAAATACTCTTGGACATCTTCATTACTCCTAAATTTTTCCAATTTTCCAAACCTGCAGAAAAGGTCCTCCTGTATTAAGGGATACTCCCAAACATAGGTACAATACATGTCCTTCATAGGAACAAACAGAATTATTCTTTCCTTTTTTCCAAATTATCCCAGCATCACTCCCTCACTTCACACTGCAACCCCCAGTACAAATCTGACCCTTCTCCTCAACCTGGATAAGGAAGAGACTGGTTTGAATTCTCCTCTCAATCTGAGGACATTTCAAACCAATCCTTCAGCTTCTCTGGAGGGCATCACCACTCAGGAACCAGTCACATTCTCCATTCCTCTAGCTGAAAATGCTCTACTGCTCAAGAATGAACAAACAAATCAAGATGCATTGGAATAGCAAAAACAAAAAATAAGTGTGATTGTTCATCCTAGTGCAACACAGGAAGGGAACACTGTCAGGTTCCAGTTTCAGTCCCAATGTAAAACTCTGCCTCTGCATTTCATCCAGTGCCTGCCTCAAGTAAAATGTATTTACCATTATGAATCCACATTGCATTTGCCACATAAACAAAGAATTCATTCAGTTTTCTTTTTTTTCAGTTCATTTTCTGTCTAAGGACACAGGCACACAGCAACTTGAAGAAGCAGCATGGAAAAAAACACAGGAATCACCTACATTTAACTCCCTCACTTTTGCTATCACCCAGGCAATATTTGAAAATACATAATAAAAATATCCAGTAACAATTGACAGAATATAGCTCAGGTCCTACAATGAGGAACCCCTCTACCCACACATGGTTTTAAGGGACTGCTGCCTTCTTTTTTAACCATCCCTTTGTAATTAATACAAACCAACCAAATACAACATAAAATCTGGCTTAAATAGCACTGGTTTAACCAGTGGTTAAGAATAAGGAATTTGCAAAACACTAAAATTCAGACACACATTTTACCCAAATTAGTAGTTTTATCTTTTTTCTTTTAATATACTCTAGGATCTTTTCCTAAATACAACCTAGCTTCTTAAAAATCTAGGGATATATTGTGGTTTATTTCTATTTCATACTTGGAAAAAAACAAACCATCTAAGCACAAAAGGCTAATTAGATTCTTTCAGACTGAATACAATCTTGAATTAGATGATTAAAGCTGGAAACAGACATTCTGACCTCAGTACAACTAAAACACCCTGCAAGTTATATAGCAAAAGGCTGCTGGCTCTAGGTAGTGCTTGTTAAACGTGTTCTGTTCTTTCCATAAAAACATAAGTCAATTTTCAGTATATGGTTTCAATTTGTACAAAACTCTGTATAAATTACATTTTATTTTTCCTTGGGAAAATATAGCCGAATATCACGTCAAGAAAAGTTGAAATTTTTTATTCTTTTCAATTCTTTACCCCACCCTGCTCAGCAGAGCTGCAGTTTTTCCTTTTGTATTTCCAAGTCAATGCCATTCAAATACAGGCTTCTCTTTGTTGCCATTTTTTATGTGTAGCAGCATCTCCTAGGAGCAGTAATAATCCTCACTAGCCCTTGCACAACTCCTAATCAAAAGGAGCAAATTATTTAGGCTTATACTTCATGTCTCTCACACTTTTCCTGATGAAATATCAGAATACCTCCAGGACCAGGAGATAAGCAGGTCTTTGCTCTTAGTCTGCCCTTAGATTCTCACATCCTGATCTCCTCCTTCAGCAGGATGCTGAGAGTTCTTGCCCTAAACCCCCCAAATTCTTGAGTAAACCCATTGATATGAATGAGTCTCCTGAGGGGCTGAAAGTTAAATATGTGCTCAAGTGCTTTGCTGGATAATGCCTGAAACACTCAGCACTATGTGGGGCTAAGATCTGGGTAATTTCCTACACTTCTTATGCCTACACAAAATGGCCTAATTCCTTTCTTTAATAATTTAAAAATTATTAAAAAAAAAAAAATGTTGGCACATTGTGTCTAGTTAGCAATGTGTCCAAACCAGAAACTTCTCACAGTTTTAGGGAATGTTTGTTTAAGCTGTATAAGAAAAGTAATGTGAACTCCAAAGGTTTGGATAGAAATACTCATGAAGTGAGAAGTTTAGTTTGGAAATATGGCCATGTAACACTCTTTCATTAAATAAATAAACACTTCTGACTTAAAAATTTTGCCTTAGTCAGTCCTCCAGCTCTTCATTTTTACAGAATTGGATGTGAAGTGTCAGCCTGTAGTCACAGGGTACAAGAGGAAGAATATACAGGCCCAAAACCCCAAAATCCTGAGACCACTTACAACCAGTCAGAGAAAATCCTTTGCTCTGTGTTAAGGGGCTGTCATGAGCATTAAAACAGAAATTCAGCTCACACAGATACCAAACATTTGTATTTTTCACTCACTTGTAAAGGAGGTGTAGCAGTCCTGATACCTGTCTCTGCTTATTGTGAGTTTTCAGGGCAGAATCACTATAAAAAGGGGACAGGAGGAAAAAGGAGCAAGGCTTCCTGCAAGCAAACCTAATTACCTGACAAGAAATTAGAAATTTGTTTCTCATGCTGATAGTATTTTGCACTCACTTTTCAGAGGTAAATGATGTCTCAAGACTGAATGGAGAATGGGGTGTAAACATCTGGATTTGTGATTCTGATTGGGAAAAAAGATATTAAAAAGTTTTGTCATTTCAGTAAGAGTCCAAGGCAGTGATTAAATATCTGTGTTCTTAATCCCTTTCATGTAGGTAGGTGAGTGTGTGCATGTATATTTATAAAGAGAGAAAGAGAAAAAAGACATTATTTCTGAGGTTTTGATCATCTGTCAAGTAGAAAAATACTCATTGACCTCAGCAGTGAAATATTATGATCAAACTTTCTGACAATCGCATTTAGAAAATATGTTTTTTTAATAAATGGAATATTATTTTATGCATGCATCTCTGCCTCTGTAATATTTTATGCATTTTAATTGGCTATCATGCCCACCAGCTTCTTTTGATATGACTTGGTGAGATTTTCCAAGATGTTGCAAGGTCCTGCTCCTAAAAAACTACCATGGGAAAAAGGGAGAGCTTTTTCTTGTGTCTCATTTTCCTTTTAATAAACATATAACACCCATGAAAAGCAGAATGGTCTTTTTTGGTTTATTTGAGGAAGGTTAATCCATGTTTATAGCAATGCATTCATAGAACATTTTGCTAGAAAGATACAGAAATATCTGTAAAAAAATTTCTAGAACCACTGAGAAATTCCAGGCTGCTTTCTGCTTGGTATTTTGCTGCTGAGCAGGCTGAAATTCCACTTCTGTTATTTGGTGGTGATTCAAAGCCAGACTGCACCATGACCCCTTTAGTCGGAAATGCCCCTTCATATGATACCTAAAACTTGAGTCTCCCAACTGTACCTGCCTCAGCCAACCATTCTGTTATGTATTTCACAAATAATTACTGATCTGGAGGTCCTAGCAGGGGAAAAGACTGAGACAGTCACATCTGTGGGTGTTACAAAGGAAATTATAGTGGAACAATAAGATGTTTGAGTCATGTTATAAATTACATCACCTGACCTATTTAAATATTTTAACAATTCTCCCCTCTCATAGATTCTTTTTAACAGATAAATAATTCAATATATAAAAGTATGTAAATAAATAATGGCAGCTGATTAGGTGATTCTTACCTGAACTGATTTACCACTACCAAATCAATCCACCACAAACCTTGACACAACATTGGACCTGCAGTAACCAGCTTCTGCCTCTGGACAGTAGTTCAGAAAGTGGAATGTATTATTGCAGTACAGGGAAATGTTGCAAACCTTTGGTGACTCTTTACCCATAAATTAAATACAATGAGGCAATACCATTCCTAATGTAAGCCCCTTAATGCTAGGATTAATTTGATGATGTGTTTATGTGCTGAAGAATCTAGGCAATGAGGAAAGAAAACCAAAAAAAAAAAAGGAGGGCAATGCCAAACCTGGTGTCAATAACACATCAGAACACTTTCTAGAGATAGCCCAAAATGGTTTACTTTTGAGAAGTTATTATCCCAACAACTCTGCCAGGTCTGAGCAGAACACAAATTACAAGTTACAGATGCATAAATTAGACAAGAGATTAGTAAGATTTATGTACCTGGGGTGCAGTTCTTACACCTATTAAGATTGTTGACCTTGGAAATGTGCTTTAGAGGATGTACTTTGTGTCCTAGTCACAAAGTGGCCCGTGCTGATGTTCCAGATGGCTCCTGTTCTCTCACCACATATCTGTCCCCTGTCAGCCAGCTGCTGCACCCTCAGCCCTGTGCTGGACAAGACCTGCAGCATTTTGAATTAACCCCAGGCTGACTCCTGCAATGTTTTACAGAAGTTGTGTTTAGAAGACATCAGACATTTCCCATTCAGTTTACAATTTGTCAACAAACAGATCGTGTACAGGGCTTTGTAAACACAGAAAGCAACTGTTCTTCAAATCTGATGGCTAATGACTTCCCCATCTGTTGGCTGGCAGTCAAGGGCTGTTTGAACAGCACTTAGCACAATGTGTAGAGAGCACAAACACCACCCATAAACTGTCCCTGGTAACTTATCAAACACTTTCTCCACATAAACAGCTGCTTCAGAAACCCACATGCACAGAATGTTGATTATAGTACCTGGAGCTTTTTCTGTATACAAAATTCTACCAGTCAAAATCTTAAAGGAATGCAAAGGAAAGAGAACTTAAGGACTGCACAGAGTTTCCACATCTGCCACTGAGCTGTGGTTTATTTGTGAGAGTGCCACAGGAAGTTCTTATAGCTGATAAAAACTGAGAATTATCAGATACTGAGCAAAAGGTGGCACAAGCCAAGGAAAATGTCACAAGAATTCAGTCCTGCTGCACTCCAGTATCCCTCTAGAAAACATGTACTTAATGATGAAAAGCTCAAGAAGAGCCACTGCTGACTTCCTACACTCATAAAATTTGTTGCAGGATGGAGTGGATTGACAAGAGTTCAATGGCATTGCAGGAAGTCAGAAGCATTCACTGTCTTGGAGGTTATTACAAATCCATAACCAAGACCCAGATGAGCTGTTGGTGAAGTTTTATTTGCTTCTCTAACTATAAATACAAGATTTTGTGAACTGTCTGCTATGCAAAGCAGACACACATGTTCCCCTCAATTCCCAAGTCTTCTGAAAGCATCAGACATCACACAAGACATTTCAGTTCTGTAACTCTATGTGCAACACCCACTTCCAAAAACAAAAAACAAACTGAACAACAGGCTCAGGAACATTTGTTTTATTTTGAAAAATACTCTGCAATTTCTCTGATGAGATTAACTTTTCCAATAAAAGGGTCAGAAAGCTAAAAGATGTGCATGTTGTGAAACTTCCCCCTGTCCCCTCCAAACTACCACAGATCAACTCTCAAGAAGTTGCACAACATTGCTTGTTTTGAGATGGAAAGATCTTTTTCAGATGAGCAGAGAAAGATACCAGAAGATGTAAAACTAACCAGGACAAACAAAAATGGAGCAATATGCATCTAAACAACCACAGCCACAGCTCTCACCCAATGTGCACAAAGCCAGTGTTTGTGACAGAAGCAAAGGAATGCAAAGACAGCTTCCATTTCATGCAGGTGTTTGAGTATATGATGGAAAAATTAGGCAATGTGCTAAGAACACTTAAAATATTCCAAAGTGCAAAAGAAGAATGAGTTTTGAATAAAACTGAGTTGTTTGCATATTTGATTCCAAAAGTTCTAGCTATCTCCACCCATGTACTAATGTGCTTTCCAGGTAAAATAGATCAGCACAACAATCCCTCTAATTGCCTTCATGGAGCCAGATGAGCTCCTTTCCCTGCCATGGGCACCACTAACATCAGAAATCTACATGTGTAACATGTATATGGCCAGAAATTGCATTTTCTGCCCCTTGATGACCAAGCAGATCAAAAGGAATAAGCCAGACATCAGATATTTTTCCTTTCATTCAAGCTGAATTATATTTGCTTTCAAAGTGAGCTCTTTGGATATTTTCAGAAACACTGCCATCCAATAGGGTAAAGCAATGTTAGGAGAGCATTAAACACATGACTCCCTCCAGAGAAGCACCACAGAAATTATCATTTTCTGGTCCAGCCTCATTGAGTAGATCATTGTCAGAATAAGCTGCAGTAGCCCAATAAGTCATCTCAGAGAGGACAATGATCCCACAATGATTTTCCCTCTCAGCAAAACTTTCATTCAAAGTACACTATTTTTCATCAGTTATAGAAGATGAAATATTCCTTTTCCCTTTTAATCTTCCAAATATTGCTTGATTATCACAGTGTCTCAAAGGAAAATAACTGAAATCAGGAAAGGAAAGTAAACTCTCTGGGTAGTTTCCTCCACAGTTTATCTTGAAGCAGAAAATGTTTTTTCTGTGTTTGGTCACACCTGCCCTTTTAGCTGCAAGGTGGTAGGTGGTAGGTGGCCTCAAACAAGGATCAAGGCCAATTTCCTTCCACATCCATACTATTTATGTATTTATATGTGCATTCACACATTTTATGCATAGAATCAGTTGGAAATTAATGGAAAAGACCTCTAAGATCACCAAGTCCAACTGCTAACCCAGTAAAGCCAAACCAAGGCCATTGTGAAACTAGGTCCCTTCTCCACTTTTGCTACCTTGCAAGAAAGCACCCAAGTCTTCTTGTGGCACTTCTATTTTGTTCTAAAAACTGTGATTAAAATGAGGAAAATTTATAGAATTTATAACTTTTCTTCTTTGAAGTAAGAGGCAATGTCAATGGGTAGATTAGATAGGTACAAATCTGATTTCTGCAGAGCATAGCTGGAAGAAGAGATCTTCAACCATGGAATAAATGCAACAGTATAAGTAGATTTTTAAAACCTCAGACATGCAATGCAAGTTCATGGCAAGCAGCTAAGGTTCATATGACCCATTAGTTTTTGAATGATTTTATTTTTCTAGGCCTTTGAAGAGCTTCTATTCATCGCTGACTCCACAGCCAGTTTTTGTTGCTGTTGCTGGAAGCTCTTTTCAGTAAGAGCATCGCATCATGAACTCTTTGCTCATTTTATTGAAGGGTATTTTTTCTAACTCATCTCATGGAAAAACTCCATTAAATGTTTTTAAACCATCCTTGGGAAGAATATCTTCTGCCCTGAGGACACATTACTGGTGTTAGGGGAAAAGAGCTCCAAAGTTGTAGCTGCATTCAGAGTCTCACACACTTCATCCTCCTATGGGATCTACATTACATAAACCACAGAGCAGTTATTCACTGACATGCTTTTAATTATGTATATTTTTTACTTTACTTTGTGGTCTTCTTGTAGATTTTACTTCCGTGACATCACTTTTCCTTTTTTACATTCAAAGTCAGAGACAGAAGGGGAAGCAGACCCAATCTACCAGAAATGTTGAGAATGATTTTTCATATTAATTCCAGAGTTTGCAACCTTTTTTTATATACAGTTCCTAATGATGAAACATAGTGCTCTGCCTCCCACCCAGACTTTTGGTCTGTGCATCTGCACTTTCCAGTACATGCAGTTCTAATAGCTTTAGACACATCAACAAACAGATTAAGTGATGTGCTGTCCTTAGGAACTGATTTCTTGATGCCTAAAATAAAAGGAAAAAGAAGAGGAAAAAAAAAAATTTTAAAAAAAGAGCTTTTAGGCTCTTATGCTGATTTTACTAATTTTACTTGCATAATGAAAATCGTGTATTTTTTGCTGTGCAACAGGAAAATTCAGCATAGGTGGCATGAGAAGTACTTCACAGAATCTTTACCCAGATTTGTTTTTTTACTTTATTCCTGCACTTATTCCTTCTTTTACCTGGATCCTGGCTGACAAAGGAGTGTGTCAGACACGTTGGATCCACATTCAGTGAAAGCCTCAGGGAAAGGTCTCAGGGAAGCGTTAAAACAGTGCAAACACCAAGTGTGGTTCCCATCACACATAAAAGAAAACAAACTGAACTCTATCTGGAAAATCTCTCTCTTGCAGTGCTTGAAAAAGGAACATCATGTCACAATGATTCACTGTTACATGCTGATTTTGAGTGAATGCTGGAGAGCACACGAGCAAAACCCCATTATCTCCGTACCAGAGCACTGCCAAGGCGAGAGGGGCAGGCAGTGCTATTAAGGCCCACACACAATGCACCAGGACCCACAAAGGGCATCCTAGTCCATGCACTGACTGCTTTCCCCCACACTGAGTTGGGGCCCAGCCTCTCCCCCAGCTATTTCATCATATCTGCCACTGCTAAGTTCTCTGAGCCAAAAAAACCCGTATTTTTTTTCCTACTCTTTGTGATACAACATGAGGTTTCCTTGTTTGTTTTATGTTCCAGGAGACAAATGATGGGGAAAACATTTCTGAAGCTCTTTCATTTGTCAATGACAAATGCAGAGATTTATATGAAACACCAGCAAAATGGAAATATTGACTCTGAGCCTTCAGTTCAGATGAAAAGTGCTACCTAGGTGAAGAGTGTCATTATTGTAATGAATCAACTGCACACACGTCAGAGATGTAACAAAGTAATGTTTATTGCCAGTAACCTTTGCAGTAATCATAATTTCCAATAAGGACTCCTTAGTTAACCATCAAACTCTATGGGTGAGATTTCAAGAGCTGTCTAAGTAAATTTGGTGCCAGCTCAGATGGAAAATTGCTGAAAGATGGGTGCCTGACTCCCACAAGGCCTTTGAAAAAAGGCTCATCTTGCATTAATTGAAAGTGGGGAGGAAACAGAAATCCAATATACTGCCACAGCAAAAGCAGGAGAAAGAAAATGGCATATTAAGCAACTCTGAAGGAAAAGTTCTGTGTCACTGAAATACAAATTGCTGCAGGATCTTGTTATTTACTGGCATTCTACTTTGCTTCACTGCCAGGAGACAGCAGGAATTAAAAAAGATGGTCTGCAATGTCTCAAAGTCCTCCTTTCTCTTCTAAGTGGCAAACTCCATTAAAGCACAATCATATCTCTAGGACTATTCCACATCTGTCCATCTGTATGGAGTAAAGGGAAGAGACAGGGATGGGATGAGGAGAAGAGCAGCACACGCTGCTGCTCGAGTTTCTCTCTGCTTCATATTCCAACATCACTGTTGGTACTTCTCAGTACATACCTGGAGGGAAAACTGGTCAAAATGTTGACTAGAGAGAAGATCAGGGTGATGTTGATGAGGTACATTTCAAGCAAAACAAATATTTTCCACAGCACCATCAAATATTTGGGCATCCATCCTCAGGCTGCTCAGTATCTCTTCTATGCTCCTTGTGCTTTTGGAAGTGCCACTTAATGGCAGCAATAAAACACTGATTTGCATCTGGAACAGGATTTTGATCCTGCATGAGTCAGTCCAGACTCATCCACCCTTGGTAAGGAAAGCTTTTTTACCACCCCCAGCCCCCCTCCCCACCATGAGCTTTACTCTCACTGCTCTATCCATGGAACCTTCTGTGTTTGGGGCTTTTTAAACTCTTGTTGGGAGAGCAACAAGTCACCACTGGAGCCACAGGAGCCTTCCATCCTCTGCACTTGCTTCTGCATTGCACTAATGACACTGAATGTCATCTTCACACCCCAAATCCTCCCAGGATTTCACTCTAATTGGCAGTTCCCTCCCCCCTCACTAAGAATTGTCCAAGGACATCTACTTCCCTGTGGAAGCACCAGGGAATGGGGGCACCACTTCCTTGGGAGAGCTGAAAACTGCTCAGGAACCACACAGAGCTGGAAATTTGCCCCAGCTAGAACTCAGGTCACACCAGCTCCAAAACCATGTTTCAGTGAGCAGATGAAAGGTTGAGTGAGGAATTACTGCTCCATCTGGGATTGAATACTTAGAGGGTTAGATACCACAATGAAAGAGGTTTCACAAATACTCTGGCACTGGGGCAGAGACTTTCCTTTCACTCACTTATATTTAATAGTGGGAATAAAGGTGACCACAGGTAAGGCTCTGCACTTATACTGTGCTTACTTCTAAAAGTTCAGTGATGGCAACGATCTACAGCATCTCTACTCAAATCCAAAGACCATTTTTCACTTTTGAAAAGCATACATGACCTGACATATGGCAAAAAGAAACCCTGCAGTAGCAATTTCAAGACTTCCATAACACCATAATGACAGGACAAGGGGTAATGAATTTATACTGAAATAAATTAGGTTTAGATTGGCTACAAGGAAGAAATTCTTGAGAGTGAGGGTGGTGAGGCACTGGCACAGGCTCCTCAGGGAAGCTACCTCACCCCTGGAAGTGCTCAAGGTCAGGTTAGATAGGGCTTGGAACAATCTGGTCTAGTAGAAGGTGTTCCTGCCCATGGCAGGGGCTTGGAACAAGATGATTTTTAAGGTCCCTTCCAACTCAAACCATTCTGTGAAAAACAAAATATTGCCATAAAATATTATTACTGCAATGATTCAGTTCTTTTCATATTACTGAGCTGTCCTATGAGCTTCCAAATTGAATTTGTGGTAGAGCAGTGGGCTAGCAAAGCTTGTGCCCAGTTTTTGTCAGGAAACAGCTGACTTGCAAGACAAAATATTTCATGGGAATCTTTGAGAAGGTGCCAACCCTCACAATTATACTTGACTTTTCTCTTGTACACAGCTTCTCAGCACACTCTAGCAAATGCTGCAGCTTTGCACAGGAAGAGCTGAGAAGCCTAATGATGAACATCAGGGTTTTCTGAGTGTGTTTTCAGTGCTCCTTTCATTTCATGATCATTTATTTCTTTCTATTTTTAAATTATTCTTGTTGAGTTTCCAATTTTCCCATTTAGTAGGGGACTGCAGTGGAAATGGTCTGGTGCCAGAGCATGGAGAGAGATGATGATGTGCAGAAACTTCTGCAGACTGACAGACTGCAATTAGAAGATACTAGATACTATAGAACTCTGATTTAAATTAGGGTAAAAAGATTCTTCCACTGCTAAAATTTAAAGAACAGGTAAATATCAGTTGTTTTACAACTGATTTATTTCTTGTCTTAAGAAAAAGCACTTGTTTAGGTGAAGGCTGCTGTTACTCTAAGAAAATTATTTTCCCCTCCAAGTTCAGTATTAGGTTTTGACATGGGTTTTGATCCACAGGTTACAAGAAGGAGGCAGATGTGCAATGTGAATAAAGACTGGCTGCACTCTGCAGAACCAGAGAGCTGCTTTAGCTGTTACAACTGCACGATTTCCATTTTTTCATCCCTTCAGTGATGCAGTCTGACCAAGGTGGAAAATGCAAAGCTTGACCTTGCTCAGAGCATATGAAATCCCAGTGCTCCTGGGCTGCTGCAGCCTGGAACAGGGAGTGAAAAGGGCTTACAAGGAGACAACAACCATGTCAGAAACCTCAGAGGGCCTCATTTAAGTGAGGGCAAGTTTTCAGCTGGAAAATAAACCCTGCAAGTATGGACCTGCAGCATTTGTGAATTACCCTACAAATGGTGAACCCAGGACCATAAAATCCCCTAAAATTTGCTGTATGAATGAGGTCTTTGGAAAGATCTCTGGTGTAAGAAGACAAAATCAGTCTGCAAGAAAGAAGTGGGAGAAAGAAAGCTGACTAAAGGGTTTTTTTCATTAGGAATATCAGGAGTCTCAAGAAACCTCAAACCACTGTCTGTATTTTATTTTAGCTGCATCTACTGATACATGCTGACTGCAAGGAACAATTTCCAGGCACTTTCCAAAAGTTTAGCTCTCTATTCATTTACATATAGTATACCAATATCCTGTAGTAAGGAAAGATTGGCAGCTAAGTTTGAGAGAGTAGATCAGCATGTGAGATCCAACATTTGCAACAATCTGACTGTGGCATAAAAAAAAAATGCTTATTTTGCAAATGGTTCTTAGTTCTAGAGCCAAAAACATTTGTAAAAGAATTGCATTAGTAATCAGGAGTCCAGAGAAGCTTATTCAGCTCATTTTACTGCTTGTGTTGATTACACTGTCTTTTGTCTTCATCCAGCAGTGGGAAATGCTTTATCATCTTCTGGTTTGGAAAAAGACCCAAGCAACTAATATAAAAAAAGTATATTCTCCTAGTAGCTGCAGCATGATTAATTTTCCACCCCACAAGATCACTGTGAGTTTGAAAGCACCCTAGAGCTTTATATGCTACATTATAGTCATCAAGGATCATAAAGCATCTTCTTCCTTCCGCACCACTAGCACTTCTGAGAGCTAGCATGGTTGAGTGGAATGAGCAAAGAGTTGAAAATCTGGAAAATTTTTATTATGAACCTAAAGCAGCTTTTGTCTTGCCTTTGGCCTTAGTTACATATTGCTGGACACAGTTCTCTGAACCACTGGAGTTCTAAACTCCAGTTTAGAAAAATCAGACTCCTGCCCATATGACACCCAGACCTTGATATCTGCATTATAAAGTGGTGACAAGAATACCAATGTTTCATCATCATTGATATTGGGATTTATTGATGAAAAACAGTAGGTAACAGCAAAACATTTTAATTACGGTCAGCAAATCATTTTCCAAAGAAAAATTACTCATTATTTTTGTTCCACATCATTCCCCACAGATAAGTACATGGAGGAAATCCTGCAAATTACATTTCCCCCCCTGCTGCAGAGAAAGCTGACCTGGGGACAGCTGCTTTTTACACATCATTAGGACACTCCAATCCCAGCAGCAGTGAGTGAAAACTCTGGGATTTGGGCTGCCTCTCGGCCTTAGAAGTATGGTCATGGTATTTGGAGGTACCTAAGCCCCCCAGAACAACAACAGACATGATTACTGTAAAAGGTTTTAAGCTTATCCAGAGGCAATTCAACTCTTCCATCAATCTGCAACTCTTCCATCTCTTTGGGGGTAAAGGCAGCTGCTAAATGGAAACAGAGGGACAGGCTGGGACAGGGACAGCAGGGCCATTCTCATCACCTTCACTGCTGCCACCCTGGGAACAGACCAGAGAAAAGGAGTGTCCAGATTGCATCATGCTGATGGTACTGCCCTTGAGTGGCCCCCAGGATGATCCTCAGAGGAGAAGTCCCTACTGGGGAATTTGCAGGAGAGGGGACATCAGGAAGGTGAGTCCACACCTGTATTTAGGGTTTGGAGAAGGACAAAGATTCACTACCCTCCACCAGTGTGGACAGCCACACTGAAACCATCAGGACTACTCACAGAAGCTAAAATTAGACAAGATTTATCAATATTAACATCCTGATATTAAGTCAATTATGCCCACAGTTGTGCCAGAAAGAAACAGATGTACAATATATTCAGGATATGACCTTCAGCATTACTATTTAGAAAATGTGTTTCTCCTTAGCATCTTCTATTTCTGTGCATAAATTAATTATACTTTAGACATTCTGTCAGGTGACACTGAGGAAATTTGTACAAAGAATTAATTCCTGTTTTTCAGAATGGTTTTCTTCAAATAATTAGAAAAAAAAAGGCAAGTCATCTGAAACTAAGTTTAAATTTCATCTGCATCTTTTTAAAATGCTATTATACTGGATTTTTCCCCTTTTATTTTTACTCACATAATTTTTCCCATCCTTTCCTGCCCTCCTCCTTCCTCTCCACATGAATATTCTAGGTGCCAGCAGAGATCTGTTTGGCTGCATGACTTCCAGTGAAAATGAAAAATAAAAGCCAGCAGTGTATCCCAATGTACCTTTATATAAAATATGTTTAAATTAATTAAATGTAGCATTAATTTTCATTTTACATATTGGATAACTGTTGCTGTACAGTCATCCCTTCTATTTATTTTTTGCTCACTTTGTTCCATTTCTGAGGTGATGAATTTAACACCTGGTACCATTTTCCTCACATCTCTTGTTCACTTAAGAATATCAATGCAAGCCACAATGCATGAGTGTTTATGTTCAGTGTCACCCTGACACTTCCAGCTGAAGACAGCCTTGCATCATTTAAATAGATTCATTTTCTTGAGATGGACCCTGCTACTTGTCTCTTTTCCAGCTGGACAGAATTATCAGGTTGTCTCACACCAACCAACTGAGAGTTTAATCCTCAAACCCTCAATCTTCCATAAATCTGTCTGCAGAGAGCCACTGCTAGAAATTCTTTGTCGTTTATGTCATATCTTGTAAAATCTATTGAGCCTACTTTGAGCATGTGTCTGTTTTGACTTTTCCTGAAGAACAGTCTCTGGAGGGAAAATCTGAACCCTAGTATTTATCTTTCCATGCATTGGGATAGGAGGTTGTGAAAGGCTCTTTCTCATGGGGATATTTTCCAGTGAGTCAGACTTGCTCTCTCTGGATTGACAGGCTATGACAGCAAAGTATTAATATTGTCTTGCAGTATTAGTCAACTGGACTCCAGCTGAGAGCTGAATAAAAAGACAGACCTTCATCCTAAAACTGATTCCCAGGGAAGGCTCCCATTAAAGAAAAACAAGACCTTTTCCTGAATAATCAAGAGGTACTAAGAAAATTAAGAATTTCAGGTGTCTCTGAGTACACAGGGAACTGATAGTTCAACTCACAAAGTTGCCCCAAAACTGAGCCCAAACCAAATTTGGGTTTAAAATATATGATGAGAAGCAGAATAGATGCACTCTTTTTGATAAACCTGAGCAGTCAAAAATCAATAGTTTCTTCTGCTACATGATCAAAAGTGATTCACAACATGAGTTGGCCAAAAAAAAAAAAAGCTGAAGCATCCTTTTCCTTATTTTTGTCACAGTAGCACAACTCAGATAAATGAAACAGCTAAGTTAAAACCAATGAAAGCATCATTCAGACTGAAAAATGAAGAGAAAGAAAAAGAAATTACTTTACTTTCTAATCCTCATTCATGCTGGATTTTTACCAGATCCATACTAAGGTGATTCTGTTCTAAACAATTTCTATGCTTTTTTTCAAACTTCTTTGTTTCTGAAAATACCTACCATCTAGTAGTCATACATCTTCATTTCAGGTTAGTTTCTGGTATTTAAATTGGAAATTATGTCAGTCAAAGAAATATTTCTCAGAATTACAAAATCTCTATTGAATATTATACCCTTATTCCTCACTAGAAGACCCAGATCTTCATTAAAGAGAATTTTAAAAAGAGTTCTACAAATTCGAGAGTGAAGTTATTCCACTCAGGAGAATGAAAGAGAGTGGGAGGAAAGAGGAAGAATGGGGAAAGGGGCACAGGGAATGAGAGAGAAAATTAGCAAACCTGACTGGAACAATTTGGTCACAGCTGAGCTCGTTCACTGAAAAATGGTCACATCTGTTGTGCTGGTTTAAAACTTGGGATTTCTACTGGAAGAGAACGGTGGTTGCAGGTCCCAAGAGTGAGAACTGAAGTTCAAATATGCACAAGCCAGCCAAGAAATGTAGCCTGCCCTGATGACAAGCTGCAAGAAGCCTTCCTCAGCAGGAAGGAGGAATGTCAGGGGAAAGAGCCACCCCGAGCCCACTGGGATGCAGGAGCCCCTTTCTGCTGGCACAGGGCAGGCTCCAAATCCATGGGGAGGATCAGCAGGCAGTGCTTGTGGTGTTTCCTTGGGTTCCTTGGGTTTGCAGAGAGCAAGTGGAGGGTTGAGATGAGGGTTACAGCGGCCCAGAAAGAGTTTTGTGGAGTTCAGGTTCCCAGCCAGGAGGGACATCCCTGTGCTGGGGACATCAGGCACAGCAGCACAGCCGGGCAAGGGAGGGATTGTCCCGCTCTGCTCTGGGCCGGGGCGGCCTCACCTCAGTGCTGGGGCAGCTTTGGGCACCACAGCACAAAAATGACATTAAACACTTAGAGAGTGTCCAAAGGAGGCAACAGAGGAGGGGAAGGGCTTGAGGAGAAGCTGTGTGAGGAGAGGCTGAGGGCACTGGGCCTGTTCAGCCTGGAGGAGACTGAGGGGAGAGCTCAGTGCAGTTCCAAATCCCTGAGAGGGGAAGAGGAGGGACAGACACTGATCTCTGCTCTGTGGGACAGTGACAGGCTGAGGGAATGGCCTGGAGCTGTGCCAGGGCAGGTTCAGCTTGGATATCAGGAAAAGGTTCTTCCCCCAGAGGGTGTCTGGCACTGCCCAGGCTCCCCAGGGCAGTGTCACAGCACAGGGACAGAGCTCCAGGAGGGTTTGGACAATACTCTGGAACAGGCTGGGACTCTGGGGATGGGGCTGGGCCAGGAGCTGGGCTGGATGATCCCTGTTTCTAACTCAGCTTATTCTGTGATCCTGTAGTCCTAGGTGTGTCACTGATTAGGAACAGTGAATAATGCAGCAGCACACACAACTTCTTCAAAGCAGCAGGAAGAAGTGATTTATTGAAAAGCCATGGCATTTATACAGGATAGATGGTACAAAACAAAGTAAAAAAAGGTTCATTGGTCCAAGAAGGCAACACCTCTTTGAAAACATGCTTTCTGCAAAACATCACAAGACACTTACACGGGTTTATGGGCTCCTATGGTCGCTTTTCCTTCTGCATGTGGATATCTTGCAGTCCTATAGTGTTTAACCTTACAGCATTTTTCTCCATTTCTATTTTCTTTGGGCAACTGAGGCAGAGAGATTAAAACTTCAAAGGGGAAGGAAGGGGAAAAGAGCAGTTCAGTACTGAAGCATTGTTATGGGGTTTTCAGAAGTGCCTGGATCCATGAGGAATTCAAAGATCTGTGTGCAAAGGTGCTTTTAAGTGTTCCCTGCATGCTGGCTGTATGGTGAATGTTTAACAGTGTTCTAAAACATGGTTCTGAATCATTCCTATCACCTGGGTGAAGTGGAGAGTATCAGAGCAAGAAATCCCAAGTCTCATACAGGCATTGGCCATCAGTTTCTTTCTCCCCTTTCCTTTTTCTCTCTCTCATTTTATTTCTCAATGACCTTAAAATAATGCTCAAAGGAAAACAGAACCATATCTTTTGCTGGAAGAGGAGCAAAAGAATGGAAATTGACTCAATATGTTCTGTAGCAACTCACAACTGAAATTCACAAAAGGTGAAATCAGACTAATTTAGACCAAAAATAAAGCTGTGCCTTTTTTTTTTTTCCCTAACATTAAAAATTAATCACTGCCACAGCTTAAAGGTGTCTGCAAGATTTTCCATCACTAGTAACTAATATACCTGCACTGCATGTCTTTTAAAAAGAAAAATAATTTTCAAATATAAATTAAATCAGGGAAGACCTATGACCTCTGTTACACAGGATCAGATGGTCACAGTAGTGTTTTTAGTTTTACAATCTATTAATTAGATCTTTCTATTCCCTTCTCTGGGATTACCCTTTCAATTCCACTTGAGTTCCTGTAGATTTTTCTT
This sequence comes from Erithacus rubecula, assembly GCF_903797595.1. Lineage (NCBI taxonomy): Eukaryota > Metazoa > Chordata > Aves > Passeriformes > Muscicapidae > Erithacus > Erithacus rubecula. The sequence continues at coordinate 5,146,085 of NC_136687.1, forward strand.
CTCAGGCACCTAGACAGGAGGCAGGTCGATTAAAAATACCATTAACCCCTGCAAAGCTCATTTAGCTGCTACCATTTCTCATCAGGTGGCAGAGCAATGTCCAGAGAGAAAGCCCAAATCCTATAACAAAAAGGCAAGCCCTAGAAAACCCTTGTGGGTGCTGGGGCATCAACCACATGGTGGAGCACATTTGCAGTGGCAATGGCAGCCAAATGTGGCTATAACCCATTCTCAAACTTAAATTCATCTTCCACCTATAAATCTGAGAATTATGTATGGTTTGAACTTCAAATGGGAAGCCAGATGGTAATTTATTCTTAGAGTCTACTCAAATCAGGCAGAGGCTAGCCCACAAAGAGGAATATATGAGTAAGAAACAATTAATCTCAGCAAACTCGAATGTGACCACCCACTTTTCACCTAAAGACAGAATTTTTGCATAATTTGTGCTGACCATCCCCAGTAATCACAAATCTGTTCCCTCTGGGCTTTCACCTGATTGCTAGCAAAAAGTCTTTTCTTCCAATCAAGTTTCATGGCTCAAGAATATTTATCTTCTGGGTTCTTGTTGTGTCTTTTTTCATTATTTTCAAATGCTATCATTCAACATTTGAAACCACTCCATGAAAAGTCCATGTCTGAGACACCTTTCCCCTCTGAGCACACCCAGGTACCCCATTTTTCCAGGGTGCTTCCAACTTCATTATAACTAAAGGATACTATAGAAACAACCAAACCAACTCTAAATTCATTTCTTCAGACCCTGTTGGTATTCAGGCCAGCAGCAATGATTTCACCTCACATGGATTTTATTCTGCAGTGTGACTATAAAGTAGGAACACATTCATCACCAGCCAGCCCACACCAAGATAAGATTAAACTGCTAAGTCTGCATGAATTACTCAGTCCTTGAAGTAGGTAAATTGTTTAAATTATTTGGTGGTTTGGTAAATAAGTTATTTAAAAGAACAGCAGCAATTGCTAGTGTTACCCTTATTTCCATTTATATCCTTATTTACAGTGCTATCCTTATTTACAGGAAAATTTTTTACAAACTATGACTTAATAATGGAGTTTTCTATTAACACAGAAATGTTTTGTTTTTTTTTAAATAAGGGAAATTTTATTGGTGACTCGAAGGCAATAAAGTAATTTAAATCTTCTCCCTGAATTAGAAATATGAAACACAATATTTTGTAATAATCTCATGCTACACTTAATTTTTCATCACAGGGACTTCCCAAGTGCTGCCAGGTCAAAATTGTTCCAGCAGGACAAGATTCATCTCACTTGACTGCATCTATCTGCAGTGAACCCTTCTATCAAAGCCAGTCACCTTCAGTTCCTTTTATGTCTCTGCAGTTTTAAGACTGAGTTCTCCTGCCTTATTTTAGGTGTCTTCTGTAGGATGAGCTGAATCACAACCCACAAGTGCCAGTTTCTCCCCACTGGCTCTAAAAAAGCCCCTGCATTGTTCAGCTGCAGACATCTGCACTGCAACCCTTTCCTGCTGATCAGCAATTGCCATTTTAATGGTCTGAGAGGAAATGTGCCAAAATATTCAGTGGCATTAATGAAATCATGTAGGCAGCCAGTGTCAGTCACACTGCAGATGTCTGAGTGCTGCAGAAACACCATGACTTTCTGAAGGATGTAGTTGTAGGTGGGCTGGGCAAAAAAAAGAAAAAAAGAAAAAAAGTCTGTTTTTTATGCAGTTATTCTTTTCCATGCATCAAATATGACAAGAAGTGGCTTAGGCAGTGAGTTTGGAAGAGTGGCCAATCCAACAGAAAATCTGCAAAGAACTCCCAAATTCACTTGTTGCATCACAGAGATGTGGATTGCACAATGTGTAGTTTTATTGAAAATAAGCCATTTTTAAAATTTGGGCTAAAAAGAAATTGTGAAAGAGATCTCTCCCTGTTGATTAGAATAATTGATTCATCTGGTGATTTCAGAAATATCAATTAGTATGTGAATGAGGAACATAATAATCTTCAAAGTCTTCTCTTTGAATTTTTATGTCGTTATGAGTAGCTTTGAAAAGTCTCCTCAGAGTTTTATTCAGTCACTGAAACTTCTACTTTCTTGCACAGGTATGAAAACAAAGAATTACAGTTTTCTTTTGGGGGGCAATCTATTATTTATCTATTTATTACTATTTGTTATTTATTATTGCCATGTTTCCTGAACTTGCAACTACCTCAATGTAACAATTTATCATGACAAACTATTTTCCCAGCTCATAAAATTCACATTCTTCAGAGCTGGTAGCAGCTGTTTTGTAGCTGTCATCCCACATAATACAGGCAGGGTCATTCCCTGTAGCAAAGTCATGAGCCAAATTAGAGAATTTGATCTGGTGCCAGATTTTAAGAGAAGAGATACCACATTATGATGAACCGTGGTGTCCAGAGTTTAATGTATTTCTTATTAAAATCAATGGGAAGTTTATTTCAATGAGGGTTGGATGGAGTTCTACAAATGCTCCCCATATGCCAGTTCCAGTGCTAGAGCTGCTGTTCATTGCATGTCCTGACATGTGTTTGTCAGTCCTGTGGCCAGTGAAACAATTAATTTCTATTGCCAACATTAAATATAATTCAAATTAATTTTTATATCAAACACCAGATAATTTAGTTAGAAAACAGCCCTGTTTCTAGTAGTACCACTGCAATTTTCCACATGTTTTAAGAGTATAACTGCTGGTGCTAACTGCACAATGGCCAGTGCCTCTCAAATTGTTTTCCAGACATGGCAAGATTATAACAATCCTCATTACAGTTCTCCTGACTCAAGAACAAGTTTCAAGGCCTTTTTCTATATCATGGTTTTTCCCTTGTTAATAATAGTAAATACTCTTTAAAATCTTAGACTGAACGACAGGTTCAAGGTAACTCTTCCTACTGGTTTTTGTGGGATAGATGAAGATCTGAAAGGAATAAACACTGGAAACAATAAGGAAAATCAAAGATTTTAGAACAATGAATTTATTGCTACTGTGGGAAATTATCACCTGAAAACTGGACTTCTTATTGTGCTGAAACTTTCTAGTAAATTATTATATATATATATATATATATATATATATATATATATATATATATATATATATATATATAATATTCTACTCTGGTTGGTCCCATGTACCCATGTGTGTGTGTGCATGTGCATATATGTTTCCCAGTCATTTTTCTCACAGCTGTTGGTTGATGGTTGATCTTTCCCCACCCCCAATGAATCATTGTCCTCTCTTTTCATTTCTGTCTCTCTCTGCATTCAATTTGTCTTCTGTGTTGGGGGCCACTGCTGGCTGAGGATCTGTCCTTGTGGTAAGTGAGACACAGCTATTTCTGTTCCCCAGCCCCTGCTGAGCCAGAGGATTTATTGGTGGGTATTTGGTTTTGGGCATGGGATTAGACCACTGAAGAGCAGTTTGGGAGGTAAGGAATGCTGGGAACAGCTTTGTGTCAGCTCTGCTGAGCTCCAGTGCCTGATTTTCAGTCTCCCTTTTACCTCACTCACATTTTCCAAACCTAGCTGTCGATGACATGAGACTCCACTATTTTAGGAGATGTCCTTGCTCTGCCCAGATCAGAGTAATCTTTCAGGCACTTCCTTCTGTGTGCCTGTCTCCACACCAAGCAATGAGTGAAGGTGGTCTCTGCAAAATTTCCCTGCAGGCTGAAATGGGCTACACAAAAACCATAATTGTGAGTGTTTACACCAGGAAAGGATCTGCCCCGTGTTTCTTCCAAATGTATAAGAATTATATTTGTTGACAGTACAGTATATATTCATATGGAAATGGTAAGCTTTCATTTAAAAAAGGGCTAAAAGTTAAGACATTTTGATCCAAAAAGAAGTCAGAATGACTTCAAAAGCATCTGCTCAGAACTTCAAAAGCAGCTGCTCAGAACTTCAAAATTATTTAACCATCCATACTGTCTGAAGGAAGGAAGTAAAATGTGACTTTAAGTAGCATAAGGGCTGGGTTCAGCAAGAATAAAACCTGTGACACTTGTAATTAGCAATAAGATATACAAATTAATCCACGACTGTCAATCTGGAACAATAATCAAATATCAGATACTCACAGAATCTGTGAGGTAGTCCCACTTGAAAAAAAGGTGAATAAAACCTCAGTGAACTAAAGACCACAATGCAGGCTGTATTCAGTAGAGAATTTCAATTCTTTGGCATCCTTGATGAAGGAAACCAGAGTGTTGCTCCAAGTGTTTAGCAAAGTCAGCCAGCATGGTCCAGTGTGAAGTCCAACACCTTCTTTCTACAGTTTTAAATCTCTACTTTGAAAACAAACTGTATAAATCAAACAACCTTTTTCCTTTCTGCCATAGGGACACAGTGGTTCCACATCACTAATGTTTTGTCAGTGCATTTCACAGTATATGCTTTTTTTTGGTAAGGAAATAAACTTTTAGCTATTTTTTGATAGCATTATCAACAGCACTGCAAATGTATCAAGTGAGCTGGAGTGAAGAATGTCTGTAAGATAAGGCTTGCATAGAGTAAACTAAATTAAACAAAGCAGAAAAGATTGCATATGCTTCTAAGTAATGTTATTCTTCCTCTTAATCCTCAAATAGAGTCACCAAATTACACTTGCAGATTTAGTTAGGATATTTACAAATGACTTAACTGTGCATTTAAAGAGAGGAAACTGGCTACAAATGGGGGTAAGCTCATAATTTAAGGTGACAGTGGTGCCAGCACAGAGCAAATGCTTATTAGTGGGGTATTTTTGGTCATGGGGAATTCTCTTTCCCTAAGAACTAATCCCAGAAAAGCGTATTTTTATTACATCTTCCAAATCTGGAATTCAGGCTTTATGTAAATATACAAGACAGAAGACCTTTCTTTTTAAAATGCTAGAAACTACAGAAACAGCTGAGATTTGTTGAAGAATGTTTCCTTTTAAATCATTTGTATGAGCAACCCAAAAACTAAAATATATTTAAAAATATGCAAATAAGAATGAATAGGAAAGTATTGTATGAAAAACATGGCATTTTTTCTGGAGGCTACATAAAATCACTTTTTCCTTCCTCCCCTAAACATAGCACCTCTAAGTATAAAAACAAAAAAAGTTCAAAAGAAGTTTACCAGTTTTGTTCCTTTATAACTGAAAACAGAAGAAGCATTTTTTTAGAATTGTGTCATTTTTTTACTTCAGTTGTCCAGTTGCTCTCCTAAATGCTCCCTCATCTTTTGATATCCATCATATTTTCATTAATTTTTTTCCTCCAGAATACTTTCATCTAACATCTGTCTCCTTTTTCTTGGTAGAGAACCACAGTGCAGACCTAGAATTTGGAAAAGGTGTAAAGAAATACAGTCCCCAAAAACTCAGAGGCAGTACTGTCATTTGCAGAAAATTAAACTCAGTTAATTTTGGCAGGAGCTAAATAAAGACTGTCATACAGTGAACTGGGCAACTCTCAGAAAGACTTTGGAGGGCAGCTGGAATCCAGAGAGCTCAGGTTAGCCAAGTTTTATTTTAGCAGGAATTTGGTGGGTAAAGAAAGAAAAATGGCAGCAGCAGCAGCTGGAACACTGCTGGTATTAACTGTGATTGCTTCAAGTCACCCAGTTTTTAAGGATTTCTCCCCACTACATGCACTTTAGTAAGCAGATGCTGGCTGTAGCACAACACAAAATCATGTTTTCATATTTGTAAAGTTAGAAAGACACGTCATCATATTGTGGTGCCTGAAATCATCCCCAAATCATCCCTGCAGTGTGGTGGGAGATGGCAGCAGGAGCTAAAATACCTGAGGGCTTTACTCCCATTAAAAAAAAAAAAAAAAAAAAAAAAAAAAAGTACCTTGTATTTCATCTCAGTGAAGTAACAGTGAAATGAATGATGATTAAGCTGGAAACAGGACCCAGAGGAAGCACAGAAACCAGTCTCCTCCCCTTGCATCCAACTCTGCAAGCTGAGACCAAAAGCAGCAAAAGTTCATTTCACTTAGGATTGTCTTCCAAAACTAACTTGGTAAGCTGAGCCTGCCTCTTCTGTCTCAGAATCTCCACTCTAAACCATCTCCCTTGTCCTTTTCAAAGATGAAAAGAACACACTTGTCCCTCTTTTTTAATATTTTTATTCAAAATTTACACCTATTTCCTTCTCTTTTTTTTCCTTTTTTTTTTTTTTTTTTTTTAATGATCTGTTAACAATCGTGCTGGAGATGGTCTCCCCCTTGCACTCAATGGGATGAGTCTGAACACAAAACCCAATCACACCAAGCACAACCCTCTACTACACACTGCTTTTGAGGTGATAACCTGGTGGTAGACTTAATCATTTTACAACTCATAGAAACATAAGAAAATTACATTTTTTTTTTAAATGTCATAGTAATTTTAAAAACATATGAGTATTCCTCACTATCTTTCATTTGAGTCTCAGTCTTCAGTAGAGACTGAGAAAATTGAGAGATTAATTGATTGAGGATGAAAGATTAATCACAGAGATCTATTGTTTTGGGAAAATTTGTCTGGAAGTTTTTCACACCTTTTCACACCCCTCCCTCCAGACTGGTTCAGCATTGGCTGCTCACACATTGCATAGAGTTAAATGTTGGCATTTCTTGCCTCCCATGGCAATTTTTGCTGCCAGACCAAGTAATATGGTGCCCCAGCTAACATGCCAGTTTTGCTTCTGAGAGCAGCAGATTTTTCCTTTCAGGCCAAGAGATAAAAGTAGCATAGCCAGTGTTTAAGCTCTCTGCTTTAATGTCCCAAATCTAATAACCAGAAGCTTTTAACTCCATTCCATGGAAGATGCTGTCCTTATTCAGCCGATTACAACTTCATGAAATCATAAATGTAAGGATGATAAGATGTCCTCTGTGTTTAGGTCTGATCTTACGATCACTTTCTGGTCCAGATTGATGGATTAGCCATCAAACAATCCCATGGCATGCTGGACAGATGCCCCCTCCAGCCACAACATCATCTCAGATGAATATCCTGCCATGCAGAGGAGCCTCCTCCACCTTCTCCCATCTTTCTTCATTGCATCTGGCTCTGGAGCATCACCTCACAAAATCCCCAGCTTTTTACTTTGCAATCTTTCTTCTCCTTCTCTGCTTCCTGAAAGGAAGAGAAGACAGCCTGTATATTATTTTCTCTAGAAGAGGGCTGGAAGGGCATATTTTACAACAATGTTCAGGAAAACAAATCTATTCCATAGGATACAGAACACAGTAGAGAGAGGGAAGGATGCTTGAGTTTCAGGCTGGTCAAGGATACAGAAATAGCACTTGCATCTCCAATTCTCTCTGAAAAATGCACAAGATAAAAAGTTAAAATAGGGGCTTCCCCAAAACTTCTGTTTTAAAAAGAATATGGAGAGGCCTGTGCTTCTCCAATATTTTTTATATGTATTGGAAAAGCTGGCACTAAAGGATTTATGCCAATCAAAGTCTGAAGTGTTTCTGGAATTACATCACTTGTATGAAAAAGCTTGCAGCCTCAAAAGCAGGCAGGGAAAATCAAAAAGATCAGTCTCCAGGTCTGTGTGCACATTTCATTTTCGGTGGGTTTTTCAGGAGGAAGTTTCTCTGTGCATATCTCTGTGGCTCCCAAACAGCACTGATTTTCTGGGCTCATTGTGTTGCAGAGGCAAGAAGTGAGTCAAGAACACCTCAGGACTTTCCCACAGGCATTGAATGAGCTTGGGCAACTCACTGCAAGGCCATTTGTAGAGCTGATATTAAACAGCAACACCCACTTCCAGCAAAATAAATGAGATGCCTTTATGCTAGCATCTGGCAGGCTCTTCATCTTCCAGTGAAAATCTGAAGATCTTTTTAATGAAGTGTGCTGGAGCCACGAGCCCAGTTCTGCTTCCAAAAAGAAACAAGAAAGGAGGCCTCGTTGGATGCCAACACAAGCTTTCAAGTCCCCAAATTCAGAATCATGAGGGTTTTTTCCTTCATAATTCTCTTTTACCCTGTAAAACAGTGAGATCTTTTTACCCATCAGACACAACTTCGTTCAACTTGACTCTTTGGAAAATTCGAGCACTTCCAGCTGCAGAGCCCCACCAAAGTTTACAGTTCTGCAATAATTGCAGCTCTTAAAATGCACATGTTGCTTAAGAATTTCAGCGTTTGGTGCTTCTACAAACAGCATTCACATAAGCAGACACTGTCAGTCATGTAGGAAGGAGAAATGGAAATTTTGGAAATGGGCTTTTAGGCTGGAGAAAGGTTCAGGAAGAAGAATTAATATTAGTGAAAAAGAGACCCTGTGCATTACCTACACATAGAAAATCACCCCACAGAGACATTAATAATTTTCATTCAAACCTCACCACAGCTATCACATTGGGAGAAATGGATGACCATATGGTGCTCATCCTAATTTTCAAGTCTATGTTTTCTAACAATTATTCTAATTAGAAGGGCCACCAATCCATAGGCAACAGTTCAGCAGCATAATTACAATGTCCTAAACACTGAGTCACATTCCTGTGGCCTCATTCCTATCTCTTTTTAAGGATGCTCATTGCTAAACCAATACAAACTAAAATGAAATTACAGACTGACAGAAGAAAAATATGAAATGCATAAGTATCTGTCTTGAGGAACCTTCAAGCACCTAAGGACAGTTGAAACTCAGAGAGAATTTTGCTCAAAATAATGTAATTAATATGTTTGAAACCCTGAATTCCTGTCCATTCACACAGGAAAGTTTTTCTCTCCTTATGTTTTATGTGTCTTACTATATCTACGGGGATATTTATCTCAATTTACAGAAATCTGTGTTAGCAGTTTACTGTGCATTTCTGACCACAAAGAGGTGAGTCCTCCATCTTTTAACAGGTCCAAGTTTTTATTTTTCTCTCTCAGAAAAACTCTTGTAAACTCCAACTACAAGCAGTTACAAAAAAATGTGAAATCTCATGGGGAAAGGCACATTTATTACTCCTATTTTGCAGTCTCACAATGAGATAGATGATAGATAGATAGATAGATAGATAGATAGATAGATAGATAGATAGATAGATAGATAGATAGATATTATCATTAGCAGTTGTTCTGCATTCGTGCTAAACCAGCTCTTCTTATCTTCTCTTTGTTTAATCTCAGTATTCTGAACTGCATTGCCAACAAAATACCTAGTTTTCAATTAGAAAATTATTAATTTTCATGTGACTGAAACTAATGAATTTTTAGGACTTGTTTTTTTGTCCTTGATATAACCTTGAGTCTGAATTTCCATGGTTTATATTATGCAGTTTGGGTATAACACCCCTATAATTTCTTTCCTGCTTAGTACTTATCTTCTCAAAACTAATCCCATCTTAGAAAAGCTTTTTGTCTTAAAATGTATGCAAATAAATCACTGCATTCTTAGATAATGGAAATGGTCAGTGATTAAATTCAATTTGATAGGGTATGAGTGAAATTCCTCTGACTAGTCATCAAAAGTATCTTGATTTTAGGTTTGGATTTATCATTATATTTGCTACATTTACAGCTGCCTGTACTTTTCTTCAGTAGTTCTCCATATTTCTTTTTGCAGATTGTTTTCTGCAGGCTCGTGGATATATGGGTATTTGGCAGTGATTTTGTAACATATAATCAGAACTGAAAATTATAGTGATCCCATTTGTGTTATTATAGCTGAAGAATGTGTCAGACTTTCCATTTTAAACCTTATGCTCTAAAGAATCTATGACTGGTCTTTCTTTACTGCCAAATATTTCTGCAAAATTTTCAATAAGAATAATGCTATTTATTAGTTTGAAATTTTTCTCAGGATTTCTGGCAGTGAGTGTGAGGAGATAGCTTCTCCTGCAATCCAAAAAAAAAAAAAAAAAAAAATCTCTAATTTCCTGTCTCCTTATTCAGTGACTCCATTTTAGCCAAAAAAAGTTAGATGGGTTTCTTTTTAAGGACCTGTTGTATTAATGCAGTAGTGGATAAGAGGGATTACTTGAGAATGACTGGAATTATTTCCTTTCACTGGAAACATAATATGTTCCTTCAAGATAGTGCCAAGATTTTTCTGCCAGAGGAACATGAAAATGGATAAGAGAATCAGCTCTCTATTCTGGTCAGTCTTATTTCTTTTAAGGAAAATATCATCCAAACTAAACCAGTCCTTCTCATGCTCCAGATCATCCTCTAGATAAGGGAACTGTAGCTGCAAAATGAGGAAGTGTTTGGCTAGAGATGGAGATATGAGGAGAACCTGAAGGAGAACCAAGATGAGTCTGGCCAGCTGCTTCCTTGGCATTTCCCACTGGCCTAACTAGAATAAAATTTAGGATCCTCACTTTGTGGCCCCTTACAACATCTCCAAACACTGCATACATTCCTGCCTTCTCTTCTCTTTTTGTCTTCAGCAGGAGGAAAACACTAGACAAACCTAGTAAAATTTGGCCTTCCAGCATCTCAATCCTATTGGTGAAATGACAGACTATGGCAAAATTCCATCCTAGAAAAGAGTGGAGTGGGTGTCTCCAAGTACCTCTCACCTCATCATTCAGATTTTACCTGTTCTCAATTTCCAGCCCTTTGTCCTGCCCAAGGCAGCATAATCAAATTTCCTTTGAGTTTCAGCTGCCTGTTCTACCATCAGCTCCTGGGGGACCTCGGGGGAGTGGTAAAACCCAAGTTTCCAACAAAGCTGGGAAATTACAGCACCCTGAGAGAGCAGCAAGACAGGTCAGCCTGCTGTGGTTTGGTGAGCTCAGCCCTGGACACTTTGGCCCTAGCTAAACTTGGGCTCTGAGGCTATCAGAGATGGCTCAAGCACAGAGAAGGAGCAAATGCCAAGGAGCTTTGCCATGTCTTCACTATCTCCATTTACAAAGAGGATATTGCAAGACCTCAGTCCTATGGGAATTGGTTGTACTGTAGAAGAACTGTAGAAAATGTACTGTAGGAAGAAGACAGACTTTGAGCTCCATTGTAGTGATGCAGAAATCTTGGGTCTGTAAATAAGTCAGAAACCTTGTGAGAATAGCCCTGGTTCTGAGGATCTCTCTGTTTTCTTTCCACTAATGAATGGAAATCCTACAAAATGGAATTTTGCCTCCTGATGTTCCAGTTCTCATCCAACTTAGTGAGGAAGATTTCTTGATGAGCTGGGGGGTTTTTGCCAGTTAGTTTGCATAAAATGCTGAGGATTAGAAGAACTCAGCTCTCAATGTACTTAGCTCATATATTTAACATTATTTTAAAAAAGAAAATAGTAGTTATGAAGACTGTGAGATAACACATGCCAGTCTTTCCACTATGAAATATATCCTGTTGTCAGTGTTTCCATTCACTCCCATTGCTGTACTCAAAGGCACTGGGAATAAACTCTGAAGTCTCACCTTTGGTGGATGGGCTCCAAACCTCAGTATGGCGTGTCTGACATGACACATATGGAAAATTCATTCCATTTGAACCAAAATCTGCAATGAGGAGTTCTTTAGAATTGCAGACAGAGAAGCTGCCAGCAAATGGGAATGAGAACTGGAAGTAAAGAATGAGGAAATTTCAAAACCTTTCTCCTCTGCTCTCTTGGGTGATTCCCTGGCTGCTGTGTTAGATCCTCAGCATCAGAGTGGCAGGTATTAAAAACAATCTTAAATATTTGTATAAAATACTGGACAAGGCAAAAATCCCTGTCCTAAAGGACACTGTCCTGCAAATCTTTCTCACATCTCCAGGACATCTGGTGCCATTAAGTGAGCTCACATTGCCTAAAACTCATCCATAGGGTCCTGCCAAGTGTCATGTTGGATCTTCTACAACAGGTAACCCATTCTTTAGACAGGAAGAGGAATCAGGGGTGGGCTGGCACCATAGAACACTTTGTTGAATGTTGTCTGGCTTAAAAAAAACATGCAGGAACCTGCCTGGGGTGGTAAGGGAATATTTTTTAAGAAGTTGTCTACAAAGCCATCACTGACTCACTGGTATCCTGGTGTTCTACACTCAGGGAACAAACTAAAACCCTTAAGCCAGAGTACAGACCTACATCTCTACCTCCCTGGGCTAAGAGCTCACTCTGAATAAAGCACTGCAGTTGCAAGGGTCACTTTTTACCTGCACACCTTACATTGGAAACCCTCATGTATGTGGCCCAAACCAAACAGAGACAGTTTGTAAGCTTTTGGGGGTAGCATATTCCATATTTTCCCTGCAATTTATTGGCAAATTAATTCTAATGCATTCAAATTACATCATGAAGTGTAATGTAAAGATATTTCATGAAGGTTGCCTTAATAGGGTGTGAAAACCTGATGAAGGGTAATTCAGAGGGTACTGCTTGGCCCATCTCCTATTTACTTGGAAACATTACTGCCTTAAAAAACCCTTAAAAATATTACTTATTTTTATGGCTCAAAACCCTTTAATTTGAAGATTTTTATGACTCCCTTACAATACACATCGATTTAAATAATGTTTTAAACTAAAATGGATCATTTACTGCCAACTGTGCTTCAGGCATATCATTGATTAGTCCAAGTGTGATAAAACAACCTTGTTTTTATTCATACTTTAAGAGAATAATAAAACCTGCATACTTGGAAATACTGAAGCAATATCTTGGCCCAGAGCTATTTAACTATGAATTATTCACATCTAGTTATTTTTTTTCTTTTAAATTCATGAATCCCCAGAATGGTTTTGAAAAGTATATCAGTGAAACCCTGTTTCTAATTACTAAAGGGAGGGTGGAGGAAGCAGAATGCATCATATATGTAAGGGGGTCATTTTTTATTTGTCTTCTTTTGCAGGCCACTGTGAATCTCCTTGGAAATTAGTTATTCAATATTCCCACTATATTTTAATTTGTGGTCCATTGAGAGAGAATACAGAGAGCTATTTTTTTCAAATAATTTTTGCAAACAAACTTATTTTCACATCCTGTAGCACTGGAGCTGCTTAAACATGGGGATATTTAAGGATTTCACAGAAAATTTACTGGTAGCCCACTCACTGCCCAGAACTGACCTAGAGAGATCAGAGGAAATTACAGAAATAGAAATAATTTTTTTGCATCTTCATAAGAAATGGTTCCTGTAACAATCATAGTGTCTATCTGGATATCACACTGCTGTGAGTGGGACATTTTCCTTAACTGCTGCAAAATGTCATAGCCAAAAATATCTTTTGTAAGTGAAAGAACCCAAACATTCATTTGACTCTTGCAATTCTTCCATCCTGTGTAACCCTACAATGCTTCCTGCTCTCCATAGTCTGAACCCTGATAGTGGAAAGAATGAGACTGAGATAAAACTTTCTTCTTCCATCTCTGAATTTCCATAGAACATCAGTAAATCACATCTCAGTGCACCCCCAGTCCCTACACAACCACACACACAAGGCTTTGTTTTATTTGGAGAATAAACACTTCAGTCTACAAAACACTTTTCTCTGTATAGTACTCATTGTAATTCTGTGCTTGGCAAATCCTGAGTTTTTCTTCCTTGTACAATCACAGAAAACTATATTAGTTGAAAGGACATCATCTAGCCCAAAAATGAGTTCAGAGCAGGCCTAGCTAAGATCAGTCTATACAGGAACTTTTTGAGTTTTGCCTATATCCAAAGCTGGTGCTTGCAAACCTCTTTAGGTCAGTGCTCCTGAGTAATCCAGCTCATGTGAAAACCCTTCTCCTTTTATCTTATCAGAATTTCTTCTCTTTCAGCTCAAGTCCATGGCCACAGGACTCTGGGTTTTTCCTCTCCATACTCTCAGTTTGGTCACAGTAAGATCTCCCTTTTCCATCTCTGTTTCTGCTCACACTTCATGTTCTCCAGCCCCTTGACCATCCAGGTAAGATGATATTCTCAAGGTCCCCTGATGTTTTACCTGAAGGTAAAATATTCCTTCAAATATATTTGTAACCAAGGCCTCAGAATTGAGAGCAACTACCAAAGCTGCACAGCAAGAATGATGCTGCCACACCCACAGAATGCACTGAGCTTTCATCAGTAAGACAGAGAAAACAGAAGATTAAGGGTTACTGGAAGAAGAGGCAGACAGCAGAAAGCAAGGAATGGCCAACTTGAAACAAACACCTCCAGACAGCCAGAGCAAATTAAGTGATAATTTCCTGTGGAATGGAAACCTCCAACTATGGAGAATTGAAGATATTCAAACACCAAAAACTCACTAATCACAAAGAGCCACCATGTGCCATCCAGTCTTACAAATAATAATATTTTACACAAAACTACATTAAGAAAAGTTATTAGCAGACTGTATGAAACTTCTAATGGATCTGTGCTGAGATTTGCAATACTCACAGTTCTTCCTAGGACTTAAAAATTTATCTGTTTGTTACTGAAGACACTTAAGAGCTTTCTCAGTCAGGAAAAAGCCAACAAAACTCAGCACAGAGCTTGCAACAATGAAAAATGAGAAGAATCCAACCTTTTAACTTGGCTTCAAGGCCACATGTGGTTGCACTCTCCAGATGCATCTGCCATACTGGGCTTAGCACAAGATTAGCCTGGAAGAATTGTGACTTTTCTCACTTTTACTCCACAGCCAGATGGGATAGAGGACTTGTCTGTTATGGAGAAAGCTCACATTTAAGTTAAACTCTTTTCACCACATGGCTTTCTAGGCTAAGGCAATTCTGTACATGGCTACAAGCAAATGTCTCTAAATCTGTGAAGTGTCTGTAAGAAAGATTTAGAAGTATCAGTGGACAACAGAAATGTGTCTTTAAGGTGCTAAGAGTAAAATATTTAATTTGTTTTGCATTTTCTTGGGAATCCAGTGCCAGATGTAAATCTCTAAGCAGGCATTACCCTCCTCACTACAGAATTGTATGTTGAAAAAAAATCCCAGCTCCTGATTCAACTTACAAAATCTATGTACCTCAAATTCTATGCAGATTTAGTCCCAACACCAAGTTGGGAATTCTCTGCACAGTTTGAGGTAAACCAAGCCATGTGTTTGAATAGTTGCACCAAGGGAGTCAAACAACTGAGGTATTCTCACCTCATTGACATTTTCTTAGTTTTATTTGGCTCATGAAGCATTAAAATGCTGAAATTGGAAAGCAAAATTATTTTAAGCTGCTGAACATGAGGAAGAACAATGCTTTCGAGTAGCATGATGAATTTTTGGGGGAGTGATTAGACATTAATAGCAGGTTTGTATACTTAATAAAGTTTGCATAGCCAATTTGCACTTTATAAAGAGCACTCCATTGTTCTGGAGTGTGGCCCTGATGTGGACTTTATGAAGCATGCAGGAGGCAGTACAGACTTTATGAAGTCCACATTGAGGATAAACATCAAATTAAATAGGAAAAGCACACCAAGCTCTGATATGTGGCTTGGAAACTCATTCCTGCCTGCATGAGTTGTTGCTGAGGTCACCCTGGGGCACAAAAATCCCCACAAATTCCCACTATAAAGGCAACCAAAGCATCCAAATGTGACTTTTGCCAACCACATGCAAGGAGGCTGGGCACATAAGAGTGCACTCTTGTGCTTGAATATTAGACAAGTGCATCCCTCCTTGATGTCTTGACCCCTTTTGTTCACATCATGTCTTTACCTTCAGTGAGGTTACATTGGTTCTGAATGGCTTTCAGTTCTTTAAGTTTTAAAATATGCAAAATTTACTATATCAGAAACAAAGCTCTGCTCAATGAAAGGCTACAGATGTTGGCTCCCAAAGTCGCACTAATTAGGCAGGTTACTTTTTCTTCCTTCTCCTCACATCTTCATGATTCCCTGTGCAAATCAAAGTTTGCAACTCTCCTTTCAAAACACTACAAATGCTTTAATGTCTTCTTGTAAATACAATCTAGATTGAGTTTGGTTTACACTGTAGAAAGAGAATGAAACTTCCCTAATAAAAGTTTCCTTTTTTTCTTTTACTTCCTGAATGCATGGGTCGCCAGTGAAATACAGAAACCAGATGGTTTATTAAAAAACAGACTCAAAAAATTATCACCTCTAAACATTGCATAGATTTTTTCCCTATTTAACAAGATTATAATCTAATCTCTGTCAATTAGATTATTTTAACTCACTTTTGAGGAAAACTGGCCATTCAGATTCGTATTTTGATTGATCACTCCACAAAGCCTCTTAGTTCAAAAATTGGTCATTTCAGAATTACAGTTTTAGTTGTCTTGCATGCAGCAGCTTAGCAGGGTTTGGGTTGCTATGTTATGAACTCTGGAAAGGATCCTTTCCTTTATAACCCAAAAAGTATTTCAAGTATGGCATTGCAATGCAGATGACACAATCTTTTCAGCTACCAAATCCATGAGCTAAGATGATTGATTTTATCTAGTTTAAATCAGTATGAAATTGATTAAATGACCTGGCAAATTCTGTCATTCAGCTTGAGAGAGGCAAATCCAGCACGATGTTCCAACAGCTGCTTCACTGCTTGTCCATTACTTAACAACTGAAATACAGCAGTTTGTGTATGACTGGGCGAGGCACAAATATTGTTTTAGAGCATCATTATGAGTCTGGTAAATAGGTTTAGACTAAGGATATGAGCACAAACTACACTGTAATTTCGTGTAGCAGGGTTTAAAGGGCTCATGATTGGCAGCATAACTGATCGTATCGACCAAAAGAGCTGAGGACATCTGGCTTTGCAGCCCTACAGATGAGAGACCATATGTTATAAAAAATACAGAGGGGAAAAGACAGCTGTAGACTGATAAAAACCAAGAGAGGTCAAAGCTAGCACAAGCCCAATCCTGTCACCAGTGTTGGTCCAATGAGAGGTGAGGTAGGGATGCTGGGCAATGCAGAAATGTTGCTGTCTTGTAGACCAGCACATAGTTGGGCTGATGGCTGAATATCTGTGAAAACCTCAGAGACTCCTCCACTTCACCTGATGATGAGAAGAAAAATAGTTTACAAATACCTACAGTTTACCAAAAGTGTCCCATGTTTGTACCTTCAGCTCTTTCACCAAGCTTCAAGTGAGTACAGTGTGATTATTTAAGAACAAAAAGGACATATTGCAGTTTTCAACAGCAATCCCAGTTTTCCCTGCTTACAGTTCTGGAAACAATGCACCCATTCAAATTCATGGCAAGCCCTCTATTCCCTTATAATTTACTGTTTAATGCCCTTTTTTCAAATGCTAATGTCAAAGTTGAGGTCATAAGCATAAAATCCTTTCCTTTGCTGTTCACAAAAAGGCATAGCAATTTTATAGGCTCTTCTTACAATATGGGCTGGAAAAAAAAGGTGAGACCTCTGCTGAAATAGGAAAAAAAAATATTTTTATACATAAAATAAGAAGTGAAGATGTTGCTTTGCATAACACCAAGTGCTACATGTTGATGTATCTTTCATTTTTGCCAGTGACCAATGAAAAGAAAGATATACTGAAAATTGTGCATGAATACTGTGCTCAAGAAATTAGGGAAGTGGCAATCTTTGCTCTCTCAGAGTCACAAAAATACTTTCAGAGGCTAAGGAAACAAAATTCACACCAAGTTGGCTGGAATTTTGAAATGTGCTAACCCAGCAGACTGCTGGATTTTCTGCTGAATTAAGCACTTTTTATTCTCTGAAACAAACATCTGTGATTCAGTGTGATAGATGTTAGTATAGTTGGACAATACAACACGATGTTTTTTAGAGGAAAACATCAGTATGAATGAATGGTTCTTGCAAGCTCCACAATACACACTTTTAAATTATATTGAATAATAGGATTCTCTCCAGATTATTACTATCCAAAAAAAAATCTTTTATATTATTTAGTTAAGTCAACAGAGCAAGTAAAAGAGTACTTTTTCACCCATATATGGTATCAACCATTTTAAATTTGAATTTTTACCCTGTATATTAAACTACAGCATTTGTGTATGTCAGTGGTTTAAGGTTACTTAATGCACTGACTTGAAAGCTGCCAAAGCACAAAATGTAGTGCAGCCAAGCACTTCACTAGAAGTCACAAAATCATTCACTTCTCTTGCTTGTTTTCACAGGTAGAGTTAATCAAACTTGTACTAAACAAGAGCAAGGACGGGGTCAGGCAGAAAGCAAATTCATTTTGGAATCCTTAGGAAATGGGTGTTATTTTCCACTTCCCAAGATAATTAGCAAATATGATCCCCAAGCTTGAATCAGTTTCAGTCTTGGACTTCTAACATTTTCCTAATCAAATTAATCCCAACCACTAGCTATGTGTGGCATTTTACAGTTCTTCCCCCAGATTTCATAAAGGATTTTATGCAATCCAGGCCCCAAATCAGACAACTGCTTTAATTTCAAGGAGCACAGGCTGTAAGCAGAACACATGGTCATTACTCCTTGCAATCCCAGACCCACCATCCTCAAGGAAGCATTAAAGTTCTCTAGATACTTGCAAAAGACCATTGCATAACACTTAATTTAGTGTTCAGTAATAATTTCGTCACTGGGTTCCGATGATAAAGTGGATACAGATGTTCATTAGCAATGGGAACACAGGCAAACAGTGAAACATTCCAAGAAGCTGCTACAACTGAAAAGTCCAAGACTGACCATCACGTGCTGCAGAGTCACAAATATCTCTCTTTAGACCAACAAAAAAAAAAAAAAAAAAAAAAAAAAATCTGACCATTCCACCATCCCTAGGAGTCCAAACTGGATATTCTCCTTCTGCACATATGTCAAGAATAAAGCCATTTTATACCAGGTATCTTTAAGGCTCAGTGGCCTAAGACAGGTCTGGAAGTGTCCAAAAGGCGCATGGATGTGGCACTTGGGGATACTATTATTCTAAACATACAGAAGAGTTTGCAAACTTCCAGCCAACCAGAATTTGCTCCTACATGTTTTTTCATACAGTCAGGCTTCCCTACCACCCTTTTCCCCAAAAAGTCTCCACTGGCTGAGAGGCAGGGATTCAGAGCCTGGCTTTGCTGGTCTTATTTCTGGCAGCAACAATAGGTAATGAGAAAGATTCCTCCTGGGGCCTTTTGCAGAGGTATTCTCACTCCCAGCTTCTCAAAGGAGGGGGTAAACACAAAAAGGATCATCTGCAGGGAGCGACAGCTCCGTTTGTCACGTCAGACACGCCAGGCTCTATCCCTGTCCTCTGAGGGAATCATTCACATGGAGAAGATTAGCCCAAAGGATTAGCATGCAGCAGGATTATCCACACACACGGCTCAGCCAACTCACAAATCAGCACCTTTATACATTTCTTGCCTTTTAACCTCCCGATTTCCAGACTTCTGATATTCATCCCTTTGAGCATCACCATATTCCAGGGGATGATGATGCACAGTGAAGAGGTGGTTTTGGTCATTTCTCATCAGCCACAAGATGTCAGTGTTGCTGAATGTTATTATTCTCACCTGCACAGAGGCGTCGAGAGATGCTGGGGGCAGCTGTCAACACTGGGCTCTATGCAGAAGTCTAACAAAAAAAAAATCCACAGCAAATAACACACAATAAAAATAAAGGGCAATAAAAATTTGCATAGCAAAGTGTGATTTGACCATAACAGCAATAAGTAAAACTTGAACTACATGGTAATTGCTGCCACCTACTCCTAATCCTTGTGTCTTTTTACAACATGAGCATGGTAGATGGTCCTTGCACAGCAACATCACCAGGAAAGGAGCAGGCAGAGATGACACCAGAACTGTTTCATCGTGAAACAATCAGTCCATGCCTCAAGAAATAAGGCTGTCCAGAAACCCTAGCTCTACCCACTCTCACTGAACATGATATCTGAAATCAAAGAACATGCCAATAGCTATCTCCCTCTTTTACTCCTGGTATTTACTTCACACCCGCTTGGCTCTGGCAGCAAGCTCTGCCCACATGGCTCTATCATGGGGATCTTTCCATGCCCAGACTTGTTTCCTCTCTGTATCACCTCCCCAGTTGTATGAACACACATTTTTATAAGGCCAAATCAATTTACTGGACTATCTGGTTTTAAAACACCCTTTTCTCACACCCTTTCCTCTTCCCAACCCTTCCCAAAAGGTCAAGGTCAGGCAGAAAGGGAACTTTTGAACCAATATTGTTGTGAACTTAGTGCATTGTGAAACTGCCCCTCGGATTTCCTCTGCAGACCAACCAACCCATATGTTGATTATTTTTCTGCTTCCTTCTTGGTTGCAGGAGATTTGCTTCTCCAAACACTGGCTTGACTTCCACTTCTAAGTATAGCAGAACATGGGTACATTTAGCATGAGAATTCCTGTTTACATTGTTTGCTGCCATTCATGTCCTCTGAACTTGTTTACTTTTGGAATCACAGGAAGCATGACTTTGGTGGGAGTGGAGACAGCACTGTTCACTGTGCAAAGAATTTTAGATGAATAGAGATAGATGGATTTATACTCACTTGAAATTTTAAAAATATGCAATGGCAACATGGTTATTTGAGCTCAGAAGTAGACAGTCTAACACATTTGATCTGTCTCTACTTTCTTTTCACAACTGGAATCATAGAATGGTTTGGGTTGGAAGGGACCTCAGATATCATCTAGTTCCACCCCTGCTGCCATGAGCAGGGACACAAAACTATGTCCCAGTAGCAATACACAAACATATGTCAATGAATGTATCTCCCAATATGCAAATATATCTCACAAATCCAAACATTTGAATTATGGGGGGCATATTTAGGGGCAAAAGATTTTTACCTAAACGTTATAACCTTTTCCAGGCTATAAGCTTGTTCCTTCCAAAGTAGTTCACATAGGTAAATACACAAAAATAAACCTCTGAGAAATTCTTTCCCACTTCCAAGTCTTCCCTCCACTTGCTCTGAACACCTCAGCTAGGAAAATCCATTCCCAGCCTAATAAAAACCATTCTTCATAATGACAACTCCTGACAGCTCCTCCCTGTTCCATTAAACATTCAGGTTGTAGAGACCATAAATCCCTGTATTTATCTCCATCCCATCTTTGCATTGTGTGGAAGTTGGAGTCAGAGATCCTGTTTGCTCGACACCTTCCTGTCCCCTGCTAGTGGCAGGAGGCACAAACGTGCCAAAATTCACAGCTCGGGGTGGCTGGCATGCCCAGCTGCAGGGCAGAGGCAAGGCTGGCTCCATGCTGCAGCACAGTGACCATTTGTCTGTGCTTTCCAGCTGCCTGGAAATCTGCTACATTCATGCCCAGAGTGGTAGAGTTGGCAGGAGTGCACTGGTGAAATTCTCAGAAAAGCCTGATGGTTTCTGTTGAACTCGTTTGCCTCATTAAAAAGTTGCATTTGTCGGGGTCATTTGAGGATGAGGATGACTGGGATTTTTTTTTCCCTGGGGTCCCACTTGGTTAAGAGTGTTTCCATGCAAATCCCAGCATTTCCAAGCTACTTACCAAAATTCCATAGGCTTGCAGAGACTGTGCACTACACACCCCTTGGGGAGATGGATGTTAGTTTACAACAGAATTCCTGGAAAAGTTAAAGAGGTGACTGAAGCAGAGTTATTTGATCCAGCTCATATGTAGGTAGCAGGCCAGCTTAGCTAAACAAGGTATTGTGCTTCAAATAACTAGAGCAGTCTAAGAGGTAAATGTTGGGATGGCATGGGAAAGGATTTCATCAGCCCAAAACTAATAAAAACAGGGGTGGAAACACAAGACTTAGGAACTAGAGAGTGGAGGAATATCTAATTTCAGGCACTCTGGTGTAAAGGTGAAACTGCCTTGCTAATGTGCACTTTGGATAATCCAGTCCTGGCATCAGAGCCTGCCCTTGGGGGATGCCTTTTTCACCTGCTTTTGTTTTTCTCCACCCCTGACAAACAAGTGCTTGTGCTGGTGGGAGGAAAGGTGAGGCAAAATCCTGCATTTTTTTCTTTTTTGAGAATGGACTCACAGAAAGAAAAATACAGTTCTTCTTTTAAATTGCAAAAGGGCAAACTTCATCCGTGTGGTTTAATTCAGTTTCACATGCAATAACCTTTCAAATGGTGCTTGAAAGTCAAGTCAAATTTCGATATAAATGATATTGTCAGGTTAACATTAATGTATGAGACACTGCCCTTTATGTTTTTCTATCATCCCTTTGAATGTGTTGAACAGTAATTTTAATAGAATCATAAAAATATTCAATTTCCTCTGTAGATTTAACCAATGCCAAGAGCAGTAAAGGAGTTATGCTTCTGTCTCGATTGTAAGGTTTGTGATTATTTTAACATCTCCATTCTTGCAGACCTTGTGCACATAGAACCTAAACCTGTTATGTCTTTGCTTAGAAATACCATCCCAGGAAGAGTTGTTGAATTCTTTTGAACTTTCTTTGCTTCTTCCAACAAAGAGGTTAGAACTGGAATCTACAAGTGAAAAAAAAAAAAAAAAAAAAAAAAAAAAAAAAGAAGGAGGTGTGGAAATATCCAGACACCAATGTGTTTCATAATTTGGCTTTAGTGAGTATTCAGAACTGTGAATTAAACAAGGGCACTGGAAAGTTATTTAAATATGTATCAGATGCTGAAATTGAAGCCTGCAAAGTAATTTCTTAGGAAACATTCAAATGACAGAAAACAGTGGGGTGAGCAATGATACAATCTCAGTTTAAGCTACAGCCTTTCAACAAGTCTGTCTCTGCAGGAGAGGAATTTTGTCACCATGAGCACCCCTGGGACAAAGAGATGCACCAACTTTAGTGGCCACAGTGCCCCATGCCCAGTGCAGCCACCTCATGCTGGTGGAAATAACCATGCAGAGGGGTGGGAAATCAGACCCTGCAGCTGGGGAAGCAACCAGTCCCATCCCAGAGTGTGGAGAATGACCAGGCTACCAAAACCCTGCCATGAATGGTCTGTGGTGACCAACAAACTTCCCCTGGAGAGATATCTCTCAGATTGCACATCCTCTCTTGCCATGGTGAGCTGTCCCAAGGGTTTCAGCTACCCCACCAGGCTTTGGTGCCCATGTTGATTCTGTGTAATCCATTGGTCCTTCCCCCTTTGGTACCATCCTTGCTTTTCCTCAGCTCTCCTGGGAGGTGTCGTGCCTGGCCCTTCACAGAGCTACTGGATATTAAAGGAACTCTGTCTCTCTGTCCCTGGGGTGTCTTAGCAAGGCAGAGCTGAAATTCACTGATAAGAGCTGATGGCTTGCAGCCACAGGCTGCCCCTGCCTTGCTGAGGTTACCTGTGGCTAGAGAAGTGAGCCTCTGTCTTGCAAGATCTCCCTCTAGGAAGGTCATGGCATTCTGGGTTGGACCAATGGACCCCCTGGTGGGATAAGTAGATCCCAAATAGGACCTGAAGATCTAATGGCTGTGGTGGATCAGGTGTGGAGAGCCTGGCTCCCCCCTCTCCACCTGGCCATGGTGTCACTGTCTGATCAGGAACGGTGAAAAATGCAGCCACACACACTACTTTTTTCAAACAGCAAGAAGAGATGATTTATTGAAAAACCATGGCATATGTATAGGATAGATCATGAAAAAAAAGTAGAAAAGACTCATTGGTCTGACAAGACAACTCTTCTTTGAAAACATACTTTCTGTAAAAATATCACGACACACACAGTTCAGTGGTCAACATCAGATGTTTATTTGTGTTGTTCTTTCTTCTTTTCTTTCTTCATGAGAAAGATCCCCAGCCTGGGAAAGGTCTGGGCTGAAGCTGAGAAAGACAGCAGCTGGAGAAAAATCTGAGTTTTTCCAGGAGCCTTCAGCAGTGTCCACAGCCATGGTGAGTGCTCTGTGTCCCCAGGAAAGGCAGCCCCTGCCAAGCATTGACAGCCCTGCTGTGTCACAGCACCCAGCCCCCCATGGAATCCCACCCTGGAGATACCTGTATCTCACTCACACTTTCCTTGCCCAATTTCTGAGAGGAATCACTTGTACTGCCTAAGTACCTCTAGAAACAGTAAATGCTGCACAAAGGAATATGCATTTACATTTTTTCCACATTTGGGCTGTGAGCAAGATGTGACTTCTCATACAGAGGTAGTTTGATTAGCATTTTAAAAATCACAGGTACATAGATTGAATTTTTTAAAAATCATTACAGATTTGGGTGATTTTTGTCTTGACACCTCTGGTGAAAAACTTTCGTCAAAAGCTTGTCTGAGGTTTCTTAAAGAAAAATGTTGGTTTGGCCATGTGAAAAGGCAAAATTAAATATTCCATCTCACTCCAATGTTTCTGAGGCATCATTTCAGAGGCAGAAGAGGCAATTTGCTGCTTTTATGAAAATTTGCCTAAATTTGGCCAAAAAAGCCACTCCAAGTTACAGTTTCAGTGAACTTGTTAAGGTACCAAAGTACAACTTCCAAAACACCATGGAAGTGTAACTCCACTTCCAGTATGTAGGCACAGAACTGGATTTATTTAGCTTCCAGGGCTACATATTGTAAGCTGCCCTCAGCAATGGGTTATGGCCACAGGTTTTCACAGTTTCACAGAAGACAAGTCTTCCCTGGAGGAGCACTGGCACATAATTTTATTTTTTCAGATACCTTACTGCAGATACCACCTCTATGATTTCCATTTATCTTTGCTGTGAACACATGAAGAGCTGTGAAGCTCTAAATGCCCTGAAATAGAACATCACAATAATCTTAACTTGGTGCCTTTTTGGCACAGAAGTGTCTGGCTCCACTCAGCACCTGTGTGATAGGTGTATTAATGCCTCCTTACAAGGCCTTTATGAACAGAAATGTAGTAGTTTGGGGGAATTGCTAAGATCCTGTAACAGTGGGAAGGACTGAAGGAAGTCCAGGAGGAAATTAATAATCCCATATTAGTTACTAAACAAAGCCAGAGGCAACACTTAATAATGGGACTAAAATACCTGTGATCACATCAGCTAAGAGTCCAGCATGATGCAAAAGAATCAATGTAAAGCTGCAATTTAAAAAACAGTATTTAATTATGGTATTTTTTAACTTTGAACATTCAATTTACCCTTTACTTATTCACAAAATCTAGGATTTTATCTTGTACCCATGTATTAGCTATGCAATGCACCCTTTCTAAATTCACAGAATTTTCATCTGAAACAGCCTGAATATTTGGACATGATTTATTGTGTGCTTAATGATTGGCTTATTTTCTAATTACAAGCTATTATTTTAATTTCTTAAGAATTTCCTTTAATGTTTTGCATGGTAAGCAATAATTTTGTAGGATTGCATATCCCTAGGTTAGGATTAGCTACAGCCAAACTTATCCCACATCTATTTTTAGCAGAGAATGTCTTGAGACTTTAAGCCTAAGTCATGCCATGAGACTAGCCCACAAGAACAATGTGGATGATCCATTATTTATGTATAATATCAGTAGGACATAAACCTTTGAGTCTAGGAAATTCTTAATTGTGTTTCTGAATTGGGCCCTGGATAAAACACCAGTTATGGTTATTTGCAAGTTACATTTCAATACCCAGCTTTGCAGGCTGTGTGTTTTTGTAGTTGCAGCTTTCCACCTCCCCCGCACCGGTTTAAGTGATGTTATTCTTGGCTAATAGTAATTGTGAGAAAATTGAATTCCATCTGTTTCCACCAAAAGCGGAAAATAGAATGTGAGAATCAATAGAAGACTGCACTTGTTACACACATTTGTCACAATCAGTGACTTTGCTAAGGAAACATGTCCGCCAGTATGATTTGCAAAATAAATAGCAAGTCCCAGCATCTGATCACCAGCTGGCTTATTTAAGAGTCAGAGCCTCTTCTGACAGCTATGGATCATGAACTTTCAGGCATTGCACGGCCCCTCCAGGCTCGTTCAAAGGAAAAGACATCTCTCAGCACACAAATGGATGGAGGAGAATTTTGATACAGGTCTGCATGTGCACTCCTCATCGAAGTTTCGGGTTTACATCTGGTAGTTTCCCCCTCCTAGATGATCACTTTCTCATGTCCCTGCTGTTTACTCCATCTCCCCTGTACTTTCATGTGTACTAGCTGTACATCACCAGAGATTTCTCTGTGACTAATGCCAGCATCATTTCAGGTTTTCTCCTTTGCTAATGTTGTCAGAATTGAAATCTCTGTGACTGCCTTTGGCTGAGCAGTCCAACCCAAGTCATTCAGTGATTCATGGCCTTGACCAAGCCACAGAGGCAAACACAGAGCATTTAAATAAGTCCTAGCAAGCCTGTGCTTCATGTACAGGCACAGCACCACTCCTTTTTTTTTTTCCTTTTTTTTTTTTTTTTTTTTCTAAAGTATATTCCAGCCACCTTGTAGGACATACCAGTGTCTTATCTGCCTGCTTTTATCACAGCCATTGGCTGGGTGGGTCATTTCAGCAGTCCTTCAGCAAGAATTGCTAGATTCCTTCCCAGAGCACAGTGTGTACTTTATCACAGTTTGCAACACCTTTGCCTAATTCTGCTACAGTCCCTGTGTAATGCAGCATATTTTTGCAGGTGGTGCTGTGACACAGCCAGTCTCAGCTCATGATTAAATTCTGTGTAAACAGAGCCCAGTTTAGCCATGGCAGCAGAGCATCTCCCATCTCCCCCTGAACCACCCACAGCCCCCACCCCAAATAAAGCACAGGTCTGGGGTGCACAAAGGTGTCAGACTGCTGCTCTGTAGCTCAGGATCCTCAGCAGTGTGCAAACCTCAGGTACAGGGCTGTGGCACAGGATGAAGCTGGACTGGCCTCCATCCATGGCCACCAGGATGAAGAGCAAGGCCACCCCAGCTGTGTTAGCCAAGAGTCCTCCCAAGAGCAGCAGGAACAGCTCACAGGTTTAAAAGATGAACTGGGGACTCCTCAGTCCTTAGGGGACTCACAGTCACGTAACTCGTATGGTTTTCATAAAATAGATGCTGGACCTTAAAAGCTCAAGGGCCTTGAGCTTCCAAGTTAATGCCTGTTGTTTGCCAAAATGTGTAGGGAAAAGGTGTGTTTGATTGCTGCACTGCAACAGCAGAAAATGGAGTCATTCACAAGGAATATTTTGGGATGGATAATGCCATTATGTTCGTTAACAGAATGCCTTCATCTGGAACTCTCTTTGCCATACCTGGGCTTGAATTTCAGCAGAGCATACATGCAGTGAAACCTGCAAAGTCCAAAGTGGTTCATTACAATGTTCAGCAGCCTAAAAAGACTCCCATAGGCAGAGAGATTTAAGGCAGTACAAGAGCCTGCAATTTAAAGGAGAGCAAGTAAGAAGGGACAGAACAGAGAAGTGTAACAGAAAGAACCACTTGGGACAAACAGGGTAAAATTAGGTATTTAGTTTTTTCTAGAGGCTTCCCTGTAGGTTAGGTAGTTATACCATAAAAATTCTTAAATGAGTCAAAGAAATATTTTGTACAGTGCCTAACAGCTATGAAAATGTTGGAGGGAACAAGCAGTCAACAACTTTAAAAGAGGGCAGACACTTAAATTTATATCTGTAATTATCCCAACTGAAATAAACCATATGGAGATGGATCTGTAGCAGGGTGCAGGACAAAATCCAGTTGCTAAAGGCCAGGCTTCATATCATATGGACTTTTCATATCAGCTGGAAGAAAGGTGAAGCTTTGATAATTTCATAACAATAAGCCAGAGTTCCATGGTACAGTGAGTGCCAGATGCAAACAAGAGTTTCCAAGTCTTACTATTTTAAATTTCAGGTGTTTACAAATGTTAGTAACTCATACATTAACATAACATTCACAGAGGCTACAGAGAGATATGCAGCCATTATTTCTTTCCCAGTCATTGCAGAGTCTTCCTCCTGCCTTTTCCAGCAGGAAATGACCAGCTTAGGAATGGGGACAGCATGTGGCTCCAGTCAAAGTGAATGTAATGGGAACTGGAAAACCCTGAATGGGGCCAAAGTTCATGGGTTTGGTGCCAGTAATCGGATACTTCTAAGCTTGTTTGGGTTTTGTTTGGGGGATTTGGGGCTTTTTTAAGTGGAAAAAAAAAAGAGTGAAATAAATCATATTTGGGAGGAAAATTAGGCTGTCTGAGGATGAAAGCATGATTAAAAGGAAGTGCTAAGATCTGGAGGCAAAAGCTGTGGCAGATCCATATCCTGCATTAATCAAGCAGATACAGAGAGATGCACTGCACTGACCAGCTGGTTATCTGCTTCCTGCCCTCAGAGGGGCATGTCCTGACCACATGTACCCTAACACAAGCTAAACCTTAGTCCAACCCCCAAAAATTGATAAGCAATATCTATCTTGAGAACAACAACCGAATCCAGGACACTCTTAGTTAAAAAATTAATCTCCATCCTTTGTTAAAAGTCAGGGGGTTTTGAAACATCCTGACTTTAAAGATTTGGGGTCAATTCTTCTTACTGAGTTTCTGAGTTTTTGTCTTTCAGGAGTACTGAGGCTAATTTCCAGGTCACTCCTCATGACTTAGTTCCTTATTCTTTTTTTATTACCATCTGCTTCCAGCTGCCTGCTTTCCCAGTCCAGATTGTAGAGGTATTTATTGTTTCTGACTGCAGGCAGGTAAATTCCCAACATCCACTGCAACAAAATTCTGATTATGAATTGTGTCTGCTTGTGTCATTAGGGTTCTGGGATTGCCCCTCTAGGAGAAAAAAAGAGCAATTATTGACCCAAGAAGCATCCAGAGGAGCCACTCTATAAAGAGATGATTGATAAATATATAGATAGGCAAGTGATAAGAGATTAAATTATATACATACAACTCAAGGATATATAGATAGTGATATCACGAATACCCTGAAAATGGATGTGTGCTGGTGCATGGGGAATTCCAAAATTAGCTTTATTGTGGCCCAGTAAAAATGAGAATTGTCTTAGCACTCATGACAGCCATGCTCCAGTTTCTCAAACTGAATAACAGCTAAACTCTGAGTACAGAATTTCTTCCTACGGTCTGATCTAAATCTGCCCTTTTTCAGTTTAAAACCATTGCCCCTTGTCCTGTTGCTGCCTGTATAAATATTCTCTCCTTCTTTTTATTACCTCCCTTAAGGCACTGGGATGTTTGGAAAGATTCCTGCACCAGCTTGCACTTGCACTGCTGCCCACCACGCCACGGGCTGAACAGACTGTGTGATGTGAATCTCCTCACACAGAATCCCTGCTTGCTCTGGGAAATCACCTCCCCAGGGGCTCTCTGCTACTTCTCCCTTCTTCAGCAAATGTAAGGGAAGCAATTGACAAAGCTCACCCTAACACTGAATGTCAGAGGTAAATAAACAGGGTCTCAGCAATGTTGAGCACATCCTCTGAAGGTTGATGCTGCAATGTGTGGGTGGAGTGTCCTGAGCAAAGCAGCTCTGGTTTTGGGTACTTTGTGAGGAACAAAGCTGGTTCCAGCTCATTCTTGCAAGAACATCTCAGTACAAAGCTTGGCCACAAATCATTTCCCGTCCTGTGATATTTGTCAGCCGAGCAATCTGCAAAAATCCCTGAATTTCAAGGGGAAAATGTGACAGATTGTTTGTTGAATGCAAGCTACTAAAAGTGGTAAATGACTCTTTTTTACTATGTCTCCTGATACATGCAGCTGAACACACAAATCACTGAGTTCACTGGAAGTCTGGAAAAACTCACAGTTCCGGAGTTAATCATTAATATCGTGGGGTTACAAGGAGGTATTTTTAAGATTGCCACAGCATGTGGGAAATTCCCATGTGAATTCCCTGCAGGTTTTCAAGAAATAGCCTTTTCTGTTTGGCTCAGATGCTTTTTTAATTGTTTACATAAATTGAATATGAAGTATCAAGGTCAGATATTTCCAAAAAGCCAAAGCGAACAATTTACTATTCTGTTATAGAAGAAAACACCAGAACAATTCCTTCATAGGCCAGCTTCCTTTTCTTTATCTTGCTTTATGTGGTATTAAACTATGGAGCAGAAAACACTGGAACTCTGATTACTTAAAAGCATGTCAATCTACTGGGTACAGAAATTTCTTACTGAGAGAAGTAGCAGAAGTTTAACCTCACAAACTCAAAGTAAGTGTGTTTCCTACATTTTGTTTTCCAGATATCCATCACAAGCTGCAGTATCAGCTCAGCTCCCAGCATAAGCTCTGAGAACCTAAAAAATTATATTCATATACTGGCTTGATTTTTATGGGCTCTCTATCTCCCAGTTCCTATTATCAGTGGAAAGGATAGCCAAGAACAATGTTTTCTTTTTCTTCTCAAATTGATAAAGTTCCTACCAAATCAATGCATTATCTGCTGACATCTTTTCCCAAAAACCCACTCAAACAGTGATCTTTGTGCTACCTAACCTCTTGTTTGGATGACTGGAAAAGTCATCCAATCCTTCAGCTGCTTGGGAAAGAGGAACCCTTTTCCTTCCTAACCCTGCTCAACTGGGACAGAAACCTTCTGTATGTCACCCTGGCCATGCCCCCTAGCCAGTGTTTTGTCACCAGCAAAGAGGGTTTCAGAATTAAAATAGCCTAATACAAGCCAAAAATGTCAGTATTTCTCCCAGGAGGGGCCAATCCTCTTGACCAACCCCATAATACATAGACCACAAATTCTGTAGGACAAAACAGATGAAGTTTCATCATAGCTGGCTCTCATGACCCCTCTGATGCTCAGAGGCTCACACTGGAAGTCACTTCTGTAGCTAGAACCATAAAATCATTTATGATGGAAAAGATCTTTAAGGTTATCAATTCCAACTATTCACCCAGCTTTGCCCAGCTCACCACAATATAAGCCAATATATTAGCAGCAAAAGGCAATTTTAAAAAAAACCACATATAAAATGAACCTTCTATGCCACATCATCAGTTTAGTTTATGTATCTTATGAAAGTATAACACTTAATTATAGAAAAATAAATAATAAGAAGCAATAATTGAAGAGTGGCCCCTCTGATACATTCATAGAATAGAGTACTAAAAGGTGTTATGAATGCAGAGAAATTACATATGGGCCAACTTATTTGAAAAAAACAAACCTAAAACCAAAAAACTAACACACAAAAAAACCCCAATAACACAGCAACAACAGGAAGCCCAAATCTCACTTTAAATACATATTCAAGCATCTACATCTGCAATTCCTTCTTCAGCAAGCTGAGCACCCAGTATTTGCTCTGCTTGAGAAATTTCATCTGATATAAACAGCTGGAAACAAATGCAGGTCAATAAAAAGTGTTTTTAAGAATTAGACATCTTTGAGAATGGCACCACTATGTAGTTTCACCATCTTTCTTCTTAAAATTTGGCACTCCTTAGGGTACCAGAGTTCAACAAAGACATGGAAGTTCCCTTTGAGAGTACTGCCTACCCAAATCTAGGTCAGGTCCAAAACTGGGCATTTACCCAGGGATGCTTTAACAAAAACTCATGAAAATCCTCACTGCAATGAGACTTGAAAAATGAATATTGGGATGAGAAAATAAAGCAGTGAAATGTAGGTTTGGGCCAGTGCTCTCAGGAAGGACCCAGGCCAATTAGTCTGAGTTCAGGCAAGAATGAGGGAAGGTAAAAACACCATAAATTATGAAGAATGATTTAAAGGATGTGATTTGTTTAGTCTAGAAAGGAGAAAATTAAGAGGAATCATGATAGCAGTGTCCAAACAGAGGGACTTGTAGCTGTGTAAGAAAGGAAATGACAATCTCCTGTGATCCCTGGGAGCCTGGAAAGAAGCAATGGTGTCACACTGGCCCCTGGGCAGGACATGAGCAAGGCAGAAGGAAAGAAGTTTGCAACATTAAGCAGTGATAAGCCTTGAAAACATTTCCTAGGAAGGTTGTGGGACCTCTGTCACAGCAGGTTTTTGAAAACATGTGAAGCAAACATATGCCAGGAGTAGTTAGAGTGAAGCCAGCCCCACCTGGGTGAGGCAATGGACTGGGTGTCCTCCCAAGAGCTCACCCAGCCCTATTTTCAATTATTCTGTTCTTCCTTTCTTAAGCTGTGTGGAGAGATGTGCAATTGCTTGTCACAACCTGTTTACAAAAAGCAATTCTGTTTTGAAATTCCAATAGGACACCCCAAGACAGCACATTAGAAGCAAACACTAAATCTTATCTCATTTCTTTACATGGCTGTCTTGACACCACAGACTTCTTGTCCAGTCCTGTTTTCCATCTGGCTGTCACAAGTTGGCTCCAAGATTTTTAAGAGCCCATTCAGAAGCACTGTTAAAATACAAGTCTCTGTCTCAAATAATTAACAACAAAGTTCCAGATGTTTTTAAAAATAGAGAATATAGTTAATTGATGCTGTAATTGATGGTAAGACATTAGGAAGTATATCCTCTAGTCCTGTACTGCACTCTAAGATAAGCAAATACTAAAATCAATTCAGCAATTTGGTTTTGATGCACCAAGAGCATCTCTGGAAAGAACATGAGCATTCTGTTCTTATGTACACCCTGCCCAGCATTCCCATTAATTCAGGTCCAAAACTACCTTAACTTTTTTTTCTCTATTCCATTGGGAACCAGGTAGCTGAGCATCGCTGCAGAGCTGAGCCTGGATTTATACATCAAGTTCAATGTCATCCTGAATTCTTCCCAGGGCTGGCTGAGTACCCCTAGCATTGTCTGCCCACAGCTGTGGTCATGGAGATGTTCTCTGAGCAGCCTTTACAAATACAAATACACTCAGACAAACAAACACACATAGTTTGACATTTTATGCAGGCCTGGAGTGTTTGGTTAAAGGTCAGAAAACCACAACAAAACACATTTCAGAGTGTTTTCATTACTTCCTTCCACCTAAAAATGTTCCTCTATTTCTGAGGCTGCAATCTCCCTTCTCAGAAACATTAAGACACTAAAATCTTTCTCATTCTAGGCCACATTTCTTTTTCTATTTTTTAATCACCTCCCTGCTTTTTCAGGAATTCTTCTGTAATTTCAAATAAATTGGGTTTTTTTAAGTTAATAAGTGATTGTACAATGTCTACACTGAGCAACCATGCTGTTATTTGGGCTGACTGTCTGAATTATGGCCCTTTTCCTTTCTTATTTTAAGAGATTTTCTGTCTCAAATCCCCATTTAGATTTCTTGTGACTGTTTGGACATATGCTCTGTCCTGCAGACACTGCTGTCATTTGCAGGCTTTGTAAGATCAAAGAATAATTTTCATACTTTGAAGCTCACCACTTCAAAATCTACTTTTCAAATTACTGGAAGAGTTTTTCTTCAACATCCTGGCTTCCTATGATACTTTTATAAGCTTCTCTTCCTGACCACATGAGCCCAGTACCAACCTTAATTACCACTGATTAAATGCATTTGAAAAGTGGTGCCTCTCCTTCTGGTCAGTCACAGCTGGCACTCAACAATGCAAAAACAAGTGAGGGAGAGAATATCTCCAGGTTGTAGCTGGAATGTAGGAAATTCAGTTTGGCACATTGATTGCCCACTTAGTGTCAACTCCAGATGGAATTCTCCAGTGAATATTGGTTGCAGACATCCTGCATGGTCACAGAAGTAATGGAAATGTTTGAGTTGGAAAGGATCTTAAATATCATCTCATTTCATCCCCTGCCATGATCAGGGACACCTGACACTAGATCAGGGTGCTCCAAGCCCCACCCAGCCTGGTCTTGAACTTCCAGGGATGGGGAATCTTCTCTGGGCAATTGATAATCACTGATAATTGATCTTGTGGTGTATTTTTTACCTTGATCCATCCCATCACAATGGGTCTCCTTCTCAGCTAGAGTGGTGACACAGACTTGTGTTTAGCCACCCATAACTATTTACTACATAAAAATGTAGCCTGTGAAGTAATATGTCTTTTTTGCTGTTTTAAGTGAGCTGTTATTCAAGCTTGGTTTTTTGTTTTTTTTTTTTTTTCCTAGTTCACAATATCAGAATAATGATGGGAATATTTTAAACTAATGAAAGGATATGTTCTAATCATAACTCAACTCTGGACTGAAAAGTGTTACTGTCCAAAAATCCTAATCCTAATTACAAGTAATAATTTCTTTCTCCTTGGAAAGGAAAATTTCAATTCACTGCAAATTCAAAGCAATTTAACAATAAGACTGACACCAGGAACAAGAGAAGAGCCACATCTATTTAGCCAACATAAAGCAGTGCTTGCTGTAAAACAGTGGCTTGTGACTGACTGAACAACTGGGAAAACTCAGCAGAGACTTTTTTTCTTTTTTGAAGAGCGAGATGGAAAAGTGTAAATTCATTTGGGCACAACAAGGCAATAGCAAAAGCAACTGTGACACAATTATCCACCTTCAAAAACAATGAAGAAGGCACATTTCTTCATTCATATGATGCCATTAAAAATAAATAAACTGAAGTGACAAAGGCATGTGGGCTGCAGTATTATTCCACTGCAAAACACTCAGTTCTGGAGAGACCTTCTGCAAGGGCAGGAGTCCCCCAGGCTCTGCTGCAGAGGATGCACACTCTGCTGGGAAAAGCTCTTCCATGGAATAATTAGCAAACCCAACTGTGGAAAGTCATAGTCCCCTGTCCTCATCCTTCACAGTAAATAAAGGGTAAGTGATTGCCTTTGTATGAAAACAACCTTCCACTTTACATTGGAGAATGGCAATGGGAATTACAGAATCCTCCAAATTTGCTCAGATCTCAGTGCTGTGTCAAGGCAAGCCTGGAGGATTATGAAAGAGTAATCACTCTGCAATAGTTTCTCTTTGTGCTGCTTTGCTCTTTAGATTGCTGTATTAATTGGTCTCCTCTCAGTCCCCTGAGCAAATTGCCTCTCCCACACACACCATGTGATGTTTTTGGGATATCCTGAAACAAAATGGCTCAAGGCTGAGTTCTGCTAGGACCCTGGAGATGTCCAGCCAGAGATGTGTATAAGTCATTGAGTACACATTGCAAATGAAATGTCAAAAGTTTTCAGTATTCACAGGCAAATGCAGAGCAGCCTTAAAAATAAAAATAAATGCAAAGAAATGCTTTACACTTTATCAGGATGAGAGGAAAAAGCTCTTTACATCCCTACTGATACTGATCCCTGGTCTCACATTAAGGCTGCATCTTCCACCTCCCCACCTCACTCTGAACCAAGAAGGACCAGCTGATGTTTCCTCTGAGACCACAAATATGAGAGCAAGCAGAATCCCACACCATTATGGAAGCAGATTTTGCAATCCTTTTTGCTTCACTTCCTCCCCTGAAATTAAAGCCTCATGTGTCAATGTCACACTACTCCAGCCAGAATTCTCCTCCTTCCTCCAGCCCAGTTTCTTCTGCTCTGAGCTGATATCAAGGACACAGATTCCTACAGCAGCAGACTGAGCACTGGAAGGGGATGTTGAGGGGATTTTCCATATCCCTAGTTTTAGAGAGCAGAATTAATTCAATCCAGAATACAAGAGGCTCTTTTCACATCCTTTTCTGGAATATGGCAGAGTTACTGATTTCCTCTCTTTCCTGTAAGGCCTATTTCCTATGATGCACT
Source organism: Erithacus rubecula (assembly GCF_903797595.1). NCBI lineage: Eukaryota > Metazoa > Chordata > Aves > Passeriformes > Muscicapidae > Erithacus > Erithacus rubecula. Next base: position 5,181,366 of record NC_136687.1, read on the forward strand.
TGAAAGCAAATTTAGAAAATACAATTGGCTGTACAAAATATGAAATACTCTTGTGTTGGGGATGGGAGCTGAGGGGGTACTGAGGCATTTCAAGCTAAGCAATGTCAGTCTTCAAAAAAAATTTAAATTACACTGTCCACAGTAGTCAGTATTAATTAGCCTTATTTTCTCAAGCTTTTCTCTTAGATTAATAGACTGCCAAGAGGAAAGAACACATAGGTGCTCATACCAACACATTTCATGGCATTTAATCATCCTTGATATTTAGTCTTCCTAGAGCCCAGTCTGTTGCCAAAGGAGACTTGCAGCACCTTTCTAGATATTTGACAAGAGATCCTGCTTTTGGAAGGTGTTAGATGAGATGAAAGTTAAGGGATGGTTTTAAAAAGAACTTATTCTGCTACCCAAGTAGTCTTGCTACTCTTCTCTCATGTTTGACACAAATCTCTTGTACCCAGTACTGCTGTGCCTTCAGCCCTTCCTGTCTCATTTACTGGGCTGAGTAGGACCACAGGTTCTGCTGGAACATTAGCTGGAAACCAGGCTGGAAAAAAACCTGCTGTCCAGGACAACTCTCAGAAATTTAAAAAACCTCAAAACACAGTCTTGTTCTGTGAAGAAGAAAATGTTGCAATGTACAAACTGAAAACACAGAGCTCAGGCTGGTCAGTCACAGCACTTCATCTCTATGTTTCTGAGAAGTTCACTGAAATACCAACCTTTTATTGCTTTTTGTTTCCAGGAGGGATGTGGCAATTTCAGAATATCAATTTTGAAATGTCACTGTCTTTCAAACAGTGAGGCTTAGCCTTTTCTGCCAGTATTTTTCATTTCAAACAATTGGCAGGTCCTGAGGAAAAAATACCTAGGTAAGAAAAAAAAAAAAAAAAAAGTGTTTCTTACAAGTTCTGAAAACCTTGCAGAGCACTCTGCAGCACAAATGTAAGCTGGATCAATCAAGTGCAAATATTGCCTTGGTTCTTTCCCACAGCTTCCCAAATGGCACATACCCAGTGGCTGCTTGTCCCTTCACCCAGCCCAGGAAGTGAGCAGATGACTTGGGATCCTTGCACCTCTGCTGAGTCCATATAAACCACACCATAAAATAACCAGGAAAGTCATTCTTCAATTTATTTCTCTGTACACATTGAGCACATAGAAAGCTGGTGCTGAAGATGGTGGCTTGAGAGGATAGGGAATCTTTAATCAGGGTTTCTATTGCTTTTTGGAAGACACAAGCTGGCAGATATTAGTCTGTGGTATTTTAACTCTCTTTTCTTTGGATGGCAGGATTTTCTTTAATAAAATGAGTTAGCTTCAAAAACAAGCACTCATGTCAATGTTCACTCTCCTGCAGTGCCCTCTCACCCTCCCCAGACCTCTCTGGCAGCTCTGTCCTCCCTGGTGCTGGCATGAGCTGGGGCATGTTTCTGCTTTGGAGAGAGACACATCCTTCCTGGCTGCTGCCAAAACCAAAAGCAGGTGCTGATACTAATTCAAGTTCTTGGGAGAGTGCATTATTCCCATTTGCAGCTAATTGTCAGGTTAGAGATCCATCATGGGAACTGATCCCAGAGCAATACAGAGGACTGAGATGCACACCTTCAGCAAGGCCATTTATACAGCAAAACCATAGAATAGAATCACAGACTATCCTGAGTTAGAAGGGACCCACAAGGATCATTCAGTCCAACTCCTGGCCCTGCACAGAACACAATGGTCCCAGCCTGTCCCAGAGCATTGTCCAAACCCTCCTGGAGCTCTGTCCCTGTGCTGTGACACTGCCCTGGGGAGCCTGGGCAGTGCCAGACACCCTCTGGGGGAAGAACCTTTTCCTGATATCCAAGCTGAACCTGCCCTGGCACAGCTCCAGGCCATTCCCTCAGCCTGTCACTGTCCCACAGAGCAGAGATCAGTGTCTGTCCCTCCTCTTCCCCTCTCAGGGGTTTGGAACTGCACTGAGCTCTCCCCTCAGTCTCCTCCAGGCTGAACAGGCCCAGTGCCCTCAGCCTCTCCTCACACAGCTTCTCCTCAAGCCCTTCCCCACCTCTGTTGCCTCCTTTGGATGTTCTGTGATAGTTTATTGTCTTTCTTATGTTGCAGGCTCAGAACTGCTGCCAGGACTCGAGGTGAGGCCACCCCAGTGCAGAGCAGAGCAATCCCCTCCCTCCACCAACTCCTGATGCTGTGCTTGCTGCACCCCATCAAAAGCCCTGTCCTGACCCCAGGCTGCCATCAGACAGGAGCTGACATCCTGAAATCATTCTTAAAAACGTTAAGGGCACAACTTGAGTCTGGGCAGTAAAAAGCTCACAGGTCTGTACACCTTGAGATCATCTCCCAGGAGAGGATGCTCTCTGGGCTCTTTGCTCCCCCACCTGAACCTGTGTGCAAGTCTGTGTTTATCTTCAGGCATGAAGTTCTTTAAAAACCTTTCATTGGCTTGCACAGGGTGGTAGATGACAGGATTAATGACTGTTCTTCAAAGCTATAAACTGTGCAGTGTGTTTGCTCAGACTTTGAGCCATGAGTTACTGCTGTAATTAAATCCAGAAGGAGAGACCATAATAACATTCTGACTTGATTTCCAGTGGCAGAGCACTGATTAAGAGAGCTACATAATAAATGAGAGGCATTTCAGAATCACACTGTTGATGTTATCTGTAATTTTTTTATAATTAGAAAAGCCTAAAGAAAATTGTATATTATAATTACATGCATTATTAATCCTACTCTAATATGAATTCTTCTATGATTACAGGTTGCAGTACAATTTTTGCAAATTTTTGTATGAGGTCCATTGTTTACCAAGTGTGTCCAGTTTTACAGAAGCCCTTAGAAGCAGCTGATAAATTGGATTATATAATTTCAAACTCGTGCAAAAGCAGAAGAAGCTCAAGTTCATGGCTCAAAAAACCAAAAGGAAACAAATAGTTTAGGGTCAATCATTTTGCTGTTTAAACTCCACAGCATGATGAAAAGAACATTAATATAGCAAATTTTTATGCAGTCCTTCACACAGAAGTCTTGAATAATTGAATGTGAAAGGAGGTACACAGGATATTTAATGATTAAAAGCCCACAATTTATGGTTCATTCAGCTCTTTCAGAGAAGACTGACCTGAGCACAGGGCTTTGTTTAACCTGAGCACAGGGTTTTGTTCTTGAAAGAAACTTTATTCTACCATTCCCATGGCTATTTAGTGTAAAATCTTTTCAACATTCTTCATTTAAATCAGGATGGAGCTAGCAGAAAATAAACAGTGAAGCTGTGGGTGCCTCACCCCTGAAGTGCTCCAGGCCAGATAGGATGGGGCTCTGAGTGACCTGGTCTGGTGAAAGTTGTCCCAGGCCATGGCAGGGGGTTGGAATGAGATGATCTTTAAGGTCCCTTCCAACCCAAGCCATTCTATGATTCTATAAACTAAGTTGTGTCTTTTATCACCTTTTTTCTATTTACAGTTTAATTAGAGGTACAAGACCAATAGGATGAATGGTAAGATGCTGAATTTCCATGCAATGAAGGCTCCAACATTTGTGTTTCAATGTTGATCTATATTTTCTGATCTATCTTTAATAAATATTTATTCCTCTCTTTTGTTGATATTATTACTTTTTTTATTTTTATTTTTTTTAATGCAAATGGCTCAGTTAAATCCTATGCTGACCTTCTGAGGTGATATAGAACACTGCAGAAGTCAATATTTTCTGGGCTTCTCTGTGATGAGATGTATTAAAAGCCCTTTGTGTGCTTGATGGTTACCACAGTATCTCCAAGGCTTCTTGCATTCACATGAGACAGCAGGCAGATCTGATACAGCACTGGAGCTGAATAATTTGATACATTTGGGTCAACTTCATCATTTCTGCTAATGTCTGATTCGCATTTTAAGTAATTTGACGAACAAACTCCACATCCAAAAGAAACTAGAGAACCCTTACCAAGCAGTAAAGCCAAAGCAATCCTCATGAACACAGAGATAACAGGATCCACTTGGATTAACCACACACCTATCCTGAAATATCATAAATGAGAATACGAGAGTGTGGAAGTGGACAAGTACAAACACACAGAGACAATTCTCTCATTTCTGACTCCATAACGTCAGTGATCACCCAACCTCAGCCAAATGGATTTCCCAGGGCTGAAACCCACCAGCCAAGACCACCAACGTGTCAGGACCACCCAAGGGCAGCCTCTGCCAGCCAGAGCCACACAGCTCCCATATGGCTCAGGGAAATATGGCCACGTTGGTGCCTGGTAAAGCCACTTGGAGAATTGTTACAAGGGGGCTCTGAACACGTTCCAGTCGCTGAGTGTTGATTCTGGCAGGCACAAACTGAGCCATGCTCAGTCCCACACTGAGCCTCTGCACTGCACTCAGGGGCTCCCTCCAGATGGTTACAGATGCCTCTGAATGGGGACCAGCTGGTTAATGTTTTCTTGCCTTGGTTACAAGCAGATAAAACCATTTGCGTCATGGTTACTCCTGATGGAAAATGGTTTTGCTTAATTCACTTTTGGCTCAGTGAGGGGAGTTTTTTAGCTGGAGACAAAAGGGTTATTCTGTCAGTTTATGGAAATGTTTCACACAGGTTTGCCTGTCATTTAAATGCTCAATCCAAACTCAACTGAACTTTCTTAAGACAGATGTAAAGGCCCCACTGGTGGTGCCACATGAAATGCATTGGTTGTCTCGTTCCCTTATTAGCTGCATGTTGCCATAACATGCCCTGACTGGCAACAAGCTTTGATTTCAATTTTTCTGGAGAGATTCCAACCTGGAAGAGTATTAGTCCCCATTTGTGTTTCATCTTCCTTGGCTACTCATGGTATTTTGCAATGTTTACCTTGAAGAACAGACACTTCTAGCCCTACTTCTTGCAGGTGAGAGATTTCCTTCTGCAATTTTTTAAAGTGTTAATAAGTAAAGAAGAGATTAAGTAGCAATACGGAGGAAAAACCTTCTGACTCCCCAGTTGCTCAGGATTATGTCAGCATGGAGGTTCATCCAGCTGGAACAACTCTGATCAGACAGGGAAATGGCAATTTATCTGATCTTACCTTGTAAGCTGCAATGCCAGATCTCACCCCCAGGATCAGAGTCAAATATATTTGACTTTATCTTTGTTCTGAAGCAAGAGACCTTCTACCAAGTAAGATATTCCAGCTTCTCCCTATTTTCTGGGAAGAGTTTACTTTTTTTTTAAGAGCTGCCAGATCCCACTGTATCAAATTCCCTAAATACAGGATTCCTCCCTCTGAGCATTTTGAAGCCCAGTTGTTATTCTTTACAGATTAAGTGGGGTAATCCAATTCACCTGATCTGATTTAAATGCCAACTAATGATTAATCAGTTAGATCATTTCTTAGTTCAGAGATTTTCTTAACAGTACTATCTTAAAGTTATTATTTTCTCAATACATTGCTTAAAAACCCAAAAATTAATATTTTCTTTGGTCACCCAACACACAGATCAGATACCTCAACCTCTAAAGCATCCTTATTTTGTTTGATAATGAGATCTAGAAAAACAGCACCAGGAGTGCAAATTTCTGGTTTTGGTCAGATTAATCCTTGGTGAATTTGGATAAATCTTGAGAATTATAAAAACAGATCTGCTACAAGCATGAAGAATGGGAGCCACAGTATGAAACAGTTCATTTCAACAGGAAAAAAATATTTCTTGTGAAGAGTTGTCATTGACAATGACATAAAAATAACTACAGATTACCTTAGCTGTGCTGGGAAATGTGCTTTGCTGGTCCCTAAACATGGAAGTGCAATATAAATCGTGTATATTTTCCTTTTCTGCTAACTGCTTTCTCTGCCATAAAAAGAGTCTCTGACTGCTAAAGCAAATTGATTCCATGTGCCAACTCCCCCACAAAATTAGTGAATCTACTAGTGAATGCACTGCCCCTTTATGGATGCCTGCATCACTTACTGCTCTGGGAATGGGTCTGATGGGGTGATTCAAGACCATCTTATGCAGCACACATGCAATTATTGCTGGGACAAGAACCCATTTTATACAAAGCTGTATTTATCCTTAGTGTGAAACGACGCTGCTTCAAATTATCCAAGTGACTCTACAGAGACTGTGTTCAGCAGTTAACTCATTAACATTTCAGTCTCCAGATGGGCAAAGACAGATCTCATGGATTTATACATTCAGTGAATAGCCAAATTCAGCAGCTCCTTTAAAATTATATCTAAATATTTTCTAACATAGCTAAGAGGTCACTCTGATCTATTTTGGAGTACTGCTTACAAAATCTGTACTGCCTTTGAAAGCAATCTATGGGTTGGATTGTCTTTAAAGATGCTGTAATTCTTGCTGAATATAATTGGCCACATTACTTGCCAAATTATGGCACAAACTGACATCTCCTGCCTTTGAATAAACTTTACTTCATGTGTTTAAGCTCCAGATGTGGGTAATACCTATGGTTCTTCTACACGTGGCTGTATTTCATCTACTAGCCTGAGTGCTTAAAGCTAAATCAAGTCTGACAGACTGAGATGTGACACTATATTCCACTTCAGACACTGTGGAGCTTCTCAAATATTTATTTCTGTAGTATTCCAAATCACCTAAGGAAGAGGTGAGCATAGAATTTAACTGAGCTGTTTGTTTAAAAAAAAAAAAAAAAAAAGAGAGAAACAAAAAAGGGAAAGAAAGATTCACTGCTTAGAAACTGGAGACAAGGAAAATCAAAATAATTATCATCACTATAAACAGCTGTCTTCAAACAGCTGGAACAAGCTTCCCAGAGATGGTAAACTCTGCCTCTTCCAGTGAAGATAGATATTGGTCAGAACTGAAGCAGAAGTTATGGAGAAAAGATTCACTGGGTGATATTCCATGGCCAGGGTTGTGGCCTGTTAGAATTTGATTATATGTTTTGAACTGAACATACATCAATCTAAATCTTTTCAAGTGTCATGATTTTGGTTATGTCATCCCTCCCCTCTTTATGAGGCTGTCGAGCAATCTGCAGGACCTTTGCCTGATCCCTTTGTCTGCCCTGAGTCTGCTGTTTCGCAGAGAGAAAAGTGTGGGGTTATTTACTAGGGTGTTATTAAAGCCTCTTCTCATAGATGGATGCATGGTCATGCTGCCATGTTAAAAGGAATTATATAAAACATGGTCTCATTAAAAGCTCCTGCAACAAAAAGATTACTTCAGCTACACAAAACTACTTTTTGTGACCATTGAACATCCTATCCTACATTGGTGACTCCAGCAGCATTACTGTGAATGTGAAGCTCAGAGAGAGAAAAGGGAAACTAGCACCTTGTTTAACTTCCAGCCTGGTGCCAATACTCTTCTTACTGCAAGACAGAATAACCAAGGACCCAAAGTAAATTAATTCTCTGTTCAAACATTGCTATCAGAAATTATGTATGGCAGAGTTCCCTGAAAATCACCAGCATATGGAGAATTTCTTCAAAGATTTACAGTTCCCCAGGCTCTCTGAGATGAAGACAACATATTTAGAGAAGGGAACAGCCAGTAAGAGTGATGAGCAGCATTATGTTGCCTTAACAGAATGTCTCCCATCCAAATTATGGCATCTTTGATCACTTGGAGCCAAATCCTCCCTTAGCAGTGTCTGACAACTGCCCTCTCCCTGCTCACCTCAGGTGTTTAATTACACATAAGAGAACAGTAATAAAGGAACTGAATTATGCAAAGCAGTACCCTCTCAGGATGGAAATAATGACACAGCCATGACAATTTCTCTCTGCAAATCACTTGCATCCCTAAATTTGGACAGAGTTATCAAACAATAGCCCTGGAAGGAATGAAAGATGCCTTTACTTGAAGGCAATGTGAGCTTGTGTCTTTCCTGACAAAAGTTTGCCCAATCTGTTCTTAATGACCCTACAATCATAGGAACTTCCAAGAAACCTATTCCACAGTTTACTGCCCTTGTCCTTCAAGAGCTTTTCCTAACACTCAATTTGAGTGTTCCTTATGTTATTTTACAAACACTACTATTTGTCCTGACCATCATGAACACAGAAAACCTTCCTGTCCTCTTTGAAATGGCTCTTTTTGTGGCACTACATAAACCCAGGTCTTTCAACTTTTACTCACTGATCAGAGATTAAAAATAAAATAGGCAAAGCTCTCACACTCTGCATCAGAAAAGGAGATTAAGCTCTGCCCTGTACATCTACAATTCTCTTAAAAATTAATAATGAGAACTGACCATTGGTTTCTCATGCTGAGCAGAGCAGAGAGCCCTCCTATCTCTCCCTGAGGGTGGAATGTTTGTTATTCTCACAGCACCAAGCCTTTGCTACTCACAGGTAATTTTTCATCTATTATACTAAAAGATAATTTGCTGGAGAACTGTTTATAGCCAGTTCTTTCCCAGTCTATTTTCTTAGTAAAGTATGTCTGGTTAAGAATAATTTCTCACTTGTCCTGCACTGAATTTAGCCTTGTTTTTTCAGAAATTTGTATCATATATTAAAAAAATATAACTCATTCCTCCAATGTGATTGCAGTCCTTCTTAGTTTTATGCTTGCCATGAACTTACCAAGCAAACCTTAATTTTTTTTTTCTAGATCAAGCTATGTGACCTTTTTGCCTTCCCAGACCAACACTTTCACAGTAAGAGAAATTAAAACAATTTAATACAACTTATTTTTGACCGACCCATATTGACTGCTACTTGTCTCCCAACTATTTTTTCAAATGTTGCAGACAATTTGATATAGTCTATTTTACTTTCTTCTAAAACTGTTAATCTAACTGGACCGTAATTCCCAAGCTACTTCAGAAAAAATAATTTTTCTCCATCTCCAGCATTCTTCAAGCCTATTGTAATTATCTGCACACTGCTTTAATTCTCCATTGAGTAGCAGACCAATCCTCCCTTTGATCTTCTTCATTCTATTAATGGATCTTACAGAATTATTTCTGTTTATCTTTGAGATCTCATTTTGTGACTTGGCCTTTCTGGTTTCATCCCTGAATACTTGTACTGTTTTTTTCAGATTTATTCTTAGAAATTTGACATCTTTTTTTTTTTTTTTCTGTCCTGTGTGTTTCTGTCTGGTGTTGAAATTACAGAAAAACCCTTCATCATCTACCCAGCTCAGCATCTACTGAATTTCCTGTTCGTGCATTTGGACAGTCTGAATTCAGCCCTGAGCTTACTCTGAAAACCTGACAACTTTACCTTCTGTTCTTCTTACCTCTTAGGAGATCTTATTAATCACATTTGAGTTCATTGATACCTGTCTTGAAACCCACTCCTTTTAACATGATATCTCCCACCTTCCTCTTCTGACACAGAAGTCCCTAGACAATTAAAGAAAAAAAAGCCCCAGGAATAATCCAGCAAGTATTACAGTCACTCCCATCATTTAATATAGTAACGTTGGATATGCAGAGGAACAATGTGTAACACTTCAGCTGCCAAGTAGGAGAAAAGAGTAGTTAGGAGGGAAAGCTTTATGAGAAAGGAGAATCTCCCAGCATTTGCTCATGTGGTGTGAGAGTTTCAGAGGGTTTTGTGACTGTCTCTATCCAAAATAATGAGAAATTTTCTGATCCTTGACTCTATGAGCCATACTCTCTCAGTCCTGGAGTTCTGTTCTCCTGGTGATGCCCAAAAAAACCCTGATAATCCCAATAGTTCAACCAAAACTGGAAATGAAAGCTTGACCCCCCTCCTTGAGCAGTGGCACCGTGTTTCAGCACTCTCTGTGTGTATTTGCATCAACAACTTTCATTTCTTCTGTGGACAAAGCAGGTTTTAATGTTGAACTCCTTTGGGCTCATTGACAAAATGAAGCACTTCTCTGTTCCCCAGCACAGAAAGGGAGCTCATCTGGGTCTCTTTTGAGGTGCCATTCACCAGAAGCACGTTGGATTTTAAGCACTTTCCTCAAGACATGGCTTCCCCTGATGGAGCAGTTAACCCCAAATGGAATAAATTCAGAAAACGTGGCAATTAGTCCAAATCAGCCTTTGATTCAAAAGCATTTAACCAACACCTACCAGTAGATATTTAAACAACTGTGGGTTTGGAACAGCATCCCCTCAATGCTTAAAACAACCCAGCAAGACCTAGAATCCTGGAAATCAGCACTGACACCAACTCCTCCTACACCACTTACTCCATACCACCCCAGACCTGCTGCCATGGATGGAGAGTGCAAGAGGTTTGTCACCTTCACAAGGAACTTTGCAGCTCCTCATTGAGGTTTCATTCCTAGAAAGAGAAATCCCAGATGTACAACAACCCTCTGGCTATCCTGCATACTGCCCCCTGCACATGGGATTGACCCTGATTGCTTACATGTGGTCATGTCCCCTCCTGGTGCTCTGAGACCCTTTGGATGGAATTTTTGGAGGCTGCAAGAGGCTGGGAACATCAGCTGATGCTCATGGAGATGGTGCCTGCCAGAAGAGCTGACAGGGCATGAAGAATTCTCCAGCAATGCTCTGCACACACATAGGGACAGTTCTTTGAGTGTCCTCAGCACTGCCGGAGATGGATTCCTGTTACAGGAATAAGCCTTATAGCACAAGGCTTATGAAATTTGAGAAAGAGGGGGAAACAGTGGTGGGGTGTCTGTAAACAATAAATTATCAAGAGCAAAGCAGCATCAGCCTTTCAATATGCTGAAAAATATAAAAATTCATAAAACACATTAAGAGAAAATATCTCTCTTTTTCTTTTTTCTTCTTTTTTTTTTTTTTTTTTTTTTTTTGGCTTTTTTTTGCAGTTAGACATTCTAGTCTCTAGCCTGTGGAAATATAGGCAACAGCTGCCCTTTTGGCTGGACAGATGAGCCCCAAAACACCAAAGTCCAGTAATTTCTGGGAAGTCATCCAGGGGCTGACCTCCATCTCCAGCCTTCTGCAGGGCTTGGTAGCAGCCCCTGCATTCAGCCCCACATGCTTTTTCTCCTCTGGCTTTTGGGGTGATTATCAGCAGAGAGCCACTCTTAGAATGCAATTCTCTCAACATTTGAAGAGGCAGCAGAATGCTCTCGATGGAAAATCCCCACATCAGAAAGATCCTGTGCCTGGGAGCTGGCCAGGGGCTGCTGGCCTGCAGACTGGATTGCAAGATTCATCTTTGCAGCCAAGAATTTCCCCTGCTGGACCAAAGAAATGCAGGAATCCATTTCCAAGCAGCAGCAAGCAGAAAAAAAGTGCATGGGGTGAGATGAGTCCAGCCAGTGCACAGCAGGAGAATGTAAGGTGATATTGTGCATTCCCTGTCCCTGTCTGCTGTGTGGTCCAGCAGCATCTGACTGCATGTGCTTGTTTCCCAGGAAGGGATGGCAAGAAGGATCAGATATTAAGAAAACAACAAACCTGAGACCTTCCAGGGTCTCTGGCCTCTCTGGTCTCTCTGCCTGCCCTGACCATGGGAGAATGTGAAGGGAAGAATCAGGTTGAGTCCCTGTTCCTCCTTCCCACCACTGAATACAGCAATTTTCCCCCAGAACCCAGAACCCAAATAGTCTTCTCTTAAACAAAGTCCAGCCAGAAGAGATGATGACTCCCTTTACTCTGTCATCTCTGGACAAATTACTCAGCTGGGACTCAGGTATAAATCCTAAACTAAGCTGGAATAACTTAAGCCCCATCTTCCACAAACTGTGGGGTATTTACCTGTGGGACACTGTAAAATCCCTGAAAAATAACATAAGCAATTGCTTGGAAGAAACTTTCCCTATCCCACCCCTTTTTTTAATGTTACTGTCAACAGTGCAGTCCTGTGCAGTGCAGGAGGATCCTGCAGGGAGCCTGTAGAAGAGCTGCCTGTCACAGTATTGGCATCCAGCAGCCTTGGTGGAGTGAGGGATCCCCACTTCACCCAAATTTCATAAGCTTGTTCATCTCTTTGCTTCTCACTCTCCAGAGCAGTTCTTGGTCCAGCTGGGGAAAAATTAATAGGGAGATTTAAATATCTGATTAAAAGATAAGTAGATGGAGGGAGATGAGAGAGAAGCAGGAGGATGTGTTTTAAGGATGCCTCTGGCTCTGCTAGGTGTCACCTGTCTCTGCAGAATGGATCCAAATACATCCTCTATGTTAAAAACCAGATTTCTGCCTGGATCTTAATAAATTACTCTATTTTCAGAGGTCAAACTGCCCTTCCTGTCAGTCCAGACTTGCCTCTGCTGCACCAGCTTTCCTTTAAAATTTTATACTACTTATTTTTGAGACACTGTAAGGGTCAATACCAGGGGAAATTAGATTTCCTTTGCTTTCCATAACTGCATTTCTCACAGTTTACTGGGCCAGAGAGATGTAAGCTTTTATTAGTAAACCAATTTTTTATTATTAAAACAGTTTCATCACTGCTTTAGGAGAACAAATTGATTGACCAGACTTGCAGGTACAACTTTGGGTGTCTGCAGGCTTGAATCAGTCACTGCACTGACTGTGTTCCACCAAGGAAAATTCCCTTCCATTAAAGCTGATCTTATCTTTTCCCTTCCTTTACTGAGAAAAGAAAGGGAAATTGAAAACCAAGTAGTAATCTGAGAGAAATTAACAGTACACTAATGAAATTAAATTATATTTGAGGCAGTCTCATGCAGGAGGGCATGAGATCTGGGCAGTCAGAGGGGCCACATCATTCCCAGGGCACCCCTGCACTGGGCAGGCTCTAATCAATGGCACATGGCATCTCTGCTAAACACAGCCCAAAGGCATGTCACAGGGAATTAGGGAGGCTCTTTCAGCCCCAGCCTGGTCTCCCTGCTTCCATGAGCTTAAATCTGATCTTTAAGTCTGTTTGAAAACAATAGTTGTGGTTTAATTATGGATGGTGACAATGAGTCAATAGCCAGTCTGGCATCTCCAGGCTGGAAACAGTGAAGGACTGAGACTGTGGCAGAACTCAGTCTGTCTATACATCCTAGGAGACTCCCAAACCTGCAGCTTGGCTCACTTTTCCATGTGTACCAATCTGTTAAATGTCCCTATATGTGCTAATATTTTCAGTTACCACCTTCTAAAGCTTGAAATAACATATACATGTTTTTGTTTTAAACCCACATCTAACAGTCTGTGATTTGATAGTTTGAATCTTCTCTTGCATTTGTCTAAGCCTGCATTAATTTGCAGGGGAGGCATGATTCAATCTGAATCTTATTGATAAAACCAACTAATGGCTAGGATTTACATAGAAATAATACAGGCATCAAAAGCTATCCAGGAGTTTGAAGCATCAGAAATAATCACAGTGCAATGAATAAGATCATATGAATAATTCAAGAGCTTCAGCATCACAGATTTGGATTCCTATAAGATCACTGTTCTTTTTTTCCAGAATTGTAAGCTTAAAAAGAAAAAAAAAATCCATCAGTCCTTGTACATATATTTAGCTCATCTTGAAAAAACATTATGTTCCCAGTAGTTCTCTGTGATTTGTTAGAGTACATGTAGGTGTGTCAGACCAAAAGCAGTACTTCTTTAAGCTGAAGTTTTCTAAAATATCTACTAACCAAGGCAACTGAACTTTCAATGAGAAATAAAAAATAGGTGTCAGCCTTAAATTTTACCTTTTCACCTTATTTTTCATTTTTTTAAACATTTACCCTAAATAGTCCTGTCTAGCACAAGAGCAGAATGCTGGGCTAGCCTTGGGCACCCACTGGCTACTATAAATGTCCTTTTTCAAGCAATCTCACACAATTCCTCTCTGAATTCAGCCTGGATGGGAGCTGTGTCAAAATACTTATTGCAGTGATTGTGCCCAGGGCTCTGCTCTGGCCCTGAGCTGCTGGCACAGCCCAAGCTGCCCCTCAGTTTCGTCCTCTCCTCAAGCCACTTTTTAGCAGAGAGAAATCCTGAATTCTCCATCCCTGGAAGTGTTCAGGGCCAGGCTGGATGGGGCTCTGAGCAACCTGGGCTAGTGGAAATGTCCCTGCCCATGGCAGGGGGTTGGAATGAGATGAGCTTTGAGGTTCCTTCCAACCCCAACCATTCTGTGATTCTATGATCTTTCTCTCACCAGAATTTTTCATGGCTCTATCAGCCATTTTTATTCTCTGTTCTCCTTTGCTCAATGCTTCAGCCCCATTTTTTCAGTACTTAGCAGGCTGCTTCAGTCCTTGCACTGCAGGGAAAGGGTGGCCCAGGAATCAGCAGCCCTTGGAGAAGGGCAGGCCCAGGTTCCAGCCCTGTCTCTGAATGTATTTGTTAGAAATGGCACAGCAGGATCTTGTTTGAATAGACAATAGACAGGAAATTAACAGTTAAGGCTGAAATTCTAGAGCTTCATACCTGTGATTAAAAGAAAACATATCATGCTGAAAGAGAAATACAATTTCATCTTTCATGTAGCACTGTCCTTCAAACAGTGCTTCCCATCAGGCATTATTTCTTTGCAGATATTAGCCATTAATTTCCTTCATTTAAAGTAAAAAATATCCATGGAAGGTTATAAAACACTCTGTATTCCCAAGTAGACAGATCATAATGGCTCATCCTGAACATGCCATTCTGTCTCTGCACACAGATATTAAATGGCTGAGATAAATTGAGGCTTGGGGGTTTACAGAGGCATCATGTCAGCAATAGCAATGGATTACAAACTTCCTCCTTTAGACAGCAAACACCCAATTACCAGCATCATCTTCCTGCCTGCTCTGAATAGTGAAGTGAGGGTTGTCATCCATAATTTTTCATTTCTCAGTGGATGGATGTGGCAGTGCTTGTTGCAACTGAACACATTGATATCCAAAGTCATCATTAAACAAAATTCCACCCTGCATGACCCATGGGGTGAGAGCAGGGGTCCTGCTCCATCTTTGATCCCTGCAAAGTGTGGGTGTGTGGGGGGATATTTGCACCATGAGCAAATACAACACTGTGATAAAAACACATTGACTCAGAAGGGCCTGGAGAGGCTGGAGGAAAAGGCTGAGGAACCTTGTGGGGTTCAGCACAGGAAATACCCATTCCTGCACCTGGGATGGGATGCTCCTATACAGCACTACAGCCTGGGGATCTGCTGCTGTAACCAGGGCTCTGAAATCTTTGGAAATAACCAAAATTTTACTGGGCAAGGATTGAGCAACCTCAGCCTCCTTTGAGGGTGGCCCAGCTGCAGGCAGAAGTCAGATCAGATATCTTCCAACTAAAATATTTCAGTGTATTCAACCCCTGACCTTCCTAAGAGCTCCAAGCATGGGAGAAGTCTCCTAAGTGAAGATCTTTGTTGCTGGGTGATACTAAACTTTTCAGCTCAAGGTTAAAAAGCGCTCTTTGGAAACTTGGTAGCAAAAAAGCACCAAGAGATCTATCTGGAAATAATAACTAAACATAAATGATTAAAAAAAGATTCATCCCACTTAAAGCATATAAATGTGCCAGCTGCTAAATTGCAACACTGGCTCAGTCCTGGATGCCTGTGCCTGTTTCAGAGAGTGCTGGGTGAGGGCTGTGCAGGGCACAGGCTGCCCTTGCTGGCCCTTGTCCTGTGAGCAGATCAGCATCCTTGAGCCCTCAGTGAGTGTGCTGGTTTGAAAATAGCTTGGTTTTTGGTTAAGAGGAAAAACCAAGGAGAATATGGAAGCAAAACCCCCATGGACTTCACTGGGATGTGAGGATGTGATAACTGCTCATCAGCATGGCCAGGACCAGGGGATCATGACTCAAAACAGCCTGGTGTGCTTAGGAGGGTCTGGAGATTCTGCTTAAAGTTTCTGCTTGGGAAAGGCACCCAAAAGTTAGGAAGAAGGGAATGCAGAATAAGTGGCACCGGTGAGGATGGTTTGCAGGTGGGCACATTTGTAACCATAGAGTCATAGAATCAGAATGGTTTGGGTTGGAAGGGACCTTAAACATCATCTACTTCCAGCACCCCTGCCACAGGCAAGAACAATTTCCATAAGACCAGGCTGTACAAAGCTCCATCCAGCCTGGAATTGAACATTTCCAGGGATGGGGCATCCCCAATTTCTCAGGGCAGCCAGTGCCAGTGCCTGCATGCTGCATTGTATCAGGCACCCACAAGTATTGGCAGTAAAGAACACACAGGTCCAGCAACATCCAAACCACCTCTCCTAGCAGTTATCCTGATCCCATTTAGGATCCAAAGCTTCCATTTTTTAAAGTATTAAGGCACCAGCTTGGCACACACTCCCAAGAACAAACATAGGATAAATCTGCAGATAGGAAGGAAACAATCCCATTAGCCCCTGTGAATAGGACTGAGCAAATATTTGACCCCCTACTCCATCTGCTCCATTTGCAGGTTGAATCATTCCAGCATGAAGAGGGGCACTCAAAATGCTGCTGGGACTCCCAGACAGGACTCATGGCACACTCAAATTGCTGAGAATACAGCAGGAGTTTTCCATATACCCATGCTGCCAGCTGGAAAAACAAATTAATGGCAGGCATGTGCAACCCATCCTTGGAAATCATCTCAGGTCCTTCACCATCACTCCTGCTCACAGGTGTGTGCCAGGCTGCATGTCCTGCATGTCTCCTGCTTTTGCTAGTCATTTCATTTGCAGGCAAGGGATCATGTCTGCTGCTCCCTTCATTATGGAAAAGTTGTCAGTGCACAGTTTAAACAAGCCCCCGTTCTGCTCTTTATCAATACTGCACACGCTTCCTGTCTCTCCAACACTCTGCTTGCAGCCACACAACATTTGTTCATAGCTGCAGGCTATGTCAGCAAGGCTTTGATAGAGCAACAAAAGAGTTCCTTGCTCAAACAAACAGCACAGAGAGAATCGACCGAGAGCTGCGAGTGCTGCTGGGACTGCAGCAGGATGGAGCTGCACGGGCCCGGGGCTGCAAATGGGATTTTCCAGTTTCTACAGGGAATACTGCTACTGCTGCAGCACTTTCTGCACCTGCAGCTCCCCTGGGAGGGGTTGCCCATGCTCCCATCCAGGCTGGGGGTTCAGCTGTGAGCACCCAGGGACTACTGCAGCACCTCAGGAGGCTCCAGGCTGCTGTGCCACACATGGACAGACAGGGCAGGAAAATCTCTCCTGCAATGCACACCAGGTACCTTGAAGGACTCAAAAGCTCTCATCTTAGGTGTCTAGTTGAGGCTTGCAAAGCTCACTGGTGTCAAGAACTCCAGGCAGCATCCCCAGCCCTTCAGGACAGGGCTCCAGCAGCCCATCCATGTGTTTGGCAGAGGTTCCTCCTCACCTTCCCATCCCTGCAGGTGTTCAAGGCCAGGCTGGATGGGGCTCTGAGCAATCTGGTCTAGTGGAAAGTGTCCCTGCCCATGGCAGGGGCTTGGAATGAGATGGTCTCTAAGGTCCCTGCCTATTCAAACCATTCTATGATTTTGTGATCTTCAACAAGAAAGTTGTAAAGTTTGTGACAAGTTTCTGTATTTTGCTTCTCTCCAATTAGAACACTTGCAAACACAAACTGTGCACCAACATCATCATCCACACAAAAAAAACACTGTTTGTGCTCTGAGTTCTTTCATCACAGAAGCAAAATCAGGCCTTTGCTGATTGCCAAATACCAGGAAACTTTAATGAATGAGTTTTGTTATAGAGGATAAATGCCATCAAATCTATCACACTGTGAGTGAGGGCTTACCTTTCATTTGCATAATGATTAAAACAAAATTGTGAATCACATACTTACTGAAGTAATAATTACCTGCAGTTTTTATGCAAAGGTTGATTTATTTCAGGTGGCTTTAGTACCAGTTTTCAAGTGATTGATTTTGGACCCTTCTGTTCTGAGCTATCTGGACTGACCTAATATTAAAAAGGTTTTGAAGATCAGCCCTTTCTGAAATTGAAACTTCGCTGAAGTTCTCCTCCTGCACACACACACATACAAAAATTATAGTTTGCTTTTTTAATCCCCAGCTGTCACTGCTTAGTCTCATGACCTTAAATGAGCAAGAGGAAAGGAAATAGAGGATCTGTAGCCCACAATAATGCTAGTAGGGTGTGACTGTTTTACTGCAGAAACAATACTAGGGTGTATAACTCAATATACAGAAGAAAAATTACACTAACCAGGACAATCCAAACAAAATGTCACATCCCTGACAAGTGCTGGCAGTTCAGTTTTAGCTCACATCATTGGGATTTGCTGCCAGATAAACTCCAGGGCTTGGAGATGAACATCAGTCAGAGCAAAGGTCCATTCAGAGCCCAGCACCTTGTGACTTGCACGAGAAGGACAGAATGTAATTCCTGGCCAAACCAGGAGAACAGCATCAGCTGGAGCAGGATGTGGCTTCTGGACCCCTATTTTTTTGGTTATCACCATGTGCTGACCTCCTCACAGTTTGCCAAAAACCTTTCTGAATCTATTTTGTTTTTCAACAGTCTCTGCCAAGAGGGTCAAGTGAGCTCAGCTGGCCCACATTCTGGGTTAAAACTGCTGCAGTCCCATCATTTTGATGCTACTGGTTCTTGCTTTGTGTGAAACAGCAATGAGTCAAAATTATCTCCGGGCTGACCAAACCACAATCCCTGAAAGGGTTTTTGGAGAAGGTCCTTGCTCTTCCACAGCCATTACCAATTCCTGAACCTTTTCCAGTTCTATTTGGTTCTCTCCAGAGAGTGTGGCCAGCTCAGCAGGAAGCATAAAATGCCTCCATACAAGAGCAAAATGAGGCTCATTTTGCCTTGCCTGAAGCTGTTCAGGTGCATTTACAGACACCTTCATATCAGGTCCTGGAGTCCACAGATGAGACTGCAGATACAAAATCTACAGATATATGTGAACTTTCAACAATTTTGATTCCAAGTCTCCATTGCACCTCAAAGCACAGTGCCAGGAGGGACACAAACCTAAAATTTTAAAAGTACACTCTGCATGTCAGGGCTCTTGTGATACCTGCTGCTGGCCTTTAGCTCAGTTTGACACATCCAGCACTGCACTTGGGGTAAAGGAAGCTTGAATTTTCTGTTTGTGGAGGGGCTGTGGTACACTGAAGTGTCCAGAGCCCATGAATGAAACCTCGGGTCCAGCAAAGATGGGTCAACAGATGATGCTGGCTCCTGCTTCCTTTCTGGAGCTCAAACCAAGGTCACCTTCTTAACTCAGAGCTCCTTCCCTGTGCTCTGCCTGGCTTTGGTACAAAGTAAAGTCAGAACCTGCAGTTTATTGCCACCAGAATAACATGCCCAGTTGTTCACTAACAGAGGAACTCAATTCAGAGATGTCTTTTGCTGAAGTCTCCCCTTTTTTTTTTTTTTGTGACTATCCCACTGGTCAGCCATCAGGCCGGTGCTCTTCATCACTCACAGCCTCCCAGCTCCCCTCTGCTGCTGCAGCTCCAGCAGAAGAGGGTCACCAAGGCACCCCAAGCAGCACAGCTGCCCCCTCCTCCTCCCTCCAGACACTCATCCTCCCCCTGCCAGAGCACAGGCAGGAAAGGGGGAGATTTCTGCAACTCCAGAGCCTTGCAGGCAGCTTTCCCTTTCAGGATGACTAAATAAAAATGACCATTTTGAGTCATCAGAGTCATTTTCAAGCAGGCTGGGTGTGCAAGGAGCATTTACACACTAATGCCAGCAGCTCAGCCACAGCTCAGGTCCCTGCACCCCTGGAGCTGGGACAGACACTGCTGATGGTCCCAGGGGAAAGGACCACAGCAAACCCTCTGCCA
The DNA here is from genome assembly GCF_903797595.1 of Erithacus rubecula. Taxonomy (NCBI): domain Eukaryota; kingdom Metazoa; phylum Chordata; class Aves; order Passeriformes; family Muscicapidae; genus Erithacus; species Erithacus rubecula. The sequence goes on from NC_136687.1 coordinate 5,200,978, forward strand.
AGGGCTGGTGGGAGCACAGCAAAAGCTGTGTGTGCTCAGCCCCAGCTCTGCAAGCACAAAATCACAGATAGAATAATAAAATTGTTTAGAGTGGTGTAAGTAGCCACATGAATCTGCAGGAAGCCTATAAAATCCTTTCAGGCTGCTTGCAGATTTCTCACACAGGAAAGGTGTGGCAGAGATTAGTGTTTTCTCTATAAGATGAAGGTAAGGAGTTGACTGCGAGTTTTATTGATGGAAATGTGATAAGAAAGAATGAGTGGCAACACTGAAAAGATGCTTACAAAAGAATGGACAGAAAAGAGTGTCTAGCTGCCTTTTTAATAATGTAGATTTTATTTCTAGCTGTGGTTAGGGATCACTGTGTCACTTTCAGCTATGGAGAAATTATGAGAAATATAAGAATAGGTCCTCTTCCTTGTGCAATCTTCAAATGCCTGTAAGGCATTTTACTGTTTAGGTGATAGCAACACTTCCAAAGGCATGTAAGTCAGGTAGGAATGCTTTTCTTTTCAGATATGACTTGGATCTCAATCTACAGGGTGTTTGGGGAGTTAACTTCTGCTAAGGCATTCCATTTTCACCCATTTCAATACCCATGAAAATCAAAGTGGGATAATTAGAGAGAAAAAAGATACCAAGAATATTTCTGTACCAGGATTTTAGGAGTACAAGTACCAATGCTCTTCAGATTTGGTCCTAAAGATCCAAAACTGGTTTCTGAAAAAAGAACCCCAAACCATCACTAAGGGCTCTGCAAACTCACAGCAGCCAGAACTTTTTAACAGCCTCTCAGGACTCACAGCTCAGTGTCCTGAAACTCTAGGATGGTACTTTGAGCAGGTCTGCAGGGCAACAGGGTGTCTTGTCTCTTGGTTTATTCAGCAGGACAGGGACCTTCAGCTGTGCCTTCATCATCCTCTCTTTGCATCCAAATGCTTTTCACTGCACAGCAAGGAATAGAGCAGAACTCAATGACCCCTGATATTCCAACAGCTTTGTATTGCATTATCTGCCCATGATGAACAGTGCCTGAGCAGTGTTTTCTTCTTTTCCTGGGATAGCTCAAGATATTTTTTCTACAGAATTGTAGCCTCTCTTTAAAACCACTTGGAAGACAACCTCTTGGCACAGAAGTGTTCATGGGAACATATGGCCAATCTTAATTTTGGCATGCAGGGGAGGTTAGCAGAGGTTGCTCCCAAACCAGGTCAGTGCTGCTGCACACCTGCTGCCCAGCTGGAGCTGCTCACACTGGATCCAGCCCAGCTCTGTAGTGCAGAACAGGCCATCCCAGGCACAAGGGACCCCTGTGGGCAACCTGCAACACCCCAGAGAACTTGTGCCTCCCACTCCCCATCCACTCATCTCATCCTGCCCAATTTAACCAGCCACTCTGAAATTCAGGCTTGCAGTTTAGTGGGATGGGGACTAGCACTGCAGATGTCAATAGCACAAAGGGTGGATTTCAGTGATTTGTGATTCTGCCTGGAAGCCCCTGGAGATGCCAGAGCACTGCACTGCTCTATAAATGGCAGTGAGCAGAGAGAGCTGCAGCTGTGTGAAATACTGACACACCTGATGTGAAACATCCCTGCAGCACAGCCCTGCTCTGCAAACTGCAATGTCCCACAGCTCAGCCTTTCTGAAATGCTCAGCAGATGATTCTTACAAGCTTCTTCTGCAGGAAAAATAACAAATGGGGGTTGTGAATGGAGTAAAGACCAAAAAAACTGCATCTTGCATAAAGCCTTGCAAACACAACTGAGACAGGTTATGTTAATCTGTCTCTGAGATAGGTTATGATAATCTGTGTTGCCATAGATTATGGCAACACACCTGCCAATGTAACTCTCTCAGACCATCCCCAGAGGCCTAATACAGGTCATGGCCTCAAGTGTTTTGTGCAGAATAATGTCAGGCACTCATGGGGTTCTGGTGAACCTGGTGATTTGAGAAGAGACCATGAACAGGCTGCATGAAGCACAAGTCACTGTGTTTTTGTGTCACCAGTAGCCCTAGACACACCCCACACCTGCTCATTGTGTCTGAGCCTCCAGGAAGGAGCCAAGGCTGTTTCATTGACATGATGCCATGGGATATAGAGCAACCAGCTAAGCCAGGCCCTTGCTCTGTCTCTGCTGTCTACAGCTCCTGGTGTACTTAAAACAGCAATTAGAGATGGCTTCAAGTCATGTAAGTACTTGAGATTACACTGACATCAGTTTTTCCCACTTAAACACAGCTCATTTCATCAGTGATCTGCACATTAGCCTTATTTCTATTAAAGGCACTAAAACACCCCTAAGTGCCAACATCTGGAAACATCACATCAAAACCAGTAAGATAGAAGACATTTAAAATACAATGCAACATCTATGATTCTGATAAAACATATCAGAACTCCATACTCACTAACATGACACATGGCATTGTAGAACCTGCTCACAGCCAGTGAGTCAGGGCTGGGCTTGGGCAGAGCAGCCAGTCCCAGGAATGGGCTGACAAGACTCTACTGCCTGCATGAATAAAAGCCTCTAAAAGAGAGATTTTGAAACTGTGATCAAAATCATATGTAGATTTTTTTACCAAATTCAGGGGATTGATTCCATAATACTTTCTGAGGGCAAGTGAGCTGTCCCACAAGCACTGGTGTGTGATTCCAGGAGGAAACAACTGAGCAGGATAAGGGTGCAAATGCACTTTCCAATGCCATGAAAAATCTAGAGAAAAGCCAAAGTGGATGAATTCCAAAATATTTCAAAGAGGCAAACTCTTCAGTCCAGACATCTGAGAAAGTCATTGATGATTAGAGCATGAATGTCAACCTGAAAAACAGTTATTGACACACCTTGGAGTCTGTGACAACTTAACTAAGAAAGGAAAATTGCTTTGCAAGAAGAAAGGCACAAAAGTGTGATGAAATGTGCAGGTTTACTTTTTGGGGTTGACAATTTAAAAGACCCATTTATTCCTCATGTAATTAGACATGGAACAGAGTCTCTTCATCACCAGACATCAACATCTGCAGAGCAGGTGTCTGGCCAAAGAGGACACCCTCAGGCACCCACTAAGAATGGGGTGATGGCTCTGACGTGACCTCCATCTGCATTGATCATAAAGGGAGTTTAAGTGTCTGGAAGCTACAGCCATCACCAGTGTGAGCAGCTTCAGACTAGGGCAGAAGAAAGTTGGGTAGGAATTAAGTGGATTAAAAGATTTTACAATGGCAGCCTTTGGAATTGTCTTTTCACACACCCAAATGCTTCAACAGCTCACGAAAAAAAGCAAGGAAGAGGAGCTTGTTTGATGGTCTGTAGGATTTGCTGATTTGAGTTATTCTTTCATTAAAAATTAGGCTCTCCATCCTGCAGGAGTATCTTCTCTCTTTTCCATCTAACCTATGACAAAAACCTTCCCAGTGCAGGGAGGAGCAAGGAAGGGCTGCTCCACATCTCCAGGCTCTGCTGGGCAGGGTCACAGTGTGGACTTAGCACCACTGACAGGTTCCTCCCAGCTGGAGGAAAAACTTCAGGATATTCTGGGACCACTGTAACCATCCTGCTCCAGGAGAGACATCTTGTGTCTGAGGCACTGGGCAAACCAGACAAGGGACAATTAAACTACTCAAAGGGACACAAATGGATGTTGAATCAAGGAAAAGATTTCCACATTTCAAAGAGAGATGTTCTGAGCATCACTGAGTGCACACATCCCCGTTAATGGGGATGTTTAGCACAACCATATCTGGGCTCAGGCTTGAAAACTTGCTGTGAAATACAAAACTTTACTAGTGCATGAGCAGTTTGTTGTACCTGAAGAACATCACCTCCCCCTTGCTTCTCTCTTCCAATGCAAAGACTTGGGATTGCTGCTTTTCCTCCAAAATTCCTGCCATGGTGAAAAGCACAAGCACTGCCAGCTCAGGAGTTTCCATCAGTAACTCACTGAAAATTCCCTCCCCACATCTGCCACTCACACAGGCAGCACAGAGACCCCCAGAGAAGGAAATTGGAGACTTGAGGAAAAAGCAGTGGGAGGGAATGTTCTCAGATCTTCCCACATCTTGTTGGCATTCCCCATTTATAAGTTGATCCACAGCTAACAGGAGGGAACTGAAGCCCAACAGCTTAAACAGGCTCCTGGAAGAGTTTGGATTCATCTGTAAAGAGAAATTATTGTACATCCAAACCACAGCAAAATATTTTTTTTCAATTTCACAGATCAAAGCTGGAATATTATTTTTTGCAGGTACTGCTTTTTCCATCAAATAAAATTTCAATTGAACATTTCTGTTTGGTTTTAAGATTGTTTTTTAGTACCTTTGTGATTATAAGGAGAAGTTTCTAGATTGATTCAGTTTATTTTCCTTCCTTTCTTAAAGATATAAAATCAGATGCAATTTGAAAATTCAGTAGTGTTAATTAAACACTGTGGTTATAACATTGAATTATATATGGTATAAATTTTTTAAAAACCTACAGATTCCAGAGACTGAATAGTTTAAACAAACTTTCCAAGGCCCCACTGAATGCATCTCCAGGAGTGGATTGAGATATCAGAGGAGCAAAAACCAGTCAATTTTGTAATTCAAGAAAGAATTTTTACTCATATAAACTTAATGTAGCCCAGACAAATTCAAAAAGCATTTAAACCATGTAACAGTTTAAACATTCAGTTTAATACCTGGATGGTTTTGACTGCAATGCCTGGAAATGCAGTATTGTCTCTGGAAAGGATTGAAGCAGGAATGTGGCACACCAAAGCACCATGCTCTTCTCTGGCTCTTCTGGGACGCTCTTCAGATAGGGAGGTTTGAAAGAGATCACACCCTGTAAAAACACACATTCTTTCTTCTGATGTTGCTGATACTGCTCTGCATGGTCCCAAATATGAAAATATATTCAAAAAAATGCTTGCTTAATATCTTAGGTTTTACTCTTTTAGTTGTAAATTTGGATTCTGTTGTAGAATTAAACTTGAATGTTTTCAAGCAAGCCAAATTAAGAACCACCAGGGATATTTGTAGGTCAGATTTTGTCTTCCCATCGTGAGGCTCTGATTAGACTTTGTCTTCTTGCACATGACCAAAGCTTGAGCAAGGTCCTTCTGTCCTGAGAGTACTTGTCTCAAAGGAGGAATTACTGTGGTGGAATTCTGTGGCAGCCTATGACACTGAAGTGATGCATGCTACAAATAAATCCTCAAAATTATTTCTTTTAATAATTTTTTACACCAAATCATTTCAGTAATCCCATTACATGACTGCACCATCATCAGCTGTCTTGGCATGAATGAAGGGACAGGAAAAAGGGGCTGGAGGGTGGAAGGTAATTCTAATACTCAGCATGGACATACTTAGCATGTTCATTCTGCCCATGTGCTGCTGAATTTTGCTTTTCAAGGCCCTGGGGGCACATCTCTACCATGAACAGTTCCTGTCCTTTGCCACACAGGATGGACAAGCCAAAATCCCCACTGCTCCCAGCTCAGGTTCAGCATCACAGGGTGAGAACCCACCTGAAGCCCTGCTGGATGCCTGACCCTCACTGGCCTGAGTCCCCATGAACAGCACTGCCAGCAGTGCCACCACATCCACAGATAAGAGGTTAATTTGATTTTCTATATGCATTTATATGCATATAGACAGGAAAACAGCTAAAATATTGACTGCAGCAATCCTAGACAGCTCAGCTCCACACAAGCAATCTGCTGTCATGTATCAGGCCCTTTTAACAGGGAGACAAGCAGGAGCAGGGCCAAGGAAGTCACCTCAGCTGTGTCCCAAGTGAGAAAGGGCTTGGGGCTTGCAGCAAAAGCTCTTGGTCATGGGTGAATGCAGAGAACAATTCCCAGTGCAAAGCACTTTTCTTAAAAGCAGAGCTTTGAGCACACAACATAAATCAGAATTCTGAGTGCTTCTCATCCCTTACTTTTGTCAAACCCTGCTGGAGGGGTACAGAAAGCTCAAGTTACAGATACCAGAGCTGCTGCTGCAGCAGAGTGAGCAATAACAACTGCCTGACCCTCCAGCCACAGCCTCCTCTCCCTGGCCACTTCTGCCAGGACCCTCTGCAGAGGTCCAGGACTGGAGAAACCACAGCTTTGATGGGGTGATGAAAAGTCCAGCCTGGCTGATGTCTCACTCCAGTGTGAAGGTGGAAGAAAACTCTTCTCCCTGCTGCACCTCAGAAACTCATTGCAGCTTGGGAATGTGCAGAGAATCAGACACGAAGCTGCTGCTGGAGCAAAGTCACAGCATTTTACCCTGGTGATGAACTTTTCCTCTCATTTCCATTTTCATTGAAATATCAATTTGCATTTATTAAAAAGCTCTTACCCTCTTCTCCAGAAAAAAAAAAAAAAAAAAAAAGAAAAAAAAAAAAAAGAGAGAGAGAGAACAACCACCCTGATCTAAAGAAAGAGGTTGGTTTACATAAAATCCTATTAGTTTAGCTGATTGCTTCCAAAACATTTCTGAGAAAGCCTTCCATTACCATACAAATGGTGCTGGGCCTTTTGCAGGCTAACTGCTAGAAAGCATAATGATTTGGGCAAATATTCATCAAGGCAGCTGCTTCTTTGAGAGGGTGTGAGCCTGCTGCACACTAGGACAGGGAGAACAAGAAATAGCTGCTTCCTCATCCAGGCAGGGAGCAGCCCCAGCAGCCCCAGCCCTCTGCCCATATTCCTGCTGCAGCATCCCAAATAAATGGGGAGCACAAGTGTCAGTGAGCTGGTGGAGCCAGGAAACACCAGGGATACAGAGACAAGGAGTTTGGGAGAGGAGGAGGGATGGCAGGAGGAGTGACCAGAGCAGGCATGGGGATGGTGCCCACACCTGGGCTGGGAGCTGCTCTCCTCACTGCCACCATGTCCCCTCCTTGCTGCAGGAACCACGAGATCCCACAGGCTCCTCCTGGCCCATGAAGCCAAGAGAACCAACAGTGCTGGAGGTTTACAGAGCCCTGTGCAAACACCTTTTGGAGGTGCTGGCAGTCCTGATGCTCTGAGCAGCCTTGGTGAAGATGCCCCTGCTCACTGCAGATGGCCTTTAAAGGTCCTTTCCAACCCAATCCACTCTGTGCTTCTGTTCACCCCTGAGGCTTGCTGGCCATCTCTGGGATTGCAGGGTGTAACCTGCTGATGTGACAACAGCCAGGAGTGAGGACATGGCCTTGGTGGCCCCCTGGGCATTGTGGTGGGCAGGAGGTTCTTTGGGTTTCTAAAAGGGAAGCTCCCCACTAAAGGTCTTGCAAAGTCTGCAAAGATTTTGTCAAGTCAGGGCTTTTGAATGACTGGATAACCACAGTCCCCTGCTGTCATGTGGGTGATGCCTGACCCTTTCCTGTAAAGGTAAAGCCTTTCTGAAGCACTCCCCAGAGGTGCTTTCTGTGAATCAGACAGCCATGTGAACAAGGCAAGGATCCAGATCTAAAACAGCATCATAAATTTGGTGAAGATCCCAAATCTGGGAAAAGAACTTGTACACAGCTTGTTTTTGTACTTTAACAATAATCATTGCAACCACCTTTGGGAGAACAAACATCTCATTAATAGCAGTCATGGGATGCAGTAACAACCTCAGCAACTACTGTAATGCAGGAAGCCACAAACAGCTTCATTGGCCTTTAAGAAAAAAATGTGTATGGGGGGAAAATATCAGTAAGGACTAAAGATGCAGCATGAGAGAGCAGTAAAAATTTAAACATTCAGCAGCTATTCCACTTAACATTTATAGGCAATTTCCTATTCTAATAAGCCAAAATGAAAAAAAAAATAATAGAAGAGCTATGGTACCAGAGAGATATCATCAACCATGCTGAAAATAAAATAAAACATCAGATCCCTGGGACTCTTCATCAAGGGGCTGAGTGAAGGGAACATACCAGTCCTAAGGCTGTGTAGCAATTTCCCTGAAAGCACCTCCCAATGTCACAGCACCAGCTCCAGGCAAATGAGTTCTAATTACCTTGTTTGAGTCTGACCAGAGGTTCCTCAATCCCAGCCTGTTTTAGGAGCTCTGTGTGGAAACAAAACACAGGGGGATTGTGAGGTGCTCTTCCATCTGCAGCATCTCAGCCACCAGGGTTGCAGCATGGCTGGGCTGTTAAGGAAAGTCCCAGCAGACAGTGGAGGTGTCAGTTTTAAAACAAGCACCCACTCATTCAGCAGCCTTGTCCCCTTTCTGGGAAAATTTTCCCAAAGACACCTTTATCCTCAATTTATAGTTTTTTAAAGATTTAACACATCATCTGGGGGTCAAAATAACACCAGGACTGAGCAGGGACCATTCTGGTTTTTGACAGAGGGACCATCCAACAAAAGAGATTTAGTCACATCTGGCCTTAAGCTCAACTTGCAGAGGAAGCTGGAGGACGGATGTGTTGAGGGAAAGCCTTCCAGAGCAAACTCAGACGGTCTGCCCCTGAGTTTTTGCTGTTCAAAGTCATCAATCAGTTCAGTGTGGCACTGCCAACACCAACAGCACCCTCTGTGTGCCCCCAGCCACATCTGCCACGACAGGAGAGCACAACACCCCTGGCAGGGCCACGGCTGCTCTTCAGCCACTGCTCTGCCTGAGCAGGGGGTTGGACCTGGTCACCCACTGTGCCCCCTTCCAGCCCAACCCAGCCCAACCTGGCATTCTGGGATTCTGCCCTCTGGGAATGTAGGCTTGGAATGACCAGGGCTGAGCCCAGGGAACGTCCCAGACCCAACACAGATGATCAGATGCAGAGGCACTACCAAAAGCCCAGTTTTCTCTGCCTGCCTGCTCCCAGCCCGGGCTGTGAGCAAGGAGAAGGCAGGCAGCAGACAAAACAGCTTTCTCCTTCCTTGCACTTCCAACCCTGCCCACAATTTTCCAGCTGCAGCCTGTCCCTGATGCCATAAGAGAAGTAGAGGGGAGCCAAAGGGAAAAAAACAAATCCTTTCTGAAGGGATGAGTCCAGTTGTACACTGGGAGGGAAGCCCTCACTGATGGGGGACCCCTTCCCATCTGCTCCATGGAGGTGACTGGCCGAGGCAGCAGAGCGTGAGATTTGATTATAATTATTGTCTTAACACAGAGCTGAAATTGCTCTGAACACATGGAGCTTCTGGGAACAGGCAAGCATCCAAAATAATCTTTGGGCTGCAAACTCAGTGACGAAGAGATGGCATAAACTGACAAACTTCACCAAAGCCTTTGGAGCCTGCTTCCCATCGAGCAGGGTTATCCCTGTCACTCTGCAATGTCACCTCCAGACAGCTCCCACTTCCCTGCTGGCCCTGGCAGACACGTTGTTTTTCAACAAGGAAAAAATGTGTTTATCAAGGGGCCATAAACCAGCCCAACCCAATTAAATCCAACCCTGTGGCTGCCAGGCTGTGCTTCTCTCCACAGTCAATTCTGATCTGCTGCCTGCCCTGCTAAACCACTGACACTACAGAGTGCAGCACCACAATTAAGAACAAAGCCCAGACCTGTAAAGGTATTTAAGTGGCAGTTGGACATCTAAATATCTTTGTGGAGCAACATGCAGATCTTGGGGCAGAAATAGGGGTTTTTTGCAGAGGAGAAACCATTTATATTCCAATGCATATTCCTGGGAACTGCTACACAACTCCAGGTTGAGCAACACCTGTAGCTCAGGTTGTGGAAAGCCAGAGGCAGGGGGGTCACAGAGCTTTCTCTGGCCACTCCCCTTTCTCTTAAGCTCCAGAAGTTGGAAGCATTTATTACTCTCCTGCTTCTCATTAAATAAGCCTGACTTCCTGGAGGCTGTGCAAAGCTTTCAGCAGTCAGCAGCACACGGCAAATTAGAGCTAACAGGTTTGCTGGAACACTTCACACCCTGCATCCCTGGGAAAGACATTTCCAGCAGTCCACACCACATCATCAGCAGATGCTTTTTGTCTGCTGGGTAGTTCCTGGTGGTGGAGCAGAGCTTGGTGAGCACCCGTGGGGATTTTACACCATAATTGGCCAGTGTGCACAAGGCTTAGGAATTTGACTGCTAGCACCAGTGAAACAGGATTTGGCTGCTCCCCCTGAGTCCTGTTAATACCCAGATATGCAAAGGAAACTAAACAGCTTATGATATTCCAGGTGGGCAAAGCACTGTGTAGGGTAGGAGCTCACAAAACTCAATCCAGAAGAATTAGTATTTCTTCTGGCTGCTGTATCCTGCCTAATTCTAACTCCTCAAGGAGTTATTTCACTATGGCATCTGTAAAATGAGCTATGAAATTCCTATTGTGCTGACTTGGCCATGGGTACCCTTGCAAGGGAAATTCACTTAGAACACCCTTCAGAGAAATTCAAGGTTGGAATGGAGAAGAACAATCTGCAAGCAGGCTGTGTGGGTACTGCTCTGAGTGGGGAACGAAATGGGTTATGTTAAAACTTCCTTTTTGTCCCTCTGCAATAATTCATGGCCATATTTCCCTCCTCCAGCTCCTTCTGAATCACATTTCCCCCTGGCATTTGGAAGAGCAAACAGCAATAACAAGTGTGAAACCTCAGTGGCCTCGCCAAGTGCGAGCCAGGCTCCCTGCTGGGAAAGGTTCTAGGAAAGGACACTCTGGACAATAGGAGCAGGTGCTGCCAATACTCTGTTCCAATCTTTTTGTCAAGTGCAACGTGTTTTTGTTAATTTTCCTGCTGTGGCAGACCTGTGAGCCCTGCCTGCTGTGCCAGGCTCCTCTCCCAGCCATCCCACGCTGTGCTGCTTCACTCACAACCTCTGGCCTCTTGCACATCTCTATTACCCAGAGAAAGCCCTGTCTGCTGGTTGCAAATGCTGAACAGCTTAAAGATGTTTTATATCTGATTAAGCACTTTATAAGTCTGTTCATGCAAGTATCAGGCCAAATTTCCTCATTCTGTAGGCATAAGAATATATTTTTTGCTTAGTTCAATAAAACCATTTGTATTCATCTCTACTGATTCCACTATTGTTTTCCCTTGCTCAGCAAGATGTATATTACAGTCTGTTTAATTGTGTGTTTGATCTTTACTACTTAACCAGCTCTATTTATCATTACAATGCATCAGTACATTATAAAGCTTTCAGGCACATTTATCAACATAACAAAGCTCCCACTACAGAAGAGTCCTCCAGGGAAATAAAGCAACAACAACAATACTTCAATGAAATTCACTTAACAGTACAAATATTTGTAATTACAAAAATCTTTAAGAGTGCTTCTTCCATAAATGGCATGTTTTACTTAAAATTGCTTTTATAATGTGATAGTTCCTCCAGTGTATGCAGCTGATGGGTTCCTCAAATTAAAGAAAACAAGACCAAATTAGCTGCTTTCTCATATATTCCCTTTTGCTAATGTGAAGGCAGAACTCAAGCTCACTGATGTGCCACTGAAAATTTAGTTATCTCTAATACAGTGAATTTAAAACATTTTAAAAACATTAGTGTGTGTTTAATAACTAATAAATACATTACAGTGTGAATGTAATGCTGCAGATAGCTGCAAGCCGTGTGGGACCAAGCCTACAACAATCAATTAACTATTGATTGCAATGCCTGTAAATCATTGATTAACCCTTTATAAATAACAAATATATTACCCTTGCTGTAAACTGGGACCATCACGTTCTTTTTCATGTTCCTTATCTCCATCAAAGACAAATAAATAAATGTTGTCAATCTATTTTAATTCCAGCAAAAGATATATTTTTATATATCTAGCATTCTTGGAAAATCTGGTTTTATTCCATTAGCAGATTTTTGTATTGGTTTTGGTTTTTTTTGCTTTTTTCTAATAGAAAATTACTGCAAACCAAGGCTATCCCAGGAACTTAGCTGAAAACTGTCACCTCACCTGATCAATCATATTACTAAAACAGTCAGAACTCTTTGAAGCCACAAGAACTAAAGGTGAATTCATGAATACAAATCTTAAAATATCAGACTAAGATTCTGAAGGCAAGTATCAAAAATTAGCAAATCCAAACCTGTGATATTTTGAGAACATCAGCATGCCCATGTAAACACTATGATGCTAAAGTGGCCAGCACAATGCTGCATTTTCCATAAGTCTGTACAGAGCCTTCCCTCAGAAGGCCAATGCTCCATTAAAAAATGGCTGATCAAAAATCTGTTTCACATCAACTGTCTTTTTTCTAGACCCAATCTATTTGTGTTATTATTGTGCCTAAATCTAACACTCAAATTTAATATCCAGTCTGCCAGTCACACAGAGAAAGAAAAGAAGCTCCAGACCAGGAGATTCCCACTACATTCCAAAACATGGTATATCACATCATCGTTTTGGGGCTTGCCTTTCCAAGCAGAACCATTGCCAAACAGGTAGTGAAGATGCCACTGAAGCCACTGCAGGACCCAGGTGTGCAGGGGATGAATTTCATGTCCCAGTATTTCTGAAGAACAGGTACCACTACCCAAATCCAGGGAGGATCAGCAGGGCAGGAGGTGCCTGGCTGCAAGGACATTGCCAGGGAATTGGACAAGGAGGGTGGGACAGGTTGGATGTGTGAGAGTTGGCTGAAGGGAGCCAGCCAAAGCACTGCTGTCATCACAAAGAGGGAGCTGGAAATTTCCCTGCGAGGGCCCCTGGAAGCTACTGAGAAAACAAAAAAATCCTCCAGACCCTGACAGAAATCTGTAACTTGAGACATCTCCAGCAGGCAAAAGCACAAGGATGTATTCTACAGAGGACAAAATCTCACAGTCAGGATAGCAAACAGCATAATCTATGCCCCAGCTTTGGAAAATGCTGAGTGTCTATGTTTCTCCTATGTTTCATTTTTCCCCCCTGTATTTTTGCTGCTAAAATATTTGGAGAAGGAATTATCCAATATTCACTTATTTGTTTAAAATAGAAGGAATAATTTATAGAACCCCTGCCCTGATTTGTGATTAACAGGGGAGGCAGCACAGACAGAGCTTTTTAAGTCTCCCCATGTTGGTTAGTACCTTATCCTCCTCAAACTCTGGGACACGACGGCAGAATCTGCTGCCAATCGGGAATGACCAATCCGTAAATAAGAACAGGAGCTTTTACTGACTTCGGAGGGGAAGATGCTCCATGTGCAGTATCTAAACACTCCAAAGCAGCTTATAAAAATAGCATTGATGGAGGCTGCTTGAAGCAGCGGCGGGGCCAGCCCAGCCCGGTTTCCCGGGGGTTCCACACTCCCTTCCATGCACAAAGTGCATTTTGCCATCTAGTGGCTACCGCCGAGGGACCTCCGGTGTCCTGTGCCCCCACCCCCGGGAGGGAAAGAGGGACAGCAGAAAATAAAAAAGTAAAGTGCATGTGACAGGCACAAGCCTGAAGTGCAGCCCAGAACTGGGGGGGAGAGCCAGGACAGACCCCGGCGGGGAGCGGCCAGCACAGGGATCCTGAGGAGGGAATGGGAGCGAACGGCAGCTCCGAGTCTGACTGTCCCTGCTGCGAAACGCTGGCACTGATCCCTTAAATCATCCCTTGGATCATCCCTTAAATCATCCCTTGGATCATCCCTGCACCCAGCCAGGGTCCGGGCTGGCACAGTCAGAACCCAGCGCTGCCGGGGAAGGAAGGACATCGCTTCCATCGCTGACCTCTCCTGGATTTCCGTGTGTTTAACCTGCTGAGAAAGGCAGGCAGCAATTTCCATCCACTGAGATGTTCGGCCAGGATAAGGCTACAGCAGGCTGGGCAGGCACTGCAATTCTGAAAGTCCAGACCCCTGGAATGAACACGCTGAAAAAGCATTGGAAAACCCCCCAACATATCACAAACAAATTATTGCCCTTTCTACCCAGGAATCTACATCCCCAAAGGGATTTCAGAGGTGGATGGAGCTGGGCCCAAGCAGCTGTTTAGGAGTGCTTCCAACATTTGGAGTTTTAAACCTCACAACAATAGATTTTGGGGGTGAATGATGGGATGTGGATTATCAAAGCAGTTTTTCAGAAATAGCTCTGCAGGTTGGAGAAGTTTCATCCTTCTGTGTCCTCTGGGGAGGGATTTGATGGGAATTGCATGTATCTGGACAGAGAGGGGATAAGCAGCAGCACAAGGAGCAGCATTCCACCTCTTCTGGATGATATTTTATTTCTGCTATGTACATGTCATATATAGCAAAGTCACTTTGAAACTAGTAAATTAAAGAATTGCAATAACAAGTTTACTCCAGAGACTCTACCTGGTTTTGTTCAAGCACTTAACAGCAAAAACTCCATACATGAGAGCTATTCCTCTTAGGATTCCACTTAGGTCACTGAAGACAAGCAGGAGAGAGCCCAGACAGATGGATCCAGATTTAAGGGCAGCCACTATCTAATGGTTCAACAGCCTTTTTCAAAGGGAAATTGTGGTGTCTCTCGAGTTCTGAACTCCACAGTGTCACAGAAACATCACAAACTACTGGGAGCCACTGCAGCTCCACTGACAATTAATTGCAGATTAAACTAAAGAGCTTTGGGGATCACTGTGACACCAGAAACCTTATCCTACTACAGCAAAGTTGGATGTAACACATAAAGAGAGTTCTCCAAATGATGAGGTTGAGTCCAGACCTGATGTCACTTGGAAAGTCATTCACATTTTGGTCCAGGACACATATAAAAATCCAAGTGGGATATGTGCCACAGTCCGAGGGGGAACAATTTAATACTGCTCTTTGAACAGAATCAAGACTTCTATTTTTCTGTAAAATAGGATCAGAACTCAGCCACTAGTTACATGGTTCCTTTAAATTTGTGGAGGTTGAGAACCTCTGCAATGAGCTCTGAGTCACAGTGGAGGTTTTTTGCTCTTACCTGTGCTTCTTGCAATATGAGGGCTGTGTTCTGCACTGGAAATGGCTGATCTGCAGGAGGAAAAGAAAAAAGAAAAAGAAAACTACAACTGTTCTGAATATGAATACTTGAAAACCTCGTTTCAGCCATCAGTTTCAAAGGACAGCCACTCCATGTTGGGAATGGGAAGTGATGGCCTTGGAGCTAATTACAAAGTACTGCAACTTAAGAGACAAAAATCTATCACCAGAACTTCATAGCACAATAAACACATTCCACATACACTAGGCCTTAAAAAAATATGAGCATGCAAACATCAAAATCAACAAAAACTCATATCAAAAAGAGACTGGAAATCCCCTGACCCCATTTTCACATGGAAACTGCTGGTGCTGATAACTGCAAATGTGTTACTGGAAAACACCAACAGCAGATTTTCTTTCTGTTGTGGTTTAAGAGCAATAAAATACAGCATGGACTTAACTTTACATGAGGGCTTAACCAAAATCCTACTGAACAGCAGCAAGGACTTAAATAGGATTTACTCTGGTGCTTTTAGGTGTGCTGAGGAGGAAGTTTGCTGCTTGCCCAGCTCCCAGAGATGGGGATGGGCTGTGGAGCTGACAGCTGTGTTAGAGGCACCTGGCTTGAGAATTCAATCCATTGCATTGGGTGGGACACTCTGAAAATGGCTGGAGGGGTTTGGAAACACAAGTCTGGGATGCCAGCTCCTAGGGAGATTTATTTTTAGATGTTGATTTGCTGCCCTAACTCCTAGAGTTTATCTGGGGAGCCAGCTCTGTAAGCTTTTCCCAAACTTTAGAAGGTCTTTGTTTACACAGTACAGACAAATAAATAGCACTGTCATACTGACACATAATTGTCTGCTTCTAATACATCAAACTCAACACATAACAAAAGGTTATTGTGTCAGTTTAGGCTATAATCTTGCTCTGCTTCATTGCTTTAAATCTTTGACCTCTCAAACATGTAATTTTGGGGTTCTTTTTAAACTTCCTTACTTTATTTCTTGAGGCAGCAACTCCTTATCCTTTTTAGGCAGCATATGAAAGATGAGGGGGTAGATATGTAGCTAAAGACTGTGTAAGTAACAAGTATCTTCAAGGGACTGACATGCTCAGAGAATTATCTGCGTCATCTTGGGCATGTCCCAAATGCCTCTAATCATCCCAAGGACATACTTTAGTCTGTTTATAGTGGCCATGACACCATCATGACCCCCCCTCCCACAACAAACAGTGCTGCTTCAAGAGAACACTCCATTAGGGCTCTGAGCAGAAGTGTAAAGGCAAAGGAAAGTGCTGAGACCACATATGAAGAGGTGTATTTGTTTTTGTGGTACAGAAAGTGAAGGAATGAAACTCCACAAAAAACCCCAAAAGAACAAAAAACCAAACCAGCTGGGCGATCTCAGACCCCAAACTGGATACAAAAAATGTAATATATGACATGGGTTTAGTGAGGTGGCGTGCAAGGAGGTCAGTCAAGGAGAGCTGAGTCTGTGTCAAGCTGAAACTCACATTGAATGTGGAACTGCTCTAAAGGAGAGGGAAGAATTCTAGGGGTAACCTTCCAGGTCACCCAAAGGCTAGAAAGAGACCAGGAAGGAGATGAGGCAGAGGTTGAGGGGCTGATCTGAAGTGTGAGACCCAGGTAAGGTCCATTCTGCAGGAGGCAGACACACCAAGTGTGCAGATGGTGGATGAGCTCTGGCTGCTAAGGAGGTGCTACCTGGGCAAAGAAGGACAAAGAAGAGGATTAATTAATTTCCTCAAGCACTTGAGACTTTTAAAGAAAATATTTTACCAAGGAAACTGTGAAGTTGATGGAAGGAAGAAGACAACAGCTGGATGACTGAGATAGAATCCCTGAAATTCCATCTGCAGAAGATAACCATATTGGACTCTGTCATTCCAAAGGGCAAAAACACAGTGCCACAAAGAAAGGATGGATACTGCAATGGAAGATACTGGAAAAGAAAACATGAATAACAGAGTTTGTTCCTCCTGGAAGATGTGTCACTGACCTCAGTACAAAGGCAAAATGGCTAAAATGTGACATGTTCACTAAATTCAAGCCAGCCTACATGACCTCATGTTTAACATGAAACAATAACTGGAATTTAGAGGCAGGGAAAGCCAAATTAAATAAAGCCATTTAAAAATTACAGTGACAGTCATCCCCTGTTTAAACAACCTAGTAAAGGAAACAGTAAAAAAACACCCATCACTTGACATTTTAACATAAATACTAGGAAACTTCCTGAAAGATTTACTAAATTCAAAACATGGTATCAGATTTAAGGAAGACTCATATCACATATCACACTCAACAGCTTTACTAAGTGGTCAGACAAATGATCTAATACTACACTCTGCCCTTAAAACTAATGACTTTTTTTTTTTTTCTTTTTCTCAATTTACAAAATAGTAAGGTTGGAGTGAACTGAATAAAGGAAATATTGGTAGTGCTGCCTTCTTGGAGCAGAACAACAAACACTATGTATCTACTGAAACAAGAGGAGAAAACTCTTCAGTCTGAGGTGAGGAGCAACCTGGGAACAGATACACTGCAGCAATCGTGGTCATTTGGAAAGCCACCCTTAATCATCAGAGGTGGAAACGGAACAAGAAAATAAGGCATTTTCTCAAAAAAACCCAAAAAAACAAAAAACCAAGACCTTTTAAATAAGGAAAAAAAACCCTTTAGGTTTGTTAAAAAAGAAATATTTTATCCTGAATGGAAAAAAAGCCTGTATTCGTTGATTTGGTTGCAATCTTGTACAACCTTTAAACAACATTCTTACATTTTGGATTATAAAAACAAAGTTGCATTAAGAAAAAAAAAAAAAAAAAAAAAAAAAAAAAAAAGACCCAAACACAAAACAAAAACCCCAACCCAAGCTGCAGAGACTTCAGGACTGAGTGCCAGGACCTCCCTGTTGACAGAGAACTTTTCCTAACCCCATTTAAACTGTCACATACCAGGATTTCTTTATCATTTCTCCTTCATCCACAGCATTTGTTACCTGCAGCCATTTCCCCATCTCAGCCTTCACTTTTAAACTGCAAATATCAAGTTACTCTGATTTCCTCTCCTATGAGCCCTGTACACCATCAGTGAATTTGAGAGCCTGTCTCTCCTATGACTTCAGCTCAGCTCAGTCTTTTGAAAATGCCTGACCAAAATCACTCAGCAGGTGCAACAGGTCCTGTGCAATGTCTCTGATCCTTTCTCAGACCTACCAAAACCACTGTGCCAGGTCAATCTGCTCCTTCCCACAGCAGCAACCCATCACTCCTACCCTGGGTCCTTTTTCTGCTAAGTTTTTGTTTCACTTGAAACCACCCAACTTTGCATCTGCCCAACTGGCACCTTTCTGCCTGTTCTTGGACAGCACCAAACTCTTGTGCTGTCCCTGAGCCTCCTGCCACCTTGCAGACTTTGAGCCAGCAGCATTTTTGTCATTTTTAGCCCCATTCTTCATCAAGACCCATAATCCAAATAATGCCATCTAAAGAAAATCATGTTCAAGGCAGGCACTTTGAACAAACTCCTCTTTCAACAGTGCCTCAGGTCACCTGTAGCCTCTGCTGCCATCACCTTCTCCACTCTGTGTTTTCCCACTAACTGCATCTTCTGCTGTCTTATTTAGCACATCCTTCACCAGAGGAAAATCTCATCACATTCCCACTACCCTACAAAAGCAGTCATAAAAGAGAGAAGTTTACTCTGGCTTAAGCCTTTTGTTTATTATTGACCACTTCTCCAATCAGTCATTTACCTCCAAGTTTGGCTTTTCATTGCCTTTAACTCAGATTTTCAGTCCATAGCCCAAATCAGTGTGCATCAGTCTTGTCCCTGCCCAGATGGCTCTTCCTTTCTGAAGCAGGAAACTGGATTACTCTGCTCCAGTCAGACCAAGAGACAACCTCAAACACCAACATAAAAACACTGAACACATTGCATTTCAGGCTCAAATCCTGAAAAGGTTTGTGCCTGAGCAAGCAGGGATAAGAGCTCAAATGCTTCTGAACTGAGGTGCACACAATAAACACCATTTCCAGCTCAGTTATCCACTAGAAACAAAAGGTACTTACACAAGCCATGTCCAAACGATGCAAGGAACCCTCTTGGTTCTTCCTTGGGAAATGAGGATGCAAATGTGGCTCTCAGCAATTCTTGACAGCCAGATGTTAAATGTTTGTTTTACATATGTTAAATAAGCAACTTCAGCCTGATAAAGTAGCATCTTAAAATATGAATTATCCAAGAAATATGAAATCCCACTTCAACAGCAGGAGACTGCATTTGGTGTTTTGAAAGTTTTTGGCCTCTAAGCTCTTAACAGTGTCTTTGCTGGGTAACTTGCAGCTTTAGGGCTGTTTTCTGTTTTACTTCACAGAGGGAACAGAAATAGTTTTACCAGAAAATAAATTGTAATGGATGACACTTTTAGCTCTGAATGTTCAAGGCAAAAAACTTCCTCTCTTCCACAGAGACAAAATTTCACTGTACACAGTGCTCCCTGCATAGACCCATAAATTTCCGAGTTTTGTGATTTACAGCCTCTTACCCTTTCCCAAACTGAGGTGGAGGCTGCTCTGGAGACTTGCAGGAACAGGGGCCAGAACTTTCCAGAGATTCCATAAAACCAGCTCACCAGCCTTAGGTGGGTGCCCTGCTCAGACTAATAGTGAATAAAGAGACAACAGACCACCAAGGAGCATTCACTTTTGCCCACCATGGATTTCCCTCCTGACTGAGATAAACTTTTGTCCTTTTTTTCAAATGCTGCAGGGATGAAGGATGTCTTACCCAGGAGCTCAGGAAAGGTCAGAACAGCATCCAGCTGGAAATTAACCTGCCTTGAACACACTTCTGCCTGTGCTCAAAGAAACAAACTCCTTCAATACAGCAAATACAATTACAGCCTGCTGCACCCTTCCATCATCACAGAAACAAATAAAACAATGGACACTTCTCATGTTGGACTTCGGCAAAAGACATTTATTATTATTATTACTGCTGTTGTTGTGTTGCTGTTGTACCTCCTCTGCTCTGCCCACAGTGGTGGCATAAATGCTGTTACCACATTGTAGCTGATGATGCCGGTGTACAAATCAAAATCCATCTTAATTTCAAACTCCATTAGAAACACAGGAAAAAAGATCAACATTTACGAAATGTAAAGGGAAAAATGGTATGGAAAGAATTTTTTTTTTTTTTTTATTTTTCAAGCTTCCAAGACAGTATTACAAACAACAGAGAGCAAAGTAAAGCTAGAAATGAAATACTTGACAGCATCTGTTTAAAAATTACAGCTAAGAAACCTAATAAAAGTTGAATAAACAGTTACTAGAAATAAAAATTTTTACACATATGATATTTGTCTGGGATTTTTATTTCTTTAAAATAATTCATACAAATGGTTACAGTCACAAACATGAATTTAACCAAAAATATTGCTAGCCTACCACATTACCAGGAAGGAATCAATGTAGGCAATGAAATGCTGCTACTTTTCAGTAGTCTAGTGCCTTTTCCAGATACCACCAATAATATATACTTTAACTGGTGACAAAAAGCACAATGCTCGTTTATACAAAACCTCTTTTTTTTTTTCCTCAAAATCTCTTTGCAAGGTTGTCTTCATTTTGAAATAAGGGAATTCATGCCAAAATTAGGAGAAACTGTTTTTCTTTGTTTACTAAATTATTCTAAAAAATAAGACAAGCAGGTAGAAAAAACAATGCACTGTGTGGCGTAGAAAGAAAAATGGGAAAAATTCATTGTCCTGAGAAGTTTGCCAACTGCCTCATTTTTGGGCATGTTTGAAAATATAAAAGAAAGGATTTTTAATCTCAAAACTGGTTTGTTGAATGCCTCCCTTATGTTTTTCCTTGTTGACAGCTAAGCAAACAAACCCTTTTTAATGTTCTAGAAACTGTACACAGACAAGTACATTCATGATATAATTAACTACTAACTTCTCTTGCTTAACAAAGAACCCATAGGACACAGAAACAGTGAATCAGTCCACTGGACAGGGACGAACTACAATTTATACGGAGGAAAAAAATGTTTCCAAATCTTCTTTTTGTCTCCCACCTTTTCCTTTTATACTGTATATTGGACCAGTTTCTAAACCAATAATCGTCTCCTCCTGTAAGTTCATGGTTTTGCCTTGAATCAGAATCCAGGGTTTTGCCGTGCGGTGTTGCCCACGCGCTGCGCTCGCATGGCCGAGCCGGGAATGCTGCTGTTGGCTACAATTGGTCGCTCGGGTGGTCTCTATCAGCTTCTGGTTTGACAGTTTGGCCTGGGGAAGGAGCATGGGGCGGGTGGGCTACAGCAGGGAGGCCGTGTGATAGAGACATGGGGTTGGGGACTATTCCTTCTACTGCTGCAGGTATGCCGGTGGAAGCCACGCTCACAACGCCCGGGGGATACCTGCTGGGAGGAGAAAACAGAGCAGACATGAAAACCAGGAGCTGATTTTAACCAAGTGAGGCACAGAAGTTTGCCAGATTGTTTCTTCAGATTTAATAGCAAAGGAAACCACCTTCAAGTTTTGCTCCTCTCAAAGCATAACCTCAACAAGAAGTAATTCCAGCTGGTTCTGTGCACTATGTTCTCTACAACTTTTCCTTTTTTCCCTCTTTCATTCTCATGTAGGAATTTCAAATTTTCATCGTTGTGGTTTGAAAAACTATTTTTTTACACTACCTTTGCTGTCTCAGCTTCCTGACAGCTCCCCCAAAAAGCCATCACACCCACACACTCAAACTCAAGCCTATTCCACCTGAGTAACTCTTTCACTTTTCTGCAGTGAACTTGCTGCTGCACTTGTCTGAAGGAGAACCAGTTACAGAGAGGACAAGTGCTTTAGCCAGACTGCAAGAAAAAGAAATGCAAACACAAAATTTACGGATTATTTAAAAAATTTCTTACTCTATCTGGACAAACACTGAGTCCTAAATATTTTAAGCATTCAACAAAAGAAACACTCTCTGATTCAGCTTGATTTTATGATTGCTCTGATGTTACCAGGCTAAAAAAAATCTTGCAAATCTACTGTTCCAATCCCGAACTTCAGCTGTAATTGATGAACACTGGTATTTCACAATGCTGTATAAAAGCAACAGCGACACAAGGATTTAATAAAAATATGGGGTTTTTTTAGTCAAGTACCTCACTATCTATTTGTTATGTCACGCTGGCCATTTATGACTCACCCTTTGCCTCCACTCCTCATCATAAAGTTGCACACTCATTTCCCTCACTCTCCTGCTGTACTCTGCCCACCCCATGCATCTTGGTGAAAAAGCATTACCCATTTGAGAGCCTGAACACACAAAACTACCACTCACTGCAGCTTTTGCTACCCACGTATTTACCAGAACTACATGGGACAAAAGGCACTTGTCTAGTCAAGCTTTTTTCAAGTATCACATTATTCTCCTCATCAGAGCTCAATGCTCAATGCATCAGGGAATTTCACTCCATTTTTGCATCTTTTCCATGGCAATACATGTTTGTGTTGCTCATCCCAAGTTCCTTCAAACTGGCAGAAAATTAGTGCAGAACTTAGGCAAGACTCAGGAGAAAAAAGCTGGATGCAAGCACCCTGGCTTGTTTTTTGCTTCCACCACAGAAACATCATGGGAACTGCTTTTGGAAACACAGAGCCAGAGGGGCTCAGCAGGACATGGCACAGGGACAACAGGGACACCCCACACTGGTCTGGTCATCCTGGGAAAGACTCCTACACACAACACTGACTGTAGCCCAGGATGGGTAATGAGGCTGTGCCTGATCACACCACCTGCAGGCCAGATAACTTTGTTCCCTATTGTACACATATTTACAGGGCTTCCTATGCTAATTCCCTCTCCACTGAGGTTCCTTGGAATTAATTTGCAGTTGCTAATGGAATTAGTTGCTTGTTTCAGTAACTCCATTTGAATCTTATTAATCAAATTTGCTTCAACTCCTATGAAAACTGTCACACAGTATTGTTTTATCTAAATTTAATTTTGAAACAGCTTTTCTGTTATTCTAGGTGCTTTGCAAGACACACAACATGACACAAATTTCCATTTAAAAGTCCAACACTGCATCTGTTGTCAACACACAATCTCTACTTTCTAACAAGCTATTCCCTGAGTACCAGCACACCAGAGCTGGAAAAAAATCAAGGAGAGAGCAACTTCTGAACTGTGTTTTTTTCCTCAGGAAGAAAAGCCTGAGCCTCCCCTTGTGAGAGAGGACAGTGCTGAATCAGGAGCACCTTATGAGCACATTAAACATTTCAAACTGCATGGCTGTAATTCTATTCTGACTCCAACAGTCAACATATAGATGCCATGTTGTTCCGCAGAAACTGTAATTTGCCTGGCAACTCCTAACCCTTCTTTGCAATCCTCTTTTAGAAATTTTTGTTCCTTTTTAGTTTAATCAGTGTTGCTCAAATCCCATCTCTGAAGGGACACACCAGGTCTCTACCCATGAGCACTTGCATTCTATATAACTCTCCCTTCTGCTGCTACTTAATGCTTTTCTAGTCTTTCTACTTTTTCTGTTCTTAACCAGCAGATACAGCTTCTTCCTCACTTCATGAAGTTCTCTTTAATGTTCCTTCTCTAGCAGCAGTAAGGTGAAATGTTTTCCAGGTAAAATGTCCACTGAACTAATTTTTTGTGGAAACAGAAGTGAGCAATCAGTTATACCTCTTCTGTCAGTTCATACTCTTCCATCCCCTTCTCCACATAATCTTAATTTAGGAGGAAAAACACTGTAGCCCTCTTAATTACAACTTGAATTTCTACTTTACTCTCATCTGTCTTTTGAACTGCAGAAGCACCCTGAACTCACTATGTTAAGCTCTGTTCAAGAAACTGAGTGTCCTAAAAGAACTTCAATTTTTAAGTGTGCTCTGTTATCATGCACTGAGTCTGAAAATCACCAGTGAAGTACCTTGACATGAAGTAACTCCTGAATTACCAATATCCAGCTATTCTCATCCAAGTCAGGTATTCACAGAATCATGGACTAGTTTGGGATGGAAGGGACCTTAAAGATCATCTTGTTCCAACTCCCTGCCATGGGCAAGACACCTTTCACTAGACCAGGTTGCTCAGAGCCTTATCCAGCCTTATCCTCTGCCTGTTAAGAGGCAGGAAGATGTGTGGAAATGTCTATAAATGGTACAATCACTGCTCCTAGCTGTTGAATTTCTCTGTGCCTAAGGCCTGCCTGCTCTGTGACACAGGAAATGGCAGGAGGCTGTTTCACAGGCAGCTTGGTAACAAATGCATGGCAGTAACACAAGACCAGGGTATGTTATGCTACTTCACCAAGACCACTACTGATAATTCCTTCTCAGCAGCACTGTTGATCTTTACTCATGGGATAGGTCCTGTTTGCATGACCTTTAGTGTTGACAGGGTGTCTTGCATTTCACACAGTAAATGGTTTTGTTTTCCCCAGAATATGATGATATTCAGATGATCTAGATTACAATCTGCTGACTAATGCTCAATGTTCTTGGCTTGTGGTAATATCTGATAATTTGAGATTTCTGTCCTACATCAAAATACAACTGAAGTATATATCCAAAATAAAACATCCTTGTCAGTTTTAGTTCACCAAAAGAGATATCTGCATTTTTTAACATACAAATTATTATCCCAGGTCTTATCTTCTAATGCAATTACATGAGTATGATGCAGTTATTAGCATATCTGAAACATCAGACTGTCTGTGAAAGACTTCAGAACTCACTTAGCCCAACATAATCTTGGACTGCAAAGAGAAGACAGAAAAATTTGGTTTGAACAATCAATTCAAATGCTGTTCTTAATTCAGGAATTAAGCACTGTCAGTAAACACTGCTATTGAAACCAATTCCTTCATAAAACCTGAGCTTCAAGTGATGCATATTCTGCACTTCACACAGTAGTAACTGCCTTTACCCACATTCAAACACTATTCTATTGCCTCTCCAAAAAGCTTTTAACATTTATTGTATAACTATTAACTCCTGCCTCAAAATTCCTAAATTAGTTTTATTTTGCATTTGAAAATAATTAAATCAGAATTTTACAATAAATTTTCTTTATTAAAAAAATGGACTGAAACAAGGTTTTAAAAAGCCACTCAGTTCTCTGTTTATCCTGCCTAAATTGAATACATATGGTCTTTACCTTGCAAATCATTAACTCTCCCAAACATTCCAAAGTTAAAATTAATTTCTGGCTGCAAAGCCTGCTTCTGCTGGACTTGTGACCCCCAAAATGAGAACAAAAAGCTCCATTTTATTTGGGCATGGACCCCTGCTCATAACTGCCATGACAGGGTTGGAGTTATTACCTCCTGTCCAGCAACACCTGCCTTTAAGCCCCAATTACATTCAGCCATACCCTCACTACTCCCAACTGATGCCCATGAAACCAGATGCTGTGTGGAGGAGAACATGTGCTTGAGCTTCTCATTTAAGCAAATAAAAACACCTTTCTTGGATATTTAAGGCTATGGGCATACTTCCAGAAATGAACATCTTTAAGTGATATGATCACCAAATCCAAGTTATTCCTTTCCCCTTGGTGCACTTATGGCTTCTGATGAGGAGATTGTGGCAGAGGGTGGTGACATTCATCCCTGACACCCCTCCATCCCTTTCTAATGAGATTGTTACAATCATTGGGACAGGATAACTTTGGCTCACTTCTCATGTGGACTAACACAAAATCAGGAATTCCTTCCTCTAAAAAACTATGGGGAGACCTCCTAAAGAACAAAGGTAGAGCAGATGCATAAGGAAGGACAGTGGAAAGATTAGGATTAAGATAATGAGGTATGACAAAGTAGTGAGAGGACTGCAGTGCCTCTTTCCTCAATGCATTGAGGGAAGCAGGCATTTGTAGATTTCTGCCACTTTAATCCCACTTATGTGTAAATATCATACTGGAAAATACAAAAACTGCAGGTGTTTTTCATAAATAAAAATTGTCTGAAGCTGGCTACTAGGAAGAATTTGTTGCTAGAATAGCTCCTAGGGATAAAGGGACAGAGAAAAACTCTCAAGCAAACAAAGTAACTAAGGAATGTGCATATTAGAGGTAAAAAATTGCCCCTTTCTATTAATTATTAAGACCTGCTTTCACAGTTGACTGAGAATACATAGATCAAGTCTCTCAAATGTTTCTGCTTAAAAATTAAACATATAATTTAGAAAAAGCTATTTTAAACATTTTCATTATCACCACAGGCTGTTCCACTGTTTTCAACACTGAGTTATCAGTTCTCTCTTCTGTCTGGAGGCCACAAAACAACTTAAGTTTATTACTGAAAGTCTTTCTGTAACCTACAGCTGCATCATTACCTTCAGCAAAGGAACATAAAACTTTCATTGCAGAACTGTTTTACTTGAATATACAAACAAATGTATATTGCTCACATACTAACACAACAAAAGATTCATAGTTAGACACAGCATGATTGTCATCACCTAGCAAAACAAGATTATCCTCCTGAACACAACCATGTGTAATGCAAAAGCAATCATTAATAGGAAGGTTTTTTTTCTTTTCTTGAATACCTACACTGAATTATGGAGGTATTTCTTCTACCTCTGCAGCACACTTACCTGTATGCAGCACCATTAAGCTCTGGATGAACAACTCCAGGGTCCATGCTGGCCCAATGTGTAGCTGCAGTCAAGTGATCTTTGTTAACACAGTTTTTCAGACTGTCTGGAATACGACCTAGGATGAAGCAAGGAAGAAAAAATAAAAATGTATAAAAATCGTGTGCTTTATACTCTTAGCAAGTCTATGTTAAAAATACTTATAAATATTTGCACATTTAAGTCAATACATAAAATGGCACTAAGAGCTTGTTTCTGATCCCTGCTGTAGCCTTTTGTCTGGGCCTTATGGTTACTTTTGATTTCATCTCTTTCATTTCTATCTCTTGCAAACAATGTCTCCATAAAACCAAAATCCATAACATTCATTTTTCCAAGCTATAATTTGGATATAGAGCATAGCTACCAATTAAAATCAGTAATGTAGCCTCCTGCTTTCTGACCTTAACATCACTTTCCTCCTTTTCCTTCCACCTGTCACAGCAATTAAAAACACTTTATGAGAAATAAAGAATTCTGAATGGAATTGTGCTATAAACCTAAATATAACCAACATTTATTCCCTGTCCTCCTGATCTTTCCCTTCTTTATCTAAATTGCTCTTCACTTTTATTTACTTTTATTTACTGCAATGTATTAATCCTCAGGCATGCCTTTCTTTCCTACATAAAAGGAAAATACACCTAATTTCCTTTCTTCATTTTTTCAAAACTTTTCCTTAACCTCTGAAGTACAACTGAAGTTTTAAGACTGGAAAAATCCGTCAACCTAATTCAGCACATGCTGGACAAGCCTGTGACTGTCTCCTGCAGAACTATCTCCAACCCTGCAACAAATGACTTAAGCAGATTTTCTTCACAGCAATAGGAATATTTCCACCTATTTTAACAGGAGAAAGATCAATTGGAGCATTTGCTTTTTTCTGACATCTGCTTTAATGTGTCTCCACTGAAGTTGAATCTTACAGACTATTTGCACACAGAGACACAAAAAGATGATTTTGAGTCCACCCTTGCCACTGCTGGCAGTGGTATCCCAGAAACCCTTTCAAAAACTGACCATGCTCCATCATAAAAGAAATCAGCCTTTTATCTCCAGCTTCCTACTGAAAATTTGACTTCACTATCTTTGCCTGTTCTTTTTATCTATCAGCAGGGCCACAATGGGGCTATAAAGCCTTTTCACAAAACTGCTTCTTGTGCAATGGATACCATCAAACAGGTGTTACTCCATGACTTCAGCTGATGGCCCTGAACCTGTCACATCTTCTGTGCACAAGCTGAAAGAGCTTTTAGCTCAGGACTGAACAAGGTGAGGTACATGCCCTGTTATAGGTGAATTCCAATCGTCTAGAAATCATCTTCAAAATGTAGCTGAAATATAGATTCATCTAAACTTCTGCCAGAAATGTCCACAAACTTGAAAAGAATCTTTCTTCTTCTGATGTTTATCTTTCTCAATCCTGTCTTCCTCCCTGCCTCCCTTATTCTTTATTTTGCTAAGGCAAAATGAAGTCTAGTCTCCCCTCAAAACCCAGTATTTATTTTTTAATTTTAAACTTCTAATGATCTTTTCAGTTTCCATGCTTGCCTTCCTCTTATTTCCATTCCAGTGGTCCTCTTTTATTTCATACTTGGAATGCTTTCAAGTTTAAAAATACATTTCAGGGTACTTAATCTCTGCTGATTATTTCTACTTTACACATCACAACATCACTGACTTTTAAGCAACAGCAGAAACACTTAACATTTTTATTGTCAGATGGTAGTCATAGCCTTCATTCCTACATTTCACACCTTTTTCCAATTATTCTCCCTCTCTACACCCTCTCTTCTTTGTGCTCCCCTATGGTTTTCATATATCCAGCTTTATCCCACATTTCCTGTATCTTTCCTACATTTGTTTCACTGCAATTCAATGTCATTCTCACCTCCTTAATGCTGGTCTCAGTTTGATCATACTAAAAACCATATGCAAACACTGAAGTGCTGACAGCTTCGATACAAATCAATGATCCAGATCACTGAGAGCACCATCACACACTTGAAGGAACTGTAAGTCTGCCTTCCTGGGCACATATGCTTGGGCTACTGCACAAATTTAACATAAAACTAGCTCTGGGTAGCTGGCTCTTCTTTAGTTTTCAGACCATAGCCTATTAATGTTGATTTGCTATCAATCTCCCCCATGCAGGTATGGGATGCTGGTTTGTGCCATCTCTCCCAGAGCTATCTGGGAGCAGGCAGCAGTTAGTGAACACCCTAACAAACAAATGTACCACTGGAGCTCTGGAGTGCAGCCACAAGGACCAATGCCAGCAGAGGGATGGATGGTCAGGCTCTTCAGGTCACCTCTAAAACAGAGTGAAATTGTCCAGTAAAGGACAATTCAGATCAGGAGTTTAAGAGGTGCCTTTAATTAGCATCCAGAAGAAAATCATCTTTCTGCACAGGCTATAAATGAAACTAAATTGCCATGCCTCTCTAGGTGCAAGCCAGAGGGAAAGCTACTGCCAGTGCTTTTTGTGTAACAGAGCAATGTGTTGGCACTGAACTACTCTCAAGGTGACACAGATGGCCCTGCATGTCTGCAGAGCATTCAGACAATATCGCCAAGGGGGACACAGCAAAGTCCAACTAAAGAGAAAACATTAGTGCTTAATGAATCATTTTCCAGTATGAAAATCCTTCCTTTTATTTTAGGCTACAAGGGATTCAAACCCATGCCAAATGGCTCAGTCCTCTCATTTTATTTATTAGCAGTGCATGTTTGAGATGTAGCTGTTTTCTCTTATGTGAGCAGTTTACAATTACATGGCAGTTATATAACAAAGACACTCTGCCCTTTAAAATGCCAGACTTCTTTAGCAAGGCTTCAAAGAGGGGAACATCTAAAATAGAATAACCTCCCAACAAAATACTGAAAACTTTATGTAGAGAACTGCTGATAAGAAGTATAAGGGGGCATCTAGGAAAAGCTAAGAAAGATACCAGAAATACCAGGAGGACTTGCAGTAAAACCCATCAAATGGGTAATAGTTATATGGAACAAAGAAAAAAGCAGATGATTTTTCACATATAAATATTTCCTTTACATTAAAAAAGTAGTTATTTTACAATGTCTGCCTTCCCTTTGTATTTGCAAAGAACCTCCAAAATGACTTCTTCCAATTCTGACAACAGAGTTAGCAGACATTTGCTGATTTCTGCCTTCCAAATATTAGAAACAAAACCCAAGGCTGCTTCTTTTCAGCATCTTTTAAGACAGAAGAAACAGGTTTCTTCAAAAGAACTACACAGTGAAGGAGCTGGTAACAATGTGAGCCAGTACCTGTGATGGCCCTTCGGATCTCTCGTGCTGCTTCCTCCCGCATCTCAATTGAGGCTTGTTCACTATACCAGGCTGCATGTGGGGTACAGATCAGGTTTGGTGCATCCTTCAAGGGCCCCTGACTAAAGCTAAATGGAAATTTAAAACAAGATCAAATGACAAAAAAAAATATTGGGGGGCAAAGGGAAAGCAAGGTGGGGAATCCAGATTGATTTGTACATACACAGATTCATTTCTACAACACAAAAGAATTGCATTTCTGTTCTTTACTGCATTTGTTTATAATTCTGTCTGTTAATCTAATGTACTATTCAGGGTATAAATAAGCAACAATCACTTTTTACAGATTCAAAGGGTGGAATTTAAGTATAGCAGCAACATTAGCTTCTGTCCAATGCACTTATTGTAACTACAGCCACTGCCACTCCAGTTCTGGGGCAGAAATGCATAAAGGAAAACCCAAATTAATTTAGGATGCCATTCCATTTGTCCAGTTCATCACAATTTTACTTTTATTGCATTAACCAACAAAGCTCTTTCTGTCACTATGACATCTAATCATTTAAAGAAAAAAAATCTTACAATTATTTTCAAATCAGATGTATGTCCATCAGCAGCCTCAATGCCTTTTGGAAAATTCAGGGGTTATTTTCTTTTTTCTTTTTTAACTATTTTTTTCTTTCCTATTCCTTTACAGAAACTCCACAGAAAGAAGGAAATTTATGGATTATTTTTCAGGGAAAGCAATGAATCTGTGTAAAAATCTTATCACAGATACAAAGTAGAGAAACTCAAAATAATGGAAACTTGCTCC
Organism: Erithacus rubecula; assembly: GCF_903797595.1. Taxonomy (NCBI): domain Eukaryota; kingdom Metazoa; phylum Chordata; class Aves; order Passeriformes; family Muscicapidae; genus Erithacus; species Erithacus rubecula. The sequence goes on from NC_136687.1 coordinate 5,231,549, forward strand.
TCCTATTTATTTCCTGTTTTAATAATCTTGCAGTCAACTGTAACAGGAGAGCAAATATTTTAGAGACAAAAGCGTGCTTTCAGAGTAGCTCATAATTCATAAAATAATAGAATTCATCTGTAGCTCAATAAACATCAAAATATCTGGAAAAACTCTTGAAGACAGAGTTGCATGCTGTGATCAGATGGACATGCAGCACTGAAGCCAAAGGAAACTGTGGCTGTAATCCTGCAACTGAATCTCTGCACATGGCATCTCCATGCAGTAAATGGGGCTTCCTAGGGCTGCTTGTGCAGACCCCAGATAGGAACTGGGAAGAATGTGTGTAGCTGCAAGTCCCTTGAGCTGCTACACTCTGGCTTTGCACAGCACTACTGCATTGTAATGACTACATTTAGGAGTAAATGAATCCAGGATGTGCATAAATAAAATTCAATATTTGGGATGTGGCATCTTGCCTCAGTATATATAAAAACTCTGACTAAAAGGATATTATTCTATTTTTCAGATGTTCTATTTGTCCCTCAAGCTGGAATGAGAGATACTGTCCTCTCTCCAATCTTTACAACCTGCCCTGAATCTGTTCTTCTTCAAAAACTTATGTGGATTGTTCCAGTTAAAAATAACATTTTTCCCTGCCCAGCCTGAAAAAGGCTTGTCACATGCAAGGACTAAGTCACAGCAGTCTATTCTCAAGACTCAAGGACATATGAAATAGGCTCATTTTGATTAGGAGTGCTGATATCTCAATGCCAATGCCATTTAGGGGAGTGGTACATTTCTGCCTGAAATACTGGACTTGTCAGTCATTCAAAAACTCAGGCTTGTTTTACCAGCCCTGCTACTGACAGTAGAGTTACTACTCCCCTTATAAAGGGTAAAACAAAACAAAACCTTCACTCTGACAGCCTTCCTGAACTTTTTTTTTTTCTTTGGCAACCTCTTACACACTTATTGCTTTCCTGCAGAAGCAATCTGGACAAATGTCTTTTCCTTTAGAAAGGTGTCATAAAGCAGTTACTTCTCACACCACATCTCACATCTTTGCCTTTGAAAGACTCTGCTCAAACATCAGTTGCCTCCAGAGCTGCATCAGTGGCAAAGCTGCACTCCCCTCAAAGCCATGGCCAAAGCCACGGCCAGGATTTGAACTCAGTTCCTGCTATTTCTACTAAATAAAACCAATGTTTGGTTGTTTTTTTTTCTTTTCTTTTTAAGGAATTAAACCTTGGATGTCACTTTTTTCACTTCTAACCACATATACAAACTCCATCTACATTTGCATTAGTCCAGTGCTGCACAGATTCATGTTGCTTTGCTAAGGAGTATTTAGCTACCAAATGAACGGAAAAACTCAATTTACTCGTTGCTGTTGATTGTATCATGCACTAAGACTTAAAAATAAGAAAGTGAACAAAATAAAAAGAAAAGAAAAGGAAAAGCACCTGAATGGTTCTGACTCATGTACATCTAAGGCTGCCCCTCGTATCCTTCCTTCCTTCAGGGCCTGTGCAAGTGCTTTTTCGTCTACTAACCCACCTCGAGCTGTGTTGACCAGGAAAGCCCCTTGTCTCATCTAGGGAAAGTTAAAAACAAGAATGATGAAATAAAAATAAATGAAATAAAATCGTTGTGGCATTATTTTTTACTCAAAAGAAGCATCCATTACATCAAAGACTATTCAGCTGGTTTAAACTGTAACAGTTGTCTTCCCTTTCCATTGGAAAGTCCCACCAAATGTGATGCTTCTAACAGAAATGCTATTTCACAGCACTTAATAACCTTTTGTTTCTTGTCAGTAGTGTCTTTTAATAGAAACGTTGTTTCAGATATTGTGCAGTAACATGATCAAAAGATACAACTGTGCATATGAAAGTGACAGATCATTTTATGCCTTTTTATTTCACTGTGAAATTGCATGAGACAGAAACTACAGCACATTCTTAAACAAATTCATATTTTGTGGCTTTCGACTCTCACACAAATAAAAGCCTACATGAATTTTTCAGAAAAATCAATGCTTTTGGATTTTCAAACACTTTTCCCTTTAGTTGCCAAAACACAAGTAGATGTATGCATTATTTATTTTTGTTACTTCAGCCTCCTCCTCCCCTGTGAGACTTTTCAAATAAAGGTCTAAAGAATTCTTCTATTATTCAATTAAAAGGCATGAAAATGAATTTGGTTGAGAACGCTGTGTGCCCAGGAGAGAAGCTGTGCTGTGCATTGTGCAGATTAGCATTGTAGATGACAATACAATCAGTGTGGGGAGAACTACAAGAATTTACACCATAATATATCCACAACTTGAAAACAAAGTGGTGGTTTAAATAAGAGAAATGGTACTGAAATAAACATAAATTACAACATTCTGCTTCCAGCCACCCTGGTATTTCATCTTTGACAGATGTCTCAAACACCTCTGTGCATGATGGAAAGCACATGAAGAGCAGGAACCGTGGAAGATGAATAATGAAAATCTCATTTTGTACTGACTCTGTCTCTCTCTCACCATAAAAATAAGCAAACCCCAACATTTTGACACCAACTCAACTTCATGAAACCTTCACATCAAACTAAACCTTAGGTAAATGGATCCTTAGACTCAAGTACTGATTCAAAATGCCAAATTCATCAACAACAAGGAGGTTTGAATAAGTCAGTTTTGTTTTGTTTTTTTTAATGAGGTCATAGGGAATATTAATATGCACATGCTTGCAGTGTGTTATAAAGAAAAAAACCCACCACATTTTACTGGCCAACTCTAAGTTTAAGGTGGCCTTGCCTCTCCCCATTTTCAGACTCCTGGGACTACAGGAGAACGATCCATTGGTCCATACAGCAAAACCAAACTCCACTTACAGGAGCAGAACTAAAGGATGCTTCTCTCAGCTTTATGCAATTAACTTGGGGATCAGAACAGAAAGGAACTGGAGCAAGATCTTAAGCTAAGAAGAGATTCCTTATGGGAACAATCGCTGCAGCTCCAGTTCTTGGGTCAGTTGCAGGAACTCAACCAAAACCAGCACAGGTGGGCTCACCCAAAAGCCACTCACAGCTATGCAGACACACCTGGAAGCTCATCTCTTCCCATCTCTGTGCAAACTGCTAATTTGAGTTGTAAGTACAGCTTGATGTATTTACAGGGCCCTCTAAAGGACATGAAAATTTTATTTAAAGTGAACCCTACTAAAATCTTCTGTCCAATCTATCCAACAGCCTTGCTTGAGTATTCATCTTAGGACTACTTACAAAACTCCAGGACTAGCACTAAGACACGTTCAAATCAAACAGAACATGTCTGCATAAATGCATTCTAGAGGGAATGAATTATGTGACTCATGATAAACTGCCAGGGTGGATGCAGCTGGAGATGATCCTTAACAATGGGTGGAAGCTTGAAAGAGCTTCACAGCTGGAACTGCTGACGTCTGTTAAATTCACCTACACTAAACCTGCAGAGCTGCTTTGTAAAAGTATTGCATTCAAACTGCACTTTTTTCTCAAATCTGTATAACTAAAGATGACCTCAAAAAAAGTACATGAATACCAGAAGTTCATTGAAACACTTCTCTGAGCTACTCTGGGACTACAAGGACAAGCAGGATAGCTATACAGAATCATGATTATTTCACTAGAAAAGTTACTTAGGAGGAAGACACCAAATTTTCAAAGGCATTTTAAGTTTTTGTCATTTCAGACTCAACAAAATTCAGTGAGACTTGAGTGAAATGAGATGCACCATACTTCTCTGTAATTTGTTTAAAAACTGGTTATTACATGAGTATGCAATATTGGACAAAAATGGTATGCAATGCTCTCTAGAAATTCTAGGCCAACTCCAACATCTGTCAGCCTAAATCAGAATACCCTCTACACAAACTAAGCAGTCAGAGGGGTTACAATTTCATGGGTTTCACATCCACTTTACTATCCAGACTGCTTCACCCAAACTCCTACCCAAAGCAAGAATTACCATCTAACACTTTAATTAATCCTTGCTTTGATCATGAAGGATAACAAATAGGAAGATAAATGCTTACAAGATACTTTCCAGTGCAGAGTTTATTACAGGCATTTAATCTCAGATGGTATTACTCAGTTTTAACATATTTTCCTTTGTTTGTTTCTCTGATTAATGCACTCTGCCTTCTCCAAAGCTCAACACATTTCTCTGCCTCCACTCAAAAACTTCCTGTGGTAAACTGGCCCCAGTTTCACAACTACTGTATAATAAAGTGACCAAGGCTCAGTGGTCCCACAGAATTCAGTGTGATGCTTTTTGGATCTAGATGTCTGTTTGAAGACATCTCACCATGTGATAACCACTGAATGTACCCAGCCATACAACAAAAGACAATATTCAAGGCAGTGTGATAGAGCTCTGGTCTCTTTGGTTTCATTTTAAGCTTCTTAATGTTTTAGAGTTTTAAATCCCAAATCCTGATTTTACGTTGCGATGGATTTGCAAAATCCCTAAACTCTCAAATCAAGAAGTGAGTTGCATTGTCAGTTTTCTGCCATGATCCTACATGACTGTGGAACATGTTCAGTAAGTTCTCCAGTTCTAAAGTTAAAGAGTAGTAGGTAAACTATTTCTCAGAAGACAATAAATGATTTTACTGCAAAAGAGTGCTGCTGTCATTGTTACCAATATATAATACAATATATACCAATAATATACCAACCAATATACACCATATAATATACCAACCACTATATATACATACATATATATATAAAGAATAGCCAAATCAACTATTATCTTAAGAGTTTCTTTCCTGTACATTGCTTCCATTCTTATGTCTCAATGTTTTACTCTGGCTGTTACCTACACTAAAGTTAGAGTCAAACTTTTTCATTCAGTCTGTCTTCTATCACCAAATTTGTCAATAGTGGAACAGTTACTACACTCAAATTTTGAAATTTTTTAATTTTTTTCGCATTACCAACAACGTTAGGGAGAAGTTAGTACTAACTCCAAGAAACACTGTTTTTCCCAGTAATGCAATGCTGTAAATGAGCTTCATCCTTCAAGTGCTCTGCGAGCACTTGGACTGAGCACAGGGGGGAGCCATTTAGTCATAATCTTTAAATTGCATCGAGGGAACTCAAACTGAGGGACAACAGTGAAAGGCAGAATTGCTACCTGAAAATACACACGAAAAGGAAGAAGCTACTACAAGACATGGAAAAAGTGCTTTTACATCAATGCCACTTCATTAAATCTGAGTGATATTAAAAAGAGCAAATAATTTCCACAAATGCATTGTTAATGAGGCAAAAATACAGTAAAAGCAATAATACATAAACAACCAGCTAGTTCCTAATCAATTATAGACCTGTTTGATCTTAGAGCAGTAGAAGATAAAGATTTCTATCAATAAGAATCTGACTATTTACAGAAGTAAATACTATACAGATTTGGCAACCAGCACTGGTGTGGAGGACACCCCCAGAGATCATTACCTGCTTTATGGTGAAGTCATTAATAAGATGGTGATTGTGTTCATTCAAGTTGCAGTGCAGGGTAACACAGTCACTGTGGAACAGCAGGTCCTGCAAAGTGCTCACCCGCTGCAGTCCCAGAGCACGCTCCATGCCATCCGAGAGGTATGGGTCATAGAAAATCACACTGAAGCCAAAGGCTTTGGCACGTAGTGCTACTGCTTGCCCAACACGCCCTGGAACAAGAGAAACACGCCATGAGAGCAGATGTGAAGCAGCTGGGGTAAAGTGGCCTCCTCCTTCCTAATGGCAACGCTCGTATCAAACCGTCAGGCTTTGTACAGCAACTGCAAGGGCAGAAATCAGAGGCACCTCCCAGCCCACTGGGGATCATCACTGAGATCAGGAATGCTACATCTGGACTGCTTCACACTGCCTTGAAACAAAGCAGGAGGTTTGCACCTTTTGTCACCAGATATGTGAAATGCCAGAAGATGTCACGTAATCTGCAATAATCTGTGTAACGCAAGGCTTGCCTGCTGGGCCTGTTTATGGCAAAACAACACATCCTGCCAAGGGCTTATCCTTACCCATGTCAAACCAGCTGGCTTTAATAAAAAGCTATAAAATTAATCCTCAAAAATGGATGCAATGACAGATAATTTGTTTAATCTGAAGTGCAACCATTCTCAATACACAGAATCTCCTTTCTGGTATTTTCTTTCATTTTGAGTAACATCCCTCCAGCATTAAAATGCCTACAAGAATCCTGTCATCTAAGGCTTTAAAGTAGGTTTTATTCAGCTACCTGAACTATAAATAAACACGGCACATCATATGGCACCTAATTAAGAAGAGTGCAGCCCCACTTGGAATTCACACTGAACTTTGCTTTTTTGTTTTACTTTCCTCATTTTCATATTTCAGAGCTGTGCCCAAAAGTGCTGTATGGGCATGACTCCTACCACATGTACTTCCCTTTGACACACTACCAGTAAAACACAGAGGGAAAAACCCCACATCTAATGAGTTACAGGCATTTTGAAGAGTGAGAACTAACACACTTTTCAAGTTAGAAGTTTACAGACCAGATATTCACATTAGAGAACTATAAATGTTGGATAAAGATGCTTCAAAAGCATCCTTTGACACACCATAATAAAAATGCCTAATTAAAAAAAAAAAAAAAAAGTCAACGAGTTTTCCTTTGTAAGTCTAAGTTTGTTCAAAAAAGCATCAAATCAACCCAGGGAAATCCCATCTCTTTCCAATTGTGCTTGAAGGGATTTCCTTCTGCTTTTCAGTTTCTCTTTGAATAAAATTCAGAAGCCACGGGAAGAAAGGTTTTTTTGCTGATCACTTAATGTGAACACAGCAATTCTGCAGTGCTTAGTGACAGATGTGCTTGGAATATTAAACAGTATATCAATCTGACAGGGGCCGTCTGCTTTTCTTTGGGGACACCAGGTTAGAATACTCCTCAAAAATCTTTCATTTCAACACTTGCATGCATGTTATTTGCTTTCCAAGCTGTTTTTATAAATTTGAATTAGAAAATTTTTAATACAAACACTGTATTGTTTTCAAATTTTGGCATGTTCACAGCTCAAGGAATCAGTCACACAACTGTAAACACTTTTTTTTTTTTTTTTAACAAAGCATATAACTGTTACTCCAGCTCCATTCATTTTCACATGCAACACAGTCTTCTGTTCTTTTTTTTTACACTCTATACAACACGAATACCTGAAGGGATCCACAACAGCAAAATCTCTTACAACAGCCTCTCCAGTCAAAGCTACATTCTTAGTTCACCCCACCCAGGCTAATAAACCAAAACCTTCTTCAATGGGCACAAAAGTTTTCTTCAGAAGCACTTGGGAATCACATCTCTGTTTCTAACCAGAATTATCCTATTACAAATATTTTACAGATAAAACTCTTCTGCAATTGATGATCCGTGTTTAGTCTTGGTCATTAAACAAGTACACAGCTGGACACAAGGAATTTGCCAATTTCTTTTTAAATTACCATCTGACATAAAGAACAACCACAAAATTATGACCTTTTTTCCTTTCCTGAAAAGCTTCTATTATGTAAGACTCTCCATCATGAGGGGTAGTTCAAAACCTACCTCAACACACTGAGGACAATACAGCACTCAAAGCATCCCACCTTTGGGACAACTCTGTGTTAAGAGCATATCAAATTGTTATATGAATATTCATGGTTGCTTCCAGGGAGGGTAAAACTTTAAGCTCAAAACCTTAAAATTAATTTCTTGGTCAGTAGTGTGAAAAGAATGAAGAAAGTCAATGCTGCATACAATTGCAAAGAAAGTAGATAGCAACAAAATCATATTTACAAAGAAATCTATGCTCCAGCAAGATCCATTCATAATTTCAGAAGGAGACTCACAATACCCAAGTCTCCTGCTACAGCCTCATCCTATCACTCCCTCACAAGTCTCCCAACTCATCCCAACCCAAGTGTCCCAATTTCTAGGTGTGTCTGACCTTGACCCTGACAATGACCTGATCTGAGTGTGATAGTACAACAGCTGCAGGTCAAGGACCCCTGCTCAGTCCTTGGGCAATGCACACTCATCCTATGCTGGTATTACAAAAATGACCTTGATACCATGGAAATTATGATTATAACTGGCCTGAAGACTTCCATGGAAGAAAAAGTGCTTTCACTTAGCAGCTCTTCCCTGCCTGTGCAACAGCAATGGAGAAAGAATATGGGTAATTTTTCCTCCTTGGTGAACTCTGAAATGTGGAGAGTGCTGCTGTTTTTTTACATTTCCTGCTGAGCACATTAAGAGCACCAGCAGGACTGCTAAGAGAAGATCATTTATTGCAGAGTAATACCACCCAACTCTTAACCCTTACAGTCTTATAATACAGGTTAGTAATTGGGCCAAGCATCTAAGTAGGGCAGTGGGACTGTTGAGAGAATAGAGCAGGTGAGGAAAGACAAACAGAGTGATGACATTCACTGTGATGTGGAGACAAATTTATTTAGAAGAATTTCACCTTTCTTGGGTGAGGAAATGCATTAGTCATTAGTCATCAGTATTTCTCACTGAGAAGGAAGGGAAAGGGAGTGTGACTTCAGTGCTGTAAAATTATCATTAGAGCAGAACCAGAGCCAGATGTCTATTCATTCTTACATGCTTACAGTACTTACATGCTGCTTCTCATAAATATTCCTCCTTAAAAAAACCCTACAAACCCCTACACTTCTAAATATAAGGTGAAAAGGTTGTTTTGTTGTTTGTTTTTAATACAGGGAGCTTATTATCCACACTTGTGATGCATCACCTAAAATATAGGACACTGGATAGTAATAAAGATTAAAAGTGACAAAGACAGCTGTTAAATGATGTGATATTATTATTTATGTAAGGCTGAAAGAATCAGATGCTTCACAAAGACAGAAAGAGGCAGAGGCTGTGCCCTAAGGAGCTCAGGGGCTAACCAAACAACACAACAATGACGGATGGGATCCAACAAGCACATGAAGGAGGAATTATGCTGTTGAGTCCCTGCTTATCTTCAAGCTCAATACAAGCAGAGGATGAGAGACTGGGTTAACTTTAAAGGAGGAACACAGAGTAATAGGATTAAGCAGGACAGACCAAGTGTCAAAGCAGGAATATGCATGAGAGGAGGGAAAGAGAGTGGGTGATGGAAAGAAGGCAAGTGAGTCACGAAACTTGGCTAGATCAGTGGATAAGGAAGTGAGTAGCTGAAACTTTGGAGACACAGTCATTCCCTAGCAGAGATAGGCAAGAGCTAGGGTGTTTCTCTTTGGCAAAGAGAAAAGCCCAGGAGCAGATGTTAAGAAGGTCTGCAGTTAGCTGTTGCAGCAGCAGTGATAAATTTAAGCAACCCACTGCTGAAGAGACCACAAGTTTTAAGACCAGAATAGAGAAACATAGTTGTGGTTGAGAGGAGATGATCTCAGACACACGTTAACGACAAAGGACAGAAACTGAGACAGGGCTGCACAGAAACAGAGCAAAGGGCTTGGCAACAGATGATGAAAACTGTTTATTTTGTGTGTAATGCATTCAATTCATAGCATCTGGGTGGATAATCACTTCTGACACTGACATGTCTAAATAACAAACTGAGGCAAAACTCCAGATGTGGGGAGAGGCTACTAGTGAAGAAACACAACCTAAGGACAACAGTCTTTGGTAGCAAATACATATTTGAGTCTGAAACTTGAGACAGGCAGCCTCTTGCAGTGATCTGAAGGAGAACAGGGTGCATATCACAGCCTAAGTGCCTGAAGTGCTCACACAGAAATTCTGATAAATCTTCTAAGTCTACATTTTCACTCTTCATTAGCATACAGATTCATGGGAGTTAAAAATCAAACTGTTGTGCCTATTCACATGCACACACAAGAAGGAAGAGTGGAAGTTTTCAAAAGTGACATTACAACTTAGTATTCTGTGAAATTGTGAATATTCTACAGTAGAAAATATATAGGAACAAGAGGCTAGAGATAGTGACCAGTCAATAACTGCAACAGATGTGTGCCCTTAAAAATCAGATTTTATTAGCCTTTTTAGTATAACATTCACACAAAAGGCTTGCTTTTTAAAACTAAAACCAAAATCCAGCATTTTGTAAAGCTTTATACACATACTGGCAATCTGATTATCCATTTGTTCCTCTATACTTTTCAGTCATTGAGAACAAAATCAGTGAAATTCACTTAAGAAAGTCAATGATTAAAGACTTTTTCTTTCTAATCTCAAGTCTGAATTTTTTCAGTAAAAACACTGAATTCAATGACAACACTAGAGATATCTCCAGCAAATGTGTACACTGCATGTGAGCCAAAGCTTAGGTTTCAAAAACCAGGTATGCATTTCCATTTTGGAAACACTGCAGGCAACTGTCTATTATTTATGTACAGATGCTGTGACTGTGAGCACAATAATCATTATCTGTTTAAATGAAATGCATAATTACATTAGTATAGATTTGAGAAAGCAGCTTCATGACTAACTTCTTTAAAGTCACATTTTAAAGGCAATTCTTTGATTGTGAAGATGGTTCTGGAGTACTGCATGCTCATTTAAATGAGTACTATGTAACACCAGGCTATTTTTAACTTCCAAAAGTAGGAGTTCGTGGCTGGAGTTATTTGACAGCAATGTGTAACTGGAGCAGTCATTTAAATATGATGCTTTGTTGTCAAAATCATATTATTAATTCCTGTGGATGAATAGCACAGCAATTACATCCACAGTCTATCAGATCTGTGTAAGACAAGCACATGACTGAATAATTTTTATATAGAAACTGACTTGCATGTTTTTCTCTAGTTCTGTAATAGACAGCAATTAATTCATCTCAAGCAAGCCAGTCCATCTGTTGGATGCTGAAAAACATTTAGGGTCACTCAGAGAGGTAAGTAGGTGATTTTATTAGGTCTGGAAACATTTCAAACTTTCTTGCATATATTCTATAATTTCAGATCCAACTCAATCAAATGCACACAATAACTGCTCTGCAGGATGTTACTGAAGCAAAGACTTTCTAGTTGTGTAAAAACTGTAATAGGAAGAAAGTCCAAACAAAAGCAGATATGAAAATGGATAAGGGATAAAACATACACATGTAACTGGGCTGAAGTAGCAGGATCCTTGTCCTGGAAAAGCAAAGTGATGATGTCTCCTCTTACAAACAGGCAACGTGGTAGCAGAAAGACGTACAGAAACTCAAAGAGCTGAGAGAATATCAGTAATGAAGTTTTGTGAGAAAAATGTTATGTCAAAAGGGAAAACATTTGATTATGTAATCACCAGGAATGAATGCTTGACATGAGGTGAACAAATGTTCAATGTTTATAGCTCAAAAGCAACAGAGTGCAAAGAGCCCCAAAGCAGAGGTGAAGGCAACGCACCTAATCCGATAATGCCCAAGGTCTCCCCTCGGATCCGGGCAGCTCCAGACGCCACTTCCCGGATCTGCTCCACGCTCTGTACCCTCGTCCCTTCCCGCAGGGCCTGGTGCAGCCAGGTGGTTCTCCTGTACAGGTTCAGGATGTGGCACATGGTGGAATCTGCTGTTTCTTCTACGGAGGCGGCGGGCACGTTGCACACGGCGATCCCTGCAAGCAGCGGGGGACAGGAGGCAGTTGCCAAACAATGTTTGCTTTTTCCCATTTAACAGCAATACAGGAGCATGGTGTTTAAAATTACAGGTATTTCAACATGTCTGGCACAAATACTAAGGTTCTGATTGGAATGGCAAGCAGAATGTCTGACATAATAGTTGACAACTATGTGCCAACTTAGTACTCTGATTTTTTATTACTAATTATTGTGCTTTTATTTATTAGAAACTAAGGCAGAGAGTAAACAGGCCACTGAAACCACAGAAGGAATGCATTGAAGATGTCTGATAGTTTAGAACATGAGTATTGGTAAGTGTTTTACATTTCCACTGAGCTTTGTGTTCTGAATAGCCAAGAGAAATCTGCCTTGCTCTCAATGATCACAGTTTAGGTTTAATTGTGTGAGTTAGCTTTCCACTACTGGGCAAATACCCTCCCAAAAGCTATCTATGCAAGTTACAAAAAGGATAAAACAATTTATAGTGACAGCAACTCTTACAAAGCCTTCATAGGATGACTGTTAGTAATCCTACATCATGTATAGGTAGTCATGATACAGGGAAGGACAATCTGTTACAGTAGCACAGGGGTTTTTAGAATTACAACAAACAACATCCCAAGCCTTTCCTGATCCCTCTCATTAAAGTGAGCCTATCTAATCATCAACAGGAAAATGCAAAATCTGCTTCTGCATGGCATGCAAAGATAATGCCAAATAAGTCCACGTTCCTAACAGCTGAAAAGTTACCAGCTGAAACTAGTGTAATATCCAGCAGTTTAAAGTGTTAACTGTGGAAGGTGGATTATTGATTCAAGACACACAATAAGCCTATTTTGCTTCAAAAAACAGATGAAGCAACAAGTGATTGTAATTGCATGCAAGTTATCCTATTCTGCTTTTTACCTTCCAGTACTCAATACACAGCCATTAAGCAAAATGAAAAGTCAAAAAACTTTTGTGTCCTTTTTGACTTGTCTCTCTTCAGTCTTTCCATGTACTGCATGTTCTCTCTCTAATCACCAGCTCCCACAATTGTTTGTGCCTCAGTTCTGCTGACTGAGACAACAAACAGCACACAGTATAATTTCATGGTGGAGAAGAAAAAGAAATGTTTTGTATCCTAAAAACACCCAAAAAAATGTTCTCACTGTGAGTTTTCACATAACTAAATATTCAGTAAGTCCTTAGCTAATGCCAGAGTATCTTAGGAAGCAAAGAAGAAGAATAAATATTCTCTTCAAAACAGTATCAATAGTAATATAACAAATACTAAGCTCATACTGTATTTATCTATGTTTTACATTCAAATGCCTTTACTCTGCTACACAATCCTTTTTTACAGCTTTCTCTACATCACTAAAAACCAGCACAAGGAACTTACAAAACTATTTTTCTTTGCTGTAGAGATAAACCTGTCTGCTGAGTCACTGCCCTTAAAGACTTACAAGAAGATATACCAGCATCATTTGCTGGAATATTAATCTTGGCATCCTGCTAACATCAATGGTAGCAGGAAATTCACCATTTTTAAAAATGGGGAAAAAAGTTCAACTGAGAGGGAGAAGTGAGAGACTGAAAAATAACATCCTTCTTTAGTACCTCACATCAGACACCTGCATTTGTTTATGCAAAAAAAGTCTTTTTCATGGAGCAACAATGCAGGTTTTAGATGGCAACGTAAATTTAATAAATGTGTCTCCTAATAGCTGCCATCAACAAAATTATGCTTTAAAAGGAGCTTAAAGAATTATATTATGTATTTGGGAAGAAGAATAATATACCTTCTTCCCTAATAGGTTACCTTAGGAAACTGAGGGAACAAAAGTCAGATAATTTCCCTCCTGAATGGCATGATATTATTTTTCCCTATTTTTCTTCAACTTTAAAAGCAGCTCATTTTTGAAAGGCAGAGACATAGCAAACCACAAAAAGCAGCAAGAGAGAGGCAAGGAAATGAAGAGACACTTCACATGGGAAAAGACAGCACACACTCATCTCATATCCACTGATCAGTGCTTCCTTCCCTTTTCCCACTGCTTTCAGTGATTTGTGCACGGGTTTAATGCTGAAAAATGCAGAATTCAACAGGCATTACCTGGGCTCCCACTTCACTTGCATCCAGCTACACCCACAACTTCTATGAATTTTCTAGTCAACTATTAATAAAGTGGAGAATAAGCATGTTTTATCCAAGAAAAACATGTTTTCATGCTTTGTAAGAAGATTAAAAGTGCTAGTATATAATAATGCTTAATAGGAAAAGCTGATAACAACCCCATGTGCCAGCTCTATGAAAAATAACTCGAGAAGTTACTACAGAAGTTCAGGAATGAACATTGGTCTAAATTTACATTTCGAAAGCAATACAAAGCTTTTTAAAAGAGCAGATCACTCTCACATTACCTCCTTAAGACTTTTATTACTCACACTAGTTCAACACATGGCAGGCTGTTTTATTTCATTCCAGCCATTTCACCCAAACTTAACATTAAAATCAGAGATTTTACTGTAATCTTTCCCCACCATTCACTGAATTTTGACAGAGTGCATAACAATATTTTGCAAATTAAGGGATACACAAACAGGTTGGACCCTAATTTTATAACTCAGTCTAATCACAAGACAGGAACTGAATAATGAGGAACATGGCCATTTAGTGTTTCATATGAACAAAATTTCCCAGATCTACTGTGTACTCTATCTTGAAGAATTATGTGTCTGCACTTAGGTTATAAACTTGGGTTACAATCCAGCATAGAGACCTGCAGAAGAAACAGCCAGCAAACCTTCCAAGATATTCCTCTTATCAGGAATTTTCCCCACAAACTGGGATCCTGACTGGTCTGAGCCTTTGATCTGCACCTACATTTTGGCTTTTGATCTAGGACTTTATCCCAGGCCAATCTCTCCACACACAGGTTTTCTGAGGCTCACAACACATGTCTGACTGTGGTGCCAGTTAAAGCAGGCAAAACACAGCCTTGCACCCTTTCAGCCCTGACCTGTTCTTTTTAAACTCAGCAAGGAGTGGTTAAGGCTCTGCCAGCATTACAACAGGTGAGTATTGTTTCATCATTTTGATAAACTGACCACACTACAGCTCCTCACTACATGAGTGGCACTATCACTAGGACTAAGCACTGCCACACTGAAATGATTCCAAGATCTTTCTAGAGCATAATGGGAAACCAACTTGGTCTCCACAATTCTGGAGAAGAAAGAAAATCTTTACTCCAAGTGGCAGGTTGACCTTTAGATTACGGGTAGGAGATAGTTTAACCTAAAGTAAGAAAAGTACAGATCATATCACTGCTTTTTTTACCATCAAACATCAAGAACCATCTCTTCATAGTTCCAGTAGCTGAATTTGTTCTGAAAAAGCAACAGCTGATTCTCCTATAAAATCAGTACTTCTATTTTATGGAGTGGTTTAGTACTAAATCTCATGCATCATAAATAAGTCTCAGACAGTTGATAATGATCTCATTTTTTATTCAAACAAGTAGTATGCCACAGTGATGGAATTATATTTTGTAATTGGATTACAGCAGTAGTAGTTAAAATATACAATTGGGGTAAAAAATAAAGAGATGAAAAATTATTGCCTTCCTCCTTGGGTTTATATTGAGCAGGCAGATTGCCATCCCACCACAAAGCTGTTAATATTACCACTTAATTAACTAATGCTAGTATCTCCATAATGAGTTTTATACTCTGATGGGAATATTACACAGCTTACATATGATGCTAGTATAAAATACACAGAAGACATTAATACAAAGAGTTAGATGCTATCAGATTTTTGGAGGCAAGTAGAAGATGCAAAATAAAGTCTGTAATAGCCATACCTAAATCTCCAGCAGATTTGATGTCAATATTATCAAAGCCACTGCCAATCCGGACAATTATTCGAAGTGCTTTAAATTTCTCCAGGTCTTCTCGAGTTAAAGTTATAGTGTGATACATCAGTGCACCCACTGCTTCATTTAGTACCTATAAATAAAATAGAAGAAAAAAAAACTTATTTAATTTTTCTTCTTTCACAGAATCTAAGCTTAATCTTATCACATATTTTCAAGTATAAATGACAGTAAAAGCATGAAATACAGATTCAGGGTTTTTTTAAAGATTATTTCTCCAAATATTTCCCAGCCTCTTGGTAAGTCTTTTTTTACCTGAAATCTCCATTCTAGCATGATGGGATCAGCTTCAAAAGAACTAAGTGATCTATACTTGTTTTCTTAATAAGAGGGAAAAATCTCTTCATTCCCCAGGAAATGCTCTGCAATACTGACCTCAAGTACAAGTGCCACTGGACTGCATCTGCACACACAGAAGCAGCTCAAGATGGGAGCACACACTCCCCACAGTGAGTATTTCATGCTCAGGCAGCTGACATTCAGCTTTGAATGGAGTTAAAGAGCAGGTTCTCTTCACAAACACAGTGGTACAGGCATTCACTGCCCTATTAAGCCACCTGATACCTGAACAGAAAAAATTCAGTGATCACAAACTCCTTTGACAACAGACACTGAAATTGGTCAATGCACACACAGGAACAGAAGTGTTTGCCCCTCAGTTTACTGACACTGCAAAGAAGCTCTCACTGATGGAAAACTGGATGTCACATAAATTGGTGTTAACTGAGATGCCAAACTTGACATTATCCAGGAAAACCCAGAGTTTCTGAGAAACAAAGAATTGCATGAAAGCAAAAATGCTGCAAAAAAACCCCAAACTTGTGAGAGCACTAAAAAAAGCAAAAAGATAGTAAGAAGCCCTTGACAAGTTAAATTATGTTAGAGTGCATTCAACCTACTCAAGAGCACTTAAGATGAAGGGGTGTGGAGTAGGGAGGGGAGAAGGGAGCCAGACATGCCCAGCAGATTGGAATTCTGCTACCAAACAGTGACACTGCACCCCACACAGATGACATAAATTCATTTTTCAGATAGCAGACAACATTTTCCTCTTTATCTGCAAATTGCATGATTTTTACTTCTTCAAAAGACTTCCCTGTGCTTGTGCCTTCAATGCACTAATATCCTAATTGTTCTACAAGACACAAAACATGCACAAATCATTTCAGTACCTAAGGCAGCTGTAATGACTTCAAGAGATTCTTATGACACACTTCACATAAAAGTTCTGCAGAGGCTCTAAATTTCTTATTCAACAGACTTTTGGGTCTGGTACATGTACAGATTCTGTCAGCTGAATTATTTCTGCTCATATGAGCATTTCCTAGTGTACTGCAAGGTCAGTAAAAATAATCAACACACATAATTTTAAAAAACTAGCAGCAAAGCAGAGCCTTGCACACAGAGGACTGTAATTGCTGGAACCCAGGATCTGTAGCAGTGTTTAAAAATGCATAAAGAAAAAATTTAAAAGAAAATAAGAATCAAACTCCATAAAAATGAAAGAAAAGCACTTATTACTGAATAATCCACAAAATTATTTATGCTATTTCAACATGTGTTTCTGGACTGAGAACTTCAGTTCTAATTCAGATAAAGACCAGATTCCTTTGAGCAGAATTTGCATTTCCTAGTAAGAACTGCAAAAAAAATTAAAAATTACACATCCTTCAAGAATGCAGCTACAACATAATTCAAAGACCAGCTGTAGGCTCTGATCTTATAAAATGATTACACACACACAAAACTCCTTAATTTTAATAGTGCAAACAATTCCTTTGGAGATTACATCCAGCAGCTCCCAACCAGAAAGAGTGCACTCATCAGAATGTGTTACCTTGAGTTGTTACACAGGGTTAATAAAATCCCAACACAGTTTATTGGGTTTGTTTCTCTGGTGACTTACAGCTGGCATGGACCAAGCCTGATGTACCCTACACAAGAAACAGTCCCTCTTAGGATCAGAGAGCCCACCTAAAATGCCTTTAGGTTATTTCTGCTCCCACTAGAGGCTGAAATTAAATTGTTCAAGGATCTATCAACCTCAGTGATGTGGAAATTTCTTCTAATTCAGTTGCAGCACTTGTTACTTCAAGCCTCTAGGTCAAGTCATGATACCCTGGTTGTCTCCAGCAAGCCATGTCCTCTATTCTGTGTTGTATCATTCATTTTCTCCTGCCTCTCCTCTCCCAAGGATGCTCTGGTGCTGTAGGAGAAAACATCATCTGTGTAGGTGTCAGATGAGCAAAAATTGAAGAAGCTTAAAAGTTCCAAAGACACTCCCTTAAGGCTCCTCTGACAGCCAGAGCCTCCTCTCCCAGACTGGAAAAGGCCAGTGGTGGGTGTATTTTGGGGGTACAGAGCTGCCACTGCTTTAAAGACAGCATCCAGCAGGGGTTAAAGCACAGCTGAACTGGCTCAGACATTTGTATTTTAATATCACAGTGATTCACTTTGGAAAGCAGATTTTCATTTTATAATCATGCATATTTCATTAACTCAGCCAGTCAACAGTGGCATTTGGACTCTAAGAGCACTGGTGTGGACCCATTACAACACATTTTTTTTTTAATGTGTTCAATAAAAGAGAAAATATTTCCTAGCTATAGCTTAATGCTGACACTAGCAGTTATTTACCCATCACATGGGATATGGAACAAGCAAATGCAAGTGACAAATCTTTCAGAATTTCTTTATAGAGACTGAGCCTCTCCTAGGATTATGGGCTAGTTAGCAAGGAAATCCACTGCTAAAATGTAATACCCTGCCAGTGGTACTGAACATGTGACAAAAAAATACACCAAAAAGGCAGAAAATAAGAGCAGAAAATCTGAAGTTAGAAACATTCAGCATTGGTCATGGTTAATAGAGCCACTTGGATTAGAGAACAGTAAAAGTTCCTGCATTTTGGAATTACTAGCATAAATTATATTCTCACTCATTACATATATTAAATATACACAAGGAAGTTTGACAAGTTTTTCAATGAGTAATATCAAAACTTGACCTAAATCTGAATATAACACATGAAACTGACATCCAGCATAAATACCAACAATTCCAGAAAATGAAATGATCTTCAGAAAAAAGTAATTGTGCATACAAGCAATTCACTGATGATTTAACAGAAGAGATGGATGCATTAAGAAAAATGATTGATTTCTTGAAAGGAAAGGAAGAAGCTGACAGAAGCTGAGCAGAGTCAGCTGTGCTCCTCCAACAGCCACCCCAGCTTTCATCCCTCTGCAGCCACCTGTGCTCTCTGGGAAGAAAGGATCCAGAGCAAAGCTGAAACATGGGACATGAGTTGGCTTCCCTCTGGTGCCAGGTGATTATGTAGCTCACCTGCCTGATTCCTACTCCTTCAGACTTCCTTCCAGGTGAAACTACAGCTCACTGCTGAAAGTCTGCTTCATTCCCTATTCCATGAGCTGATAGCTTTTCCCATCACAGCAGCTTGGACAGGTCTTTCTGCTGTTCTTCAACCTCTAAATGATTACTCTGCTTTCACAACATGCCAGGTCACCAAGGCTCTTAGGGAACACATGACAGAGTAGTAGGAGACATTTATGTTTCCAAGAATTTAACAAATCCTGAGTACTGATTACTCAAGATTGAAATTCTTCTACATGTTTTTGCATCTGTATTTCCCCCCCTTTCTTTCAGCACCACACTGTTTTAGCCATTATGCCAAACAGCACATACATCTCATTATCTGGGGAAAAACTGAGCATTTTGCTTACTTTTACAAAAATACGTAACATGTAAATAAATATATAACATATAAATTACAATATATATAACATGAGTTCTTACTAAAAAGCAAGGCCTCCTTTTTTTGGAGCATTTCAAGATACTTCTAGATTTGACTATGAGAAGCTGATCCCAGACACTCATGGATCAAATCCAGAGTATAGAAACATAATACAGTATATAAAATGCCAAACTACTTCAATGCAGAGACAAAAAAAATTTCACAAATTACAAGTTGAATATGACAAGGTATTCATCTTAAAAATAAAAGTCATCACTAGAAAGTGCTGCATTTAATCCAGTTCTAGCAACTACAAAGTGTTGCATTTCTTGGACTTGATGTTTGATGTGTTATCTCTAAAAAAATATATGTTCCAGTGTCACCAACAGACTTGAGATATTTTGCACATTTGGGTGGAACAAATGTACTTTACCAAAATGGAGTAGGCTTTGCCTTATTTAACTTGCAAAAAGCAGCTGCACCTTGAATTTGTAACCAATAGTCTGTCACATGGGGAAGGCTGCAGAGACTGAGCTGATCTCAAAGCCTCCCCACAACACCACAAAGGGTCCATGTGAAACCAACACCATTAAAGCTAAAAAGAAAAGCCAGTGTGCTCAAGTGGTATTTAGTGGCTCTCCAAAGCACTGTTATATTGTGTTGCTTTTTACAAGTTCTTGCTTCTCTTTACAAGCTCTCAGCTCCCTGTTAGGTTCCTGTGATCCATGGTGCTGTCAGTAACCCACCTATTTCATATAAACTTTACTCAGCCAGGCTACTGTCTAGTGAGGACCCTAAACATTAATACTTAAGTTTATACTGTCCATAAATACAAGTATAAATATTTTACACAAGCATAAACAAAACTTACTTGCAAGCTCCTGAAAACACACTCTCTAAAAGCCTATATATCCATACACTATATAAACCACATATATATATATACATGTGACATATATATATATGATAGTATATTTCTAGTCTTCTAAAAATTAACATTAAAATATATATACATACCAATAGATGCACAACTACATGAATAACCTGTATAATCTATACACAACTTCCCTTTAAATACTACATTGAAGCCAGTCTTTCCAAACCAGGAATTTTCTGACCATTACATGCAGTTTTAATGATAGAAGTCAGTTTGAAAATACAAACTCTGAAAATGTTTTTACTAAATAAAAGGATTTAATTAAAAATCTTTAAGTTCTGTGTGTTACTCTATTATTAGCTGAATTTTGTCTAATAAGGTTGAATTCAGGTTAAGTCTACAACAGTGGATTGATCATCTATACCAAAGGATATTATGGAGTTATGGAAGTCACTGGTGACAACCCAGCTTTTTCTAAAATCTTTCATAAGGAGTCTGATCCAAAGCTCACCCAGTTTCAGTACATTTACAAGGTTTTGGATCAGTGCCAAGGTGACAACTTACTCCCAAACAGACATTATTGTTTAGAACAAGGCTGCTTCCTTTCAATCTGTGTTCTTTGAGAATTTAAATCTGATGGAAAACTAAAATGCTTCAACTGCATCATGAATATAAACAGCACTGATGGTGTAAACACAAGCTTTACTGCTAAACAAAGAATTGGAAGCTTGAAAAATTATCTCACTTAACTATTGCTGTAACAGGGAAAAATCAAAGAACTCAACAACAGCACCATTCTGAATTTGTTTGCATCAGTTTCAAAACATCAGTTGTTCTTCAGCTCCTCTTTGAAATGGCCTTTGATAAAACTGCCATCACTAGAATTGTGTCTACATTTAATTCCTATGTAAAAAGTTGAACAGGAAGTTAAGCTTTAATTTTTTTTTAACTTGAAACTACAAATATGAAAATGTACTATCCCCCTGAAAATTATTTTATGTTGTGCTCAGAAAACAGGAGTCAAAGGATCTGACACATTCTACCCAATCTCTGCTAAAGCTGAGGCACAGGTTTACCCAACAGACTATTCCAACCTCCATCCAAGGACTACTCACTGCTCTCATCAGGGTTCTGGTCATTTGGGTAAAGGCTTGAAGCTGTAAGCTCAGTCAACCACACACTTTATTCTTCTACCTGATTTACAACAAGATGTAGGAAAGCACATAATTACAGAAAAAAGAGAATGAAAAAACATACTCAGCTTCAAATAAACTCTTGACTTCTTTCCACCCTGTACATTTTGTTTTAAAGACCATTTCTAATCAGCTGTGCTTCCTGTCTTTTCATCTGGCTTTGCAAGAATCACTATTTTGTCTCTTCTTGGTTGAGATGCCTATTACCAGCTCTTGCACATTGTTTACATTTATCCCTCTCAATCTACACAACACTTCCATGTTACAGAACACACAGCAAAGGTCAGGAAGCCCAAAAAGCAAAGAATATGAACTCGAAAAAAAACTTGGGCAACACAAAGACCTCAAGGGTGTGCTTGAGTCTCTTGTGCCTTTAAAGGTACAGAAGCAGAAAAGAGCAGCAATATTGCAGGAATCAGAGTGCTGGGTAGGCTGCCAAGGAGCCAGGAAAAGCAGTAAACTGTGAATGGCACTGAAATGAAGAGGGATTGGGAAAAAGAGGCAAACAGACAAGTAAGCATGAGATAGAAAAAAAAAAGGAAGTTGACCTGGAATGAGGATGGAAGCAAGTTAAGTGTTTTAAAATAATTTTTTTGGATTAACAACTGTATTTTTGGCAGAACAAACCAAAACACTTGGAAGCAGTCTTAGATAGTTATTGATAGAATTTATTTACACATAATTAATTGAAAAATAAAAGCCAATTTAAGCACAGGGAGTAATTTTTACAGACAGTAATGCAATCTCCAGTAAGAAATTTAAACACTAAAATCTTAAAATATTTTACCCTAAAAGACAGAAGTTTTCTGATAGGATGCAATGAACCAAACTCTCAGTTATGCCATGGTAAGAGTTTGACAAATGCAATGCTCAACTTCACAAAGCCATATGCAACATCTACAACAAAACAAAACTTAGGGGGTTAAGGGATAAAAACATCTATTGCAGACTGGCTTGAAAAAAACCCTGCTTTTTCTATGGAGAATGGGAAACAGACAAACCAAAAACCAGCAGAACCTTAGACATGAATAAATTTTTGAAATAACTTTGTAGTTAGAGGACATTTATTAAGCTTCTTCAAAATGTTGGGTCACTCTCAGTAAAAGTCAGTATTCAGTTAAGCACTGGCAGCCTGATTTTTCAGAAGGAGGGAAATGTATCTTTACCATCCAAGTTGCTTTCCAAAGCAGTTGAACAGGGAACAAATGCCTTGACCTGAGATGAAACATAGTTCTACTACATGTTATTACTCATTTGCAACTTTACAACTTGTTACTTATTTTCCACAGCTTAATATCCTCAGCCTCACAATAAAAAGTGACAAATAAACTCTTGGCAGCAGGGAATTGCTACAGAACTGCAACTCAGTTACCCAGTTGGAGAAAACTTTCTTGAATGAGCACACAGAGCAAGGTATTTGCTAACATCTTGCTTTTGACCCTGCACACAAAAGGCATTCAAATCCTCAGTTCTTTTCCACCTTTAAAATGTGTTAAAATCTCTTAGTCTGCTTGCCCTTCTACGAAATACCTAGACTTGTATTTTGCTGTCTCACAAGCTATGAAAAATTCCCCTTTCCACTCTTATTTCCTTGAAAAACTGAAAGCACAGTATTTTAAAGCACTGTATTGTCTCTGAAACTCATGAGCAGCAGAAATTCCTTCTGCAGGTTGAAAAATATTAACTTCTCACACTCTTGACTCCTCACACCCCTGAGATCAAGGCTCCACAGCTTTGTAAGCTGAGTTAATACAGGTTCTTACTTGATAAAAACATCCTTCTGCTTTCACTCCTTTCCTCCCCATCTGATCCTTGGTTCATGTCTTTCCCCCCCATAATACCATCACCTACCTACCTGAGTATCAAACAATGCAAATCACCCTCCAAACCCCCTCCAAAACTTCCCAGCCTCTGCCCTGCTCCCTGCAATTTCACATTAAATGTATCTGCATCTGTTAGCCTATTCATTCAGTAGCTCTTCTTAATATCTGCTACCAAAATCTGTATTTCAAGTAACAGAGCAACATCATTTCATTTGGCCACAAACATGAATTCATAAATACATGAACATTTTTGATCCTGCTTTAAATATGCAACTCTTAATTTTAAAACCTTTCATGAAAAAACAATTATATTTAGCAAAGCATCATTCCCAAATAATGTATTATTCAAATAGTATCAAAATACAAATATTCATTTAAAGATGAACAGTGAACATTTTTTACACAGAAGTGAACAGTGTTTAACACTTCATAAAACTGATCTCAGTCTATGTTAAAGGGATACAACAGTATGATAATGAATTTAAGTTAGTGACTTTTGTTGTAAAAACTCATTACCTTGCAGACCCAAATGATTTAGGACTGTCTGATCCTTTAGACAAGCAAAATCTGTATTACAGCACTGTACTGACAGGCAGTGAAAATATATTTTCCTGATGTATTACTGAGATCATTGAGAAGAAATTATTTTTGTACAATAAAAAGCAAAGGATGTAAGCTTTACTACAATACCCTCAATACAGCAGTGTTGTAAAGATCAGCAACAGATTACCTGTCACTCATCACTTATTCAAAAACTTTTCCAAACCTGCAACTGAGAGACACACAATGTCAGGATCTGAAAAGTTCATTTATTACACATCACTACTAACAGAAAATATCCACTGCTTTTATACAAGGCATTCATGGCACTCAGGAATCCTCCAATCTTGATGCACCAGAAGTAAATGATGTTGATTTTAGTAAGTAAATCATAAAACTAT
Source organism: Erithacus rubecula (assembly GCF_903797595.1). Classification (NCBI taxonomy): domain Eukaryota; kingdom Metazoa; phylum Chordata; class Aves; order Passeriformes; family Muscicapidae; genus Erithacus; species Erithacus rubecula. Next base: position 5,255,650 of record NC_136687.1, read on the forward strand.
ACATTGGTGCAGTAGCCAACACTACAGTGTTCACCTGAAGAGCAGACTGCTCTTATCTACTAATAAAACTAGAACAGCATTTATATTACTTATTCTTCATGTGTCATTTAGTGCTTGTAAATGGAATCCATGCATTAACTCCTAAGAGTGGTGTGAAATAAGAAAACAGTAAAATGAAAGCAACTTCAACATGATTAAAAAGAAATATATAGGAAAAAGGCCTTCTATCATATTTTAATTCTTAATATATAATAAAATAAAAAGGAATTGATAAAAAAAGCTTGGGTTTCCTCTAAATTAAAAAAAACCCCATATATTTTCTTTGAACCTTATCAATTAAGTCTTATTTTATTAAAAATCTCAACAAATATTATCTCTGCAGATCCATTATGAATAAAGACCAAGAAGTTTTAAATTCCTTGCATGTGTTCTCAAGTTAGGTTGATATTCACCAAATTTTCTGTGCAAAATATGGGTTGGCATTTCTTTTGAAACTCTTCTGCAGTGACAATTCTCAGTGCTCAAGGCTGCCTAACCCAACCTGCACAATTCCTTGGCTAAACAAATCAGAAAGTTACCCACACAGATAATCCAATATTTGAGATTTATCTTTCCAAACAAAGGCTGAGCAACAGGAATGTTCCCAAGGCGTGTTTCAAGATACCATGTAGGAGTATTTTTCCTCAGAAGTAACTCTCCCCATGAACCTCAGTAGGAAAGCAGAGGGAAAACATCCAGCCAAGGACACACTAACCACAGACACCGTAATAACACAACACTGTTCCGAACCATTCAAACATTTCCATTTCCTAAAACACAACAATTGTCCCTCTTGAACATTACCTTTTCATGGATTTCTTGTGTAGACTGAGCATCACAAAATGCCACTGTGGCTACATCCTTCAGAATAGGCATTTCTACTGTACAGTCCCTGCCATCCAGCAGTGCTACCAAGGGGCGCGGGTGCATGGGCCCATTCATGATCGGAGGTCGAATGCCTGCAAAGAAACACAGAACACTTGTTAGTCAGACCATGCAAATGGCATCAAAAACAGGTTATAGCTACTCTTGTTTATTCTGATGGCAGAAAAAGATTTCAAGGATTGAAGTTAATAAAACAGGGACAAGTTTACACTCTGCTGTCAGCCAAACACAGAAGACATTACAAAGAAACTCCATGGAGGTTCAGAAGGCTGAACTTTGAAAGATGGATAAAACCACTGAGGGAATAGTATATTTTTTTTTTAAAGATACATCCTTACTGCACTAATAAGAAGTGTCTGTGCAACCTTATTCAACCTTTAGGTTTTGATTGGATTCCACACCTTTGGGAACTCTTTCTAGAGTGAGAAATATCTTGCCCAGGCTTGCAAGAAGAGTGGAGCTTATGGAATATCATAAGCAACTCAGTGAGGATTTGAGTATTCAATTTACATATATAATGATGATTCTGCTGAGACTAAAATTTAACGTTAAAAAAGCCTACAACAGCAAAATTTTCTATTTACTGAGGATCCAGTTTACAGGCAAATTGCTGATCTATGTAGGTCTGCTTAGACTTAAAAAGTTTTACCAAACAGTTCTATATAGCTTAGTCAAACATATCATACTTAATCCACCACTGAAAACTCTTATTAAATATGAAAAAAAGTCCCTTCCTAAATCAAAGTCACATTCCAAACACTGTGGAGGGTCAAAGAAATTTAAGTCAAATATCTGGGAAAAGGAAAATCAGTCCAAACTGAAGACCTGATTTACATCTTCCTTACAGAGGAAAAGTAATCTGTAAGATATTTAGAAAGCATCTCTTTAACAATACAGATGCTATAAATACACAGAAGTACTCAAGGGAATAATATTAAACCATTACATTTACAAGAAGTAGTTAAGCATGGGTGGGAAAAAGGACTTCCTGAGGAGATAATGAAAAGCAAAATGAAGAGTGAAGTACATGATCCTTTTTCCTCTTCTAAAATAAGAAGCTTTAAGCACTGCAAAGTGAATCAGGCTAGGTATTTCTTGTATACAAATTTCAACACATATTTTTGTAGCAGTGTGAATTTTAAAACTATGCTAATCTGCTTGATAATCAAAGTTAGTCTAACACCAATGCAAATGACTGAGGTGCCCCAGTTAACTTCTACAAGCATTCCCTGCATCTTAAGTCCCAGCCTGTGTCAGAAAGCAAGTCCTGAAAAACTGTTCTCTGTATTTCAAATGGATGGAAAATCAGTAGAATCCCAGCTATACAAGGTATCTGGTGAAGAAAACCAGCTGCTGGGAAGAGAGATTTTCCCAACTCAACAAAAACAGCATACAGCTTCCCCAGGGACCAGCCTCAGGTGTGGGGCTGAAGGACAGCTCCAGAGAATGCTGCCCTCAGAGTCCCTCTCTCAGTGGCCCAGCCTGAATCTAAAAATTCCATGTGTGCTCCTAACCAGCTCAGGATAGCCCAGTACCACTACAATCTGGAATTTAAATTCTTTATCTATTCAAACAGTTTTTATACTTGAAGACAAGAGAACAACAGTCACAACATTTGGTTGTCTTCTGTTTCACTTCCAGCATCTGATTATTACCAATGGACTGACTCTGCAGTACTCTCACCATTTTTCAGATTGGAAAAAACTCCCACCAGCAAAGTTTTCCATGGAAATTACACTGTTGCAAAAGCACCCACTCCTAACCTCTACTGTGACAGACAAGCTTAGAAATGCTTTTGGTGAATGTTATTTCAATAATCTTCAGCCAACAAAACGAAATGGCTGACATTAATATGCAATTTTTGAAAACTGTGCATCTTGACAGTTTAGTATTGATACTTGCTTGAGCTAAAAATGGCCATATAACTCTCTTATAGACATTTTTAGTAAATAAACTACATACAACTAATGTGGTACAGGACACAAACACTAGAATATACAACATCAAAATACTTAAGTTATTACCAGAACAATTATATCCTTTAATGGGGATTTAATTATAAAAGTCCACATTAAATTTACTTTAAAACATCCTAGGATAAAGCATGTTATAGACTTGTTCACTTTTTAAAAATTGTATATATAACAGCATTAATAAAATGCACTTATGTCTAGAAACAAATGCAAAAATGACATTGCAAGACCTCTTCATACTGCTTAGAGTAACTGTGCTCACTCAACAATTGAAATGTTATGGTCATGATCTTGTCAGTACAACAAAGCCACAACTTCAACAACAAGTTTGAATGCTAGCTAAAATAAAATTAAAAAAAAAAACCCTGAGAACTTTGATACTGAAGTTGTTGCAGATGAATGAAGAAAAAAAATACAGTGCAGAGGATTCCTTAATAGCTACAACTAAAGCACCTTTGTCAACAGCAGAGCACATAGTCCAAATTGAAAAAAGCAGATGAGATCAAAAGCTCTCACTTCCAAGAAACAGTTTTCTGACTAGTTATCTCAAAAAAATAATGAAATGTTACAGCACTAAACAGAGCCCTTTCAGATAATGATTTCTCTAAAATACATAAAGGTGTGGTCTGGTTTTCCCCTCATGCCAGTACACCTAAGATTTTAACCAAGTTACTTGTGTACCATTGGTGCTAAGGGGAATGCCAGACCAAGCCCAAAGCACAGGAACAGAAGTCAAGCCCTCCCTGAAGAGACTCCAAGGCTTTGTTAAGAATCCCCAGAACTCAAATACATCCAGTGACCTTGACCATAAAAACCCTACTAACCTTTGCTTGCCAAAATCCTTTCTGAACTGCAGCAGACTTCCTGTTGCACAATCTCTCTGCTTAAATATCCTGCCACTGAATGGCAGGCAGTAACTCCCCACTTAATTTAACTTACAGGAACTTCATCACAGTGGCAGGCACTATGGAAAGTTCACATTTGGGAAGACATGGCTTCACTGTGATTCAGAACCTTTTGAACAAAAAGCTTCCTCTTCCACCATTTAGGTATGTTCTGCCCAGTTTTTATCTAGAAACATCACACTGCACCATGTCTTTGGTTTTGCAGGAGACCCTCAGAGAGGCAGCAGAAAGCAAAGTATATTTAAGAGCACTATTTTCCATGCCTGCATTTACAGTGAATAATGAAACTCTGTGCCAGAGAGAAGTAACTGTGAAGTGGTCAGAAGTGACATTCATCATGACAAATGTGAAACCGAATTTTAAAAAATTCCACTTAGCTGAAATTAAATACTTAAATAAGTATTATATCATTTACACATTACACAAATAAAAATTATACCATCCACCCCCACATCCTATAACCTTTGTTAAGGGAAAACAATCTCAGTTTATCCTAACTCAAGACTTTCAGGAACCCCTACCAACCTGACATTTCTTAATCTGAGCTTGATTTCCAGGGTCATGAATTCGATTTCTCAATGCTTTACAATCTTCAGTATTCTGAGGCAAAATAGCAGCCTGTCATTCCATCCTCATTTCCATGTCTTTAATTTTTCTTGCAGCCTCCTGTAATCTTGAACCAAAGCTTTTATACTTCTTATCCACTGCAACCTCTGTAGCCTGGATGGCGTTCAAATTTTTACTAAAAATTAAACACAAACAATACATTAAAACAACGTTAAGGGTCTGACTCGTGCTCACAGAAGGCAGGAAACTCAAAGTTAAAGCTTCTCACTGCACCTGTACCCTTCCCCCTATGGCTGCTGGCTTTCCACCACACCTGCTGTGCTGCCACTGGCCATTAACATTCCAGGGAAACCAGTGGAGTGTTAAGACACACACAGCACCTTGCTCAGGACAGCAGGTGTATTGTAAATACACCTACCTGGAATGTCAGCACCACTCATGGCTTTGCTTGGGTGAGCAGGGGTCCAGGGATAGTGTTGATCTCCAAAATCCCTGTGCTGGAGGGCCAAGTGCTCCAGGGGGTACCAGAGATGGAGTGAGAAGCCTTAACTCTGAACTTGATGGTTTTGCTGGGTCTAAGTCAGGCCCTTAAGGTTATCTAAATGTATTACAGAAAAATCCTAACACTTTCCCAACACTTCTAACCCAGCTGTTAGTCTGGGGTTTCTGCCCTGCCCCCATGTGGAAATAATCTTATCCCAGCAACAGCTACTGTGCCAGTGGCTGCTGGAATTTTTCTAAATGAATACCAGGTATAAGGTGCAGAGACAGACAGAGCAGCTGTGCTCAGGCAGCAGCTATTCAGCATGTGGCTCACAGCACAGTGCCTTTGCACAGCTGCAGTCTGGACTAGCTCTCCTGGAAAAAAAACCTATCAAAACCTTATTCTAGTCCAACTTTTACAGAAATAAACTTGGGAATTGAAAAACCAGTTTTCAGCTGCAGAACCTGAGAGGAGGGCTGTGCACAACTGACTGTGGGTCCCACAAATAAGAGGATTAATGAGATCATCCTCCACATTCACAACCAAAACAGAAGTGAAACAGGCATGATTTTACCTCCACACTTTTGACAGCATGGAGACTTACAAGTCCTCTGACCAACCTCAGCATAAAATGCATTTTTTTTAAGCTGGGAAGAAGCTACCTAGGCAGGGTAGTGTCTTCCTCCCTCCCAAATCCAACCTGCATCTCCTGCTCCTTAAACAAAGGTGCATTGTTTGTGCTATACTCCAAAGGGGGAAGAAGCCAATGCCATTAGGCATACTCAGCACTGCAGGGTAAGAAAGCTCTCCCTGACATAATCCAGGCTGTTAAAATTTATTTTAAACTTTTTATAAAACACCTTTCATGGTACAAACTGGCATTAATTGAAGCAATCCCTTTGCTCAAATACCAGAGAACTCAAACTAGGCTGCAACGGTTTAACAACATTAGAAAATGTATTAAAATGCAAAGTATCAAGATTAATGATGAACAATGTAATTCTCACATTTTTCTACTGCTGATTAATGTAGCATCATTAGCTGAGGGGTGTCTCATATAAGGCACACATGTTGAAGTAAAGGACATTGTCAGGTTTGTAGGCCCAAAACTTGACCTACCTTTCATTTCTTTAAATCTGTTTGCAAAGTCCATGTAATTATTTAAATGTGTTTTTCTTTTTTCAAAACAAATGCTTCAATTCTTTTTTCTGAAAAATACATCAATGCCAAAAAGCACAACACTTATCAGTAACCCTATAATCACAAACCAACAGGCACATGAAATGGAGAAGAGCAGCCTGGCAAAAGAGTTTTTCTGTCACCAGGGATCCTTACAAGTGCAAAGATTAATCAACGAAGAAAAATCCCTTGACAATGTCCTTTTCAAAGAATTTGAGGCAAAAAAACCCCAAAACTTCCTTTATACACTGCAAAACATCAAAATGATTTACTTTTTTAACAAAATGCAAACTACTGAAAAATCTCATCAATATTTACAAACACAAGACCTGAAAATGACAGGTTGGACATTCAACTAATTTATAGTCTTGCACATGTAACATGAGACTAACCCCTTTGGCATTTACCTTTATTTTATATTCTTACCTAGGTGTAAATTCAGTGAGAGCTGTCATTTATTTACCATAAACCCTCACAAAAATTTGCATTATTTTCAAAAATAAATGCTAATATTGATTTAAGGAAAGAATGAATTGTCAAAACAAAAAAAAAATATACCCTCCTCATAACACGAACATAGAAGCTGTTATGAATTAGATTTGCCAATATGCACTATAAAAATTCCTAGAAAGCACATACTTAAAAAAAGTATTTTAAGGTTTAGCCAGTCTAAACATCAACCCATAACACCTATCATGCATTTTGGATTATTTTGGCAGACTCCTTGTTTTGTGCACCATGAACTCAAGTTCAAGACATTGAAATTCAAGGTAGAGCACAACCTCAAGAGAGGTCAATTAGAAGTAAAGTTTAAAATACAACTCAGGTATAAGGATCAGTAAAATGGATGCAAGGAAAAAAAAGAAAAGAGCATTTATCATCCTTCAGTATTTTGATATTCAGCATATTTAGATGCTGAATATGCAACACAAAAATCTCATGATTCCACCAGAATCTGAGCCAACACTTTTTGCTGCTGCCTTCAAGATGAGCAGGATACAATTTCCTATTATTTGGGATGCAGGATTGAAGAGAGGCACAGGGGAGAATACTTTTAAATAAAGAACACAAACAAGGGACAAAAAAAAGTGACAGCTACCCTCAGAAGACTGAATTATGTAGCAGATAGAATTTAATTTCCTCCTTTTCTCATCTCATTTAATGCTTTAACTAGATTTCCTAAGATTTTAGGAACCAACTGCAAGGCTTATTAAAATTTAGATTTTAAAGTAACAAGATGGACTTCACAGTACACATGCAAAAGCCAAGTGAGCATAAGCTGTACTTAAAGCATGTGTGCAGCCCCTATGGAAGTCCCCAGAGCTCAGAGGTTAATGCTGAGCACGCTGGCACTTTATTGGAAACACACACATGAATACTGCTGCTATCTATGCTTTTTATTTACCTGAACTCAGTAAGAACAAGTCATCTTCCTTCTTTTCTTTTTAATTTGCAAGAGAGCAAGAAAAACACGAGTGTTTTCCTGTGCTGTGCTGAGCCAGTGATGTGCAGAGCAGTCACACCCGGCGTGTCCTCCTGCTCACTGTGGAGCTTGAAACGTGCCCAAGAGCTCTGCAGGACACCCAGGGCTCAAAATGTAAACCCAGCTCTGGGTAATTATCACCCTGCTGCACAGCCCTCCATGTGTGTCACATTTCTGCACACATCACATCATTATTTCACTACCTGTGAGCAATGGGCACCCAAGCAATCACCAGAGCAGACAACACAATGGCCTCAGCACCGACTATTTCAGACAACTCTCTTGCTTGATTTTCCCTTTTGGTACAATCAAAACAAAATAAACCAACGACTTGCCATTCTCAGGACATTATTCTGACAACCATAAGGACATGGGGTTTAGCTGTGGTTCTTAATAATGATCCCTAACTAGTCTTTTTTAAAAAAAAAAACTAGTAATTTTGTTCTTATTTGTCTAACATCTGTCAGTGTGCACACAAAATACTAAGTGCCTGTCAGGGTACCAAAAAAAACAAAACCCCACAAACCATCCCACAAGGCACATCTTGAAAGCCTTTGATCAGAAATAATGTTCCATTAAGGAGAAACAAAATAATCTGGCAACATTTTATATTACTACACATGTTCTTCACACATCAGTGTGAAGACTGGAAGTACTTCACATCTGTTAAAAAATTACTCAAATTACATATTTGGAGCATGCTGTAAAGATATGCCTAATCTTAACTAATACTTTTCAAAATAAGACTGAAAACAGCATGAATCACACCTATTTAATGTAAAATAAACAAGCAGTAACAGCACTATGCACTCTGGTAAAATGTTTTAATTTTCCATCACCACTTGAAAAGGAAAACAAATGACAATATTCGGTAACAACTGTATCAAGTACCAAGCCCAGAAAGTCTAAGTATCTGCAATAAACACACATAAAATCCAATGTTGCAGCAGTGTTGTTTTCAAGTAACAGATACATGAAAGCAAACTCCAGAGAAAGGCAAAACATAATAAAGAACCGAGTTCTCCTTGGATGTACTACATCTCAGTGCCTTTGCACAGTAAAGATTTTACCTGTTTCAAATATTTTTAGCTTCATTAAGTAATAAATGAAGGAAAGGGGAGAATAAATAAACTGGCAACAGTGAAACTGTCCTAGTTGAGTTCACTCACATGAATCTCATTTTCTGAGAAATTCTGGCTATGGCTGCCAACTCCTGTCAGTCATTCCACAGGTTTTACAGTGATGGTGGAATGTCCCTGCCCACACACTGTGGCAAAAGCCACAAAAAACTACTTGGTCACTTACAGGAATCACTGCAGTGAACGTGGGGATGGGACCTACAAATTAAGACCCAACAAACCTGAGAATTACAACTCAGTAACCACATCTGCCCACAACTATGGACATCAAATACAGTTACTGGTGGGGCAGCTTCTCCAAAATACAGAGCTGAAGGCATGAATCAAGCTTGCATTAGACATTTCCACAATGCACCATATGCTGGGTATGGATCAGAATGTTCTCCACTTTCCTCTTCCCCATGGACAGTGACCATGGAGCTGGTTGATTATGGCATCTGGGGGGTGGTAACCCACCTAACAAGCTCCCAAACTCTGTTTAAAAAACAACTGAGCTTATATTTCAGACCATAAACTTTATTGGTGGGTGGGTGTGACTTAAAGAAAAAAAAAAAAAAAAAAAAAAAAAAAGCAGAAAATTCCTGCTGGCAGAAACTGGAAAAACAATCTGTTTCAACAATTGCACTAGGAGCAGAATGATTAACTCCCTGAGATATTCCAGTAACAATACAGATCATGCCAAGACTTATTAAAACACTTTCCATGGACAAAGTGGTACTGGAGATTTTTAGGGCAATACTGAGGATAAATAACAGCAGACTAGAACAGGCTGGCAAAGGAGGGCTGTGCTGCACATGAAGTGCACCAGTGGCCCTTATCCCACTCCTTTATCCATGTATTCCATAGAAAGCATGCAACTATTGCCTTTCTATTTTAAATCAAGTTATCAGAACTAGCATCTTGGCTGTGATTTTGATAGAAGTTCAACAGCCACATATTGTTAATTTAAAATATAATTCCCTCAAGGAATGAGTCTTGATGTGCCCATGACATATGTATTTGAACTGTGAAGGAAAAAAGAAGAAAACTATTTTTTTTCCTCCCATCCAAAAATGTTACTCTTATAGGAAGTTATTTGATTCCAGCAGTTTTGGGGTTTTACACTTGTTTTGCTTTAAACCACTGCCTAAGATGGAAACATGCTTTGGGAGATGACAACATCACTTTTTAGTTTTGTCATTACAACTGCTTTCAGAGTGTTAATTTCACATTATGTTTTAAAGACACTGCCAAGAATTTATTACAACATAAAATCTCTGAATGTAGTCTGTGCTAATGGCTGTGCTCTCTGTGCTTTTCTCATATTTTAGATGTTGTACAGGATGCTGTCTCTAAGAAAGAAACCAAATAATCCAAGTGGAGCCAACATCAAAGGCTTCCTTTATTCTGATCCCAAACACTGAAAGCAATTTCTCCAACAGCACACCTGTACTTTGACCCAAGAACGTTAAACTACTACCAGGGACACTCCTTATTTTCTTTATCAAAAAGTCTGAAGATAAGCAAGTGTGGGGCCTTGGATAACCAAATTATTTTCCCAAGATTTTTTTTTTTTTTTCCCCTTAATCTTGAGGTCAGTAGAACACACTCAGATGACACTAAAAATAACAGTATGGAAATATTTTACATATTGAACACTGACCTCTACAATTTCTTTGTAACTCCTTAACTTTTTTTTATTTTGGGAAAGCATCAAATGTGATGCACTATCCTCTCAGCTGAAGATCACGATGCTGTGTGTCAGCAATCCTTACAATGGAACATTAGGGATGGGAAGAAGGGAGGAAAGCTGAAAACTTTAGGACAGACAGCTAAAAACTTAAAAAATCAAATACAGATATATACACACACACACATACATAGCCCAAACTGCTAAGATGAGCATAATTAAAACAGGCCAATTCAACACACTAGTAAGGATTCTGGCAAATGAGGAAAACCAAAGCAACTCTAACAAACACTGAACTTCAGCAAAGGGCTCCTTAAAGCTTTTTTTCTCTCTCCATTTCTGGTTCCTCCCACAGCCCCTGACCTCTGCTGTTCTCTGTCAATATTAAGAAAATGGCTGATATTATTACAAACGAAAGAACAGTGTTGTTGTAAAACTGAGAGAATCTGGAGTATAGTGAAATCAAAATCCTGCACCTCCCATCCGGGGTCCTCTGAAGCTTAAATAATCAAGCTTAAATAAATAGCTTTTTCTGAAAAGATACTCATTTTGAAGGTAAGCAAACAGGATGTATAAAAAGTGACAAGCTCACTGAGAACCAGCCAGTAACAACAGTCAAAGTGCCAAATAAAACAGGCAGTTTAAGGCAAAAGCTGGGTTTATGTTATCATGTTACATTTAATCATAACCAAAGCACATGATGTAAAAGAGCTGTTCTACTGAGCTTTTCTTTAAGTAGAAATTTGAGTTTCAATTACAAAGGCTCTGGTCTCAACATCACAGTTAAAGCAGCACAGAAAAACAGTTCAAATTGGGAGTTATTTCCATGACTTGATGAGAGAAGCAAAATATTTCTTCCCACACATACCACATACTGAAGGGGTTTAGGGAAGGCTTTTGAATGTTTTTAAGATCTTTCTGATGGTGAAAAGCCAGAAGTGTTTAAAAATGACCTATATTTGCATTTTTTTACTAGGCTTTATTGTTTCTTTTAGTCTCTGCAGTTTAACTGTTTTCAACTTGAAAAGGGTCCGTTCACATCAGCACTAAAATGCTTTGCAGATAATTATAAATTTTTCAGGGCACAAATCATGTTCTGTCTCTGTAAATTGCATTAAACATTTATCAGTGCTAAAAAACATCAGTTACAGGGGAAGTTATAAAAGGAATTATTGAATCCATTATTAAGAGTTAAAGAATCTTAAGGCAATAGACTACTCATCATTCTCAACATGGATTTCTTGCCACGTTCTCTCTCTGACTGTGTATTTTTGGTGTGATCAAGTGCTTGTATTTTGGAAAATGCATTCACTATTACATTTCTCTGTAAATACAGTTAACATGACAGTTCATAGTTTTATCCTAGCCTGTGTGGTTTAGCACAAAAACAAACTTGCTCCGGCTCGTGTGTCCGCCAATGTGCAGGCAGAGACATTTACAAAATCTGCCCACGGCACATCTGTGCGTCACACAAATGTCATCTCCCCCTCTCACAGTGACAGCCTCAGACTTCTGCAGTGACACATTTTCTGAAAAACAGACAATTACAAAAAAAAATGGACCCCTTCTGAAAGAAAATATACACTGACAACACTCAGAAAAGTAATTACATTGGTCTGGTTTCCATTGGATTGGATGTAGTGAAAAAAAAAAAAAAAAAAAAAAATTAAAATAAGAAGCCTTACTCTATGATTTTTCTACGTTTTTGAAACCAGAAACAGGAGAAATGTCAGTAGCAGGATAAACAGCAGCGTGCTGAAAGGCTGCAGGAGCACTCTAGTTCTGCAAGCCAACAGGAAACACATTACCTGGAATTTTATCATTCAAAGATAATCAAACCATCACTGAGTTCATGCAAAGTAAACTTGAAACTCATTCTGTTGTACAGAAAGTGGACATGGCATAGGGAAAGACGATGGAAAACGAGTTTAACTGCTTCCCAGTGGCTGCAATTTCTGAAAAATTGGGAGAAAATGACAGCTGAGAGCTTCCCCAGTGCAATACAACAGCTATCAGATAACTCCCAGAAACCAAGAAACCATTATGACTATTTTCCAGAACATCACAAAAGAACATGAAACTTGAATCCTTGAACTTGGGATTGAGACAGAGTAACAGGTCTTCATAACACATTATTTACCCTATTTTCTGGATAGAAAGCAAACCAAATTCACGCACGTGTATCACTGCAAAAGTAAAAAACTAGAAGTTATTACTTCTGCTCCCTGACTTTGGTTACAGTCACTCTCCTTTTGCTTATTAGGTATTTTGACAGCGCAAAAATTATTTCAGAAGAAACTCTAGTTTTAGAACATTTTCATCAATCTTTTCATTCATTCCATCCCTCTGGGTCAGGACTGTCACACCCTAGTTACAAAAGAAAGATGAAAAACAAGTGCTGAGAGTAACAAATGAAATCTGAAAAATAACTCTTTGTGATGAAAATTGTACATCCATGAGTAGCCCAGATGAGAGTAATTTATTTCATCTGCACTGTAAACCAGATTAAAATAAGGTACATTCAAATGTTGAAAGACATTTGTTGAAAGAGGGTGGGGCTTGAAGGGAGGAAGGAATGGTTTTATTCTGCATGATGAGATACTGTCACACAGGAAGCATCAAGGCCCAACTTCTTTTCACAGCTGCACTATGATTAGTGAAAATCTGGTCTGTAAATTGCTGTAAAAAGCCCTCATCTGTTGTACTCAACTCTCTCAACCTCCAAGAAAATCACTGGCAAGTAACTACAAAAAAGATCTGAACAATTTTGGTAGAAGGGTTTGGCATGAAGCAAAATCTCTTTTCCACCAAATTTATTTAAAGAAAATATGAAACACAAAAATATGAGGGATTAGTTTGTTTTGTTTTACGGTTATTTTTTTCAAACTCTCCAGACAGAATGAGCAATATGGTTGCTGAGTAATGCTATGACATTCATAGCATAAGCCAAGTGACACGAACAAAATATTTCTAACCTGCAGGTCTAGAGTGCTTTCACTGAAATTTGTTAAATGCTTCACAGACTTACAGCTTTGAAATTGAACTGTGTGTACTTTAACTTAGTACTACACCCAAACAGGCCAGATGAACTGACTGTTTATTAAACATGTAAAATGGAGTTATGAGCAGCACCAATTGAATTTATTTGTTTTGCACATTCCCTAATAAATGGTTAGCGAAACAAAGTATCTGAAGCCTGGAACAGGATGGAGAAGAATGAGCCAAAGTACATGAATTCAAATCTTATTTTTATTCTGCATATCCAATCTGTACAAAGCTCTTCAGACAAAGGTCTGGAGCTCTTATGAATGAGATTACATCTCGTCCTAAAGAACTTGAAAACAAATACACTGGAAACAGAAATTCTGCAATTGCTTATAGCAGATCTTAAATGACATAGTCATCAACAGTTAAAACATTATTTATTCAGATAGAGTACCAAATCTCTATAAATATGAACAAATACTAATAACCTAATTACTCTCTGTGAAAATGTGACAGGATTACCTGCTCTTCTACAAGCAGCAGTTGCTGCAGGACACCATCACAGCACCATGAACACTGCTCCAACAACTATAAAACAAGCCCAGGATGTGACTTTTGCCAGCATGGAGGTAATTTCAGAACTTCAAACTCCACTAACTAACATCACAAAATATTAATGAAATCAATCCCTTTCTTTTATCAGAACTCAAAGCAAATTGCTAAGTTTTTTCCCAGTGAAATGCAGCAAACTCCTAAAAGAACACAGGGCACTCTGCCAGTAATAAAAAAAGTAAAGAGTAATGCCAATAAATACATTAATGAAACAAAAACTGGGTGGTGTCATTTTGCATTATTAAGAGGTGTTGGGTACATTCTGAGTCTAAACTAAGTTTTGGTGTTAGTCTTGGTTCACTGATTCTGCCAAGCTTTATGTATAAAAGAAAACTTGTATTAAGTACTATCTTTCTAATACAGTGCACATTATGCAGTAATAATTTTTGTCCTTTAAAAATACATTTTTCCCTGTAAGACAGAAGGCAAAGTAATTTACATTGCATCAGAAAGCATGCACGTATTAATGATGGGGAATGAGGAAGAACATAAATAGTTTCCATTTTCACATTCAAAAACAAGTACCTGCAAATTAATGCTAAAAGCAACTGGCCTATAAAGGAGCCCTGTTACCATGCCAACTGAACACAGAAAGACATATAATTCAACAAAAAAATGAATAACCTACAAAACAAGAAAATAAAGAGAAAGTAGAAGTAATGGAAATCAAGATCCTGACCATACCCAACTATTTCACAAGAATAGCAAAGAACACAACAATTAAATTGCAATTTAAGCCGTGAATGGTGTGCAGCTAATGGCATTTCATCATTACAATATTTCTAAAAGCTGTCAGTCTCTAGTCAAGAAAAACAGGATCCAGAACACTTCCATTAAGAAGGAGGGAACATTTGTACAATTCCTATGGTGCTTTTACAGATGGTGCACACGAAAGCACCAAGTTACTTCTCAGTGCACATCTTTCAGTAGGATTTTAGTTTTTTTGTCCTTAAGGCCTTGCTTTGTACCTTACTCACAGACTTGTTCTGGGGTCCTGCAATCAGTCAGCAGAGCTGGGTGCAGAATGAGGCAGCTGCTACCTAAGTGATCATTGCAAAATCAGGCACATTAGGAATGAGCAGATATGTATCTGCACATGAGCTGTTCACATGGCCATGTGCACGTATTTATCTGATATAATTAAATTTTTCTATGTGTATGAGCAAAATTTGACTTCACAGCTGATAAAACTATGCTACCGTTAACAGTACAAGGCAAACAAGTTCATAAATCAAGTTTATAAATAAAATTACAGTATATACTGTTCACACATGTCAATTTCTATATGGACAAACCAGACTTAATTTAAGCAAGGAAACTTAGAAATACTGAATTGACAAAAATGCTACTGATCTAAGTATAACTAGTTCCCAGATACTTGACATTTACATGCAATAAAACCCGCAGTTTGAATACGTGTTCTTTAAACCTCAAGAAATAAATAACCCCAACTAAAAGGTCCATTAACCTCGTGCTCTAAATTAATACAAACTGAAGACAGGACAGTAAATTTCCATTTCTTAGTAAGTCTTTGTTTTATCAAGCAACAGTGCTTTTCTTCCTAGTTAGCTCTTAAAAGCTTATTAAAATTCATTAGAGTTTTAAAACAGATAAAAAATTATGGTTACAGAACTAGAAGCTGGAAACACCACCACTAATGCATTTCAGTCTTTTCGAATTTTACTGTTTTGTCACTTTCTGCATGAGAACAGAAAATTACAAGTGCCTGTACCCACCCAACTGACTTCATATTTATGTGAACACAGAGGTTACATGATAATGGGCTAAACACTGCATGGAAAAATGCAAAGTTCACAGAAAATGATCTTTAGTTTCATTTATGAGCCTCAGTCTGCATAGGGACTTCAATGACATCAGTGGATGAAAGAAAATAATTATACAGCCATATTCCATCTTATCTAGATAGCATGAAAGATTAAGGTTTCAGACTTTCTTCCTCTGTCTATTCAGAATTTACTAAGAATTGAATTTTTAGGTGTGAAATTGTTTGCTGCCCTTTTAAACAGGCATTGATTTTTCTAGGAAAAGCTTTGCCCTTTAAGGGTAAAAAGTACAAGTATTGTAGTTGAAAAGATCTAAGCTGAAAAGTTCTTAAGTCACCAAGATGTTTTTTTTTTTTCTTTTTTAAATAAAACCCATGCTTACATCACAGCTCAGAAAACTATACAGTACGCACTCAGCATCCCTGATTTCTTTCAAGTCTCACTACATTTCACCAACCTTTCCCTAAGCCAACTGACTGCATTTCTGCAGTTCTTATAGAAGCTGAAAAATGACAATTCAGCTGCGTGGAAAGGCCAGGATTTCTGCATCTTTCTTCATGTATAAACTATTGCTTTTAGGCTTATACACTAAATTCCTATGTGGGATCCCTAAAGAAAAAAAAAATAAAAAACTAATAAAAAAGAGAATCTACAAACAGCTCAAGACACACTGACTATTCCCAACAGCTAAAACTCCATATGTAAAGTCAATAACCTTTGTGGAACGCCAACTCTTCAGAAACTCCTAAAGTACAAAGACAGGAATTCCAACAGGGAAAAATGTATTGTAATAAATCCCTATCAATGTGTAATATTACAGAAGTTACAAAACAGCAGCAGCAACTGAAAGCTGCCTGTGCTGTGGCTGGCTGACAGCACCAGCACTCCTGGCTCCACGCTTCCCTGGCAATTAATTCCTGCTATCTTTTGGAAGGACCAGGAGTGGCAAAGCTGAGTAAGATGAAAGGTCAGCTCTTCTCACACCTTCACCTCTTTTTATCTATTGTCAAAGAATCTCTTCTGTTCTACAAACACCTTTCTATTTTTTGGAGCCTTCTGAAAGTCATTTTTATATTGATGATATCTTTTCACTACCATGGGTGAAATCATCCACATAGCACATGGATTCTTCACAGAGCACTGGCCTGGGCAAGATCTTAAAAGGCAACAGAGCAGAAGACTCCATGTTATTTAAATATAAAGAGAAGAACAATAATGAAATAAAAAATAAATCATTTTCAACAGAGCAACAACTGAAAGGGCAAACAGCAACAATTTCATGTTCAGCAACACTTCTCAGCCTTGGCCAGCACTGTCTGTTTACATAACTGAAAGAAAGAATGCTGCCCTGAACTTGCCCATTATCCCACAGAAAAGGTATTGTGGGAATGTTAGCTTTTACCTGGCTAACTTCCAGATGCTGGCAGGAAAAAACGCCCTTTTAAAATTTTAGTCAACTGAAAAATACTCGACATTTTTTGCATTTCACAATTATTCCGAGTTATGTATAAGCTAACATAGGCCTTGAACTAGATCCATATAAAATGGTCGTAAGATGATGGACTGCTGTGCAAAAGAAGGAATCAAGGGGTCTCACAGCCAAACCAAACAGCCAGTACTGTATTTCTCAAACCACAGGAGCTTTGCTGAAAGCAGGCACATTTCTAGAATAGCAGAAATGTCTGCAATATCCATAAGAGCACTTGCTGGACAATGAGAGCAGGAACTAAAAAAAAGTGCCATCCCAATTCCAGGAATGCAGCCCAGTGCCATAATGCTGAGCTGGCAATGTGTGCCCAAGATGTCATTTGAAGCCTGCATTGTGTCATGCAGTTAATGAGACAGAAATGCATCTTGCTATACATCTAATATCTGCATGGGACCCACAACAGAACCTGCAATACAGAAGAACCTAGAATCTATTAGATTGGAAAAGACCTCCAAGACCATGAAGTGCAGCCTGGCACTGCCAAGCCCATCACTGAACCATGTCCCAAGTGCCACACCCACGGGTCTCTCAAGTATCTCCAAGGACAGTGCCTCTACCACTGCCCTGGGCAGCCTGTTTCAATACTTGACATCTTTTTCTGTGAAGAAATTTTTCCTAATATCCAAACTTACCCTTATCACGTAGGTATAAAGATAAGGTCTCATCTCCGCCTGGACACACTTCAGCACCCCAATGTCTTTTTTGTAGTGAGGAGCCCAGAGAAACAGAGGATTCAAGGTGAGGCCTCCCCAGTGCTGAGTACAGAGGGACAGTCAGTGCCTGGTCCTGCTGGCCATACAGCCCAGAATGTCACTGGCCTTCTTGGCCACCTGGGCACACTGTGGCTCATGTTCAGCCACTACTGACCAGCACCCCCAGGTCCTTTCCCACTGGACACTTTCCACCCACTCTGTCCCCAGCCTGGAGCTGCAAGGGGTTGTTGTGACCCAAGGGCAGGACCTGGCACCTGAACCTTGAACCACTGATCCATCCTGCCCAGATGCCTCTGCAGAGCCCTCGTGTGCAGCAGGTCAACACTCACACCCAACCCAGTGACATCTGAGGACCTGCAGAGTGTGCCCTCACCCATCAATAAGAATATTAAATGGACATTTATCCAACCACAGTAACTGTGGACTTGAGAAGACCTCAACATAAAATGAGCAAAAATCCCCTCTCTGTTTTAAACAGAAGGCATTTTTCTTGCTCTTTTCCATCTGGCACTTCAAGTAGCTGTCTTTACTTAACAGTCATCTTGAAGTTTTTAATAAGTCATATAATGTGCAAACTCAAACTGAAAGAAATTATCCCTTACTTCTTCTCTTCCAAAGTTCAACTGTTAAGTAAAAATAGCTCACAATCATGTCTGTGCTCCAAGCCTTTGCATCCCAGCAGGAGCAAAGCTTGGTCAGCTTGGTGCTGACACACCATCCCCATATTCCAGGGCACAGCACATGGAGCTGCAGCCTCCTCACTCACCAGTGCCCTGCAGGTTCATTTGCATGCGTGTCCTGCCAAGCTAATTGGTGAAATATAACTTCCCTATTCAAATACACAGGAGGGATTTTTGCTGTTTGAAGAGGAAGAGCTTTAATGGTGGAAATTACATTTTTAATTTGGAGAAAGCAAGCCCTTCAGTCACAGTGGAATGTTTTGCATGGTGTTGTCTTCAGTCAAGCCACAGGTTGTCTTTTTAATAAGTGCATTTACCTTAAGCCAGTTCACAAATGAAAGCTCACTGCCTCCCAAACTGTTTCCATGTGATAAAACAAAACACAAAAAAGATTGACCAAGAACCTACTCAGAGCACCATTAATTAAAAAAATCCTACTCTAATTTGGTGCCATTTCCAGCAGATCCCAGAGTGCTTTCCAAGGTAAGCTCACCATCACTTGTATCACAGAATGCAGGGTGGGACTGGGCACAGAAAAATTTTGTGAATTATCCCAGGTCACTTCTGAGGCTTCTCATAAATGAGACAGAACCACCATGACCATCTGGGCCATTCCACAGTCATTTGGGACATATCTGCTACCATTGCCATCTCTCTCCCAATTCCCTTGGCAATAATTAGACCACATTTGCCCTCCAAGTCAATACCTGCACTTGACTCAACTAAGACCTTTAGTAACTAGAAACTTCTACAACAAAGAAAACAAACCAACCGACTGACCAACCACCAAAAAAAAACCCAAAAAAACCCCCAAGAAATTGAAAAACAAACAAACCAAAAAAACCAAACTTCAGGAAGGTAATTCAGTTCTCACATAGGACATTAAATTCCTAACACAGGTCCTCCTGTGATGTTCCTTTTATAGAGAGGTACAAATCCCACACAAAGCAGCTGTATTTATGCTCAAGTGTGCTTCAAAACTAGAACACACATGCCTAACAATGTCATTGCAAAGTACAAAGTAATTTGGTTTCCCTGATTCCTAAATATCTTGATGCAAATGTAAAATAAGCTTAGTACACTTAGTCCCACCTTACTTTAAAAAGAGTTCAAACAGGCTTGCACTACCTTAACTAACTTGATTTAAAATCATACTTAAGTAAATGCAAGCAGTTTCTCAGGTATTATATGGCTTATTCATGGACTACTTCTTTCACTATGCACTCCTGTGATCAAAGACATCCTAGATGTAACAGGTGAGGTTGTTTACTATTTATAAAAACAACTACTGTTTAATCTTCTTTTTAGAATTAGTCTTCTAAAATGAAAAATATTTTTTATTAATTCTCTTTGAAAACCTGAGAGAGAAGTAGATGATTTTAGTCATCACTTTTTCCTGCACAAAAAAAAAGAAAAATTCCCTCCTGCCAATAAATTTTTAGGACACTTCAATAGCTGCTGGAATTGTGTAAACTACACTTTGGAATATTCATCATTTCTATGAGAGAATATCCCCAGGACAGCAAAAAACCCCAAACTTCATTTTCAATTTCTTGGGAGGTTTTTTTTTTCCCTGATTGTGGGTCTAAGAAAATAGTTTCTATTTATGTATTTGTTATCAGATTTTTTTAATGTTGTTTTTTTTTTTTTTAACAAAGCCACAAAGCTCAGAAAAAACACTAACACAATTTAACAGACTTTAAAAACAGTTCAGAGGGAAGATGGTAGCAAAGTTATGAAAATCAATGCAAAACTGCAATATTCACAGTACTTCAAGTTCTCAATTACCAGCTCCATGCAAGACAGTCTTTTGTACTTGCATTATTCACAGGACTAAGAAAATAAGACTCATGATTTTGGAGAGTTCCCATAATCCTGAGTCTTTCAACTGAGTGGCAGAACTTGTTCCTCAACTGTAGGTAATGAAACAAACCAATCTTTGAACAAAATTTTAGCAGAAGTGTTATCCTGCAATAACTCAGGTTTAGTGTGGAGGATGCAGCCAGAATTCTTTCCATTTGTGAGCCCACTCCAGCTCCCATCAATATCAACTGGAAGCTGAATGATTCAATATCCTGCAGGATCCATATCTGCTAAGACAGGAACAGTTGTGTCTGCACCTTGCTGTTCTCCTAATTCCTACTAAAAATCTTCCCTATTTCTTTCTCTAAAAAGATGGTTCTGACTGCTGAATACGCAATGCTGGTTTTAAATCTTAGATGGCTGCAGGGTGGTCATGAGAGAAACACCAAGAATATTTGCACACCTCTGTATTTACAGTCAGAAGGAAAATCATCTGGATTCAAGGATTCAAAACACAAGATCTTTTGAACAAAGACATGGTAGGAGAAAGCCTTGAACAAAAGTCTGCCAAATACAAACAACATAGAAAATCAGACCCAAAAGGCAATGTATTGTGAAACCTTTCAAAATCACCCAATACTATAGGAATTAAGTAAATGTAAAACTCCCCTGTAATAGTGTCGTCATAGCTAATTTGTGATTTCCTGTACGCTCAGTACTAACAGCACAATGGAGCCTCTATTGAGGGCCTCCTCCCACAAGCTTTTAAAAAATGCAAGACATTCTTTTTATCTAGACTGGCGTGGCTAAAATACATTGAGCTCTACATAGATAAATGGTCATTTTAGACACTGCTTCTGCTCATAAAAGTGAAAAATAAAAATGTGCTGCCTGGTGATGCTGAGTTTAAAGTTCACAAAGGAGCAGGGCTGTGGTGGCTAAACTGCTGACAGTGGATCTCAGGCAGGGCAGATGAAGGAAGCCACTTTAGTTCTAGGGTAAGGAGAGAAGATTCCACATTGAGAACTCTCTGCAAATTCAACACAATTCAAATCACATTTGAGAGTCTTGCAGGAGCTGAAAAAAAATGAATTAAAATTTGACAGAATTCATTATATAAAACAACTGCAGTATTCACTGCAACTGTTGATTGAGGGTGATGGTAGTAAGTCCTTTAGGTGCAAGTAATTAGTGTGTAGAGGTACCAAAAATTGATATTGCATACTTTGTATCTCAAAGGATCCTGAAAGCTAACACAAACCAACCAAAATGATCAAAACTTTCTGCTCGTAGCAGAAATGAAAGACAGCAATGCTGGCACAGGACAGGCTGGGAAAAATGCACAACCAGCACAGACAGACTTATAGTATGCAGGAGAGAATTTAGTGGGGATGCAAAATAAAACCTAAAATACTGCAGTGGCTTTGATCAGCACCTTAATGACCTTTATTAGTAAAAAGAAAAAAACCAAAAGTGTTAAAATGGAATTAGCTGCCCAGTTCCAGTCAGCATGGGAACGCACACACACACACACCACCAAATTACTGAAGATCACTTCTCAGTAACCCTGATTATATGAATGGGAAAATCAACGACATGAGAAAGGCTGTGATACACATTAATACTGCTCACTGAAGCACCAGACACACATTAAGATGGCTGGTAGACCACAAATGTGAAAACGCTCATTACCCGGTTGAAAATAAACAGTTTAACATATCTGGTACAACACATTAAAGTGAAAAAATATTTAAGTATCAGTTAAAGAGTTTGGAGACTGGCTTGTGGTTATCTCTGCTAAACACTTTTGTCCTGCATGACTCTGCAAAGACTGAAGCTATGCACACAGCAAGAGACAAACTGGCTGCAACCATCTAATGAAATTTGACTCATCTGGGAATTTTGATGAAGTGCTTCACACCACTGTTTCTGCTAAGCCATACATTTTCCTTGCAGGATTGAGAGTGCTGCAAGTATGCAAAAAGCAACATCAATTTTGGACTGTTTAACTTAAAATAGAAGGTTAATTCTGAAAATCCATATTCAGGTAAAAATAACACAGAAGCTGATGGAAACTTTGCAATCATAAATTAAAGGTACAGGGATCTGCATCAATGGCACAGTCATTGCTGTCTGTCAGCCCCCAGCAGCACCTCTTGCTGACTAAGTCTGACTAAGAACTGCCTGGGGCAGCTCTCTCTTCCTACAAACCCTCCTGCACATCAGCCCAATCCAACTGGAGAGCACACATCCTGGTACAGCTCCTTTCTGGCTCATTCTCCCAACTTCTGACTCACCCAAGGGCTATGATGACATTTTGCAGAGTGGAAAAAAAAAAAAAAAAATCTATGTGTAGCAGCAGATAATAAAATCCCCTGCATTGCTGCTTCTCTGCTGGCTCTTTTCTGAGCTCTGGCTGGCCAGGGCACTGCAGGATGGCCCACTGGCCATTCCTCTGCCTGGCCAGGCACACAGGGCTTCATGGCACACAGTGCACGCTCCTGCCAGAGGACAGGAATACACCTTGATGGGAATGCAGCAGGGACAGCCTGGGTGAGTCCCATTTGCCACTCCTGCTGCCATCACGTGGGAGCCACGGGCTAATTCCTATTGATCATGTTTGGAGGGTGGGAGAGAACAATCTGCCACATGGCAGCAGCAACAGCAGCAAATGCAGCTCTCAGAGGCTCTGATATGAGCAAAACTGAAAGCAGGACCACTCTCTTCTGCTGCCCCAAGAGCTCAGCTTTTCTAAACTCCTACCTGCTGTGGTTAGACCCAACTGAGACTGTCCAACAACATGTGGGTGAGGGGCTACATCCCTTCTGCACAAAACCAGACACATTCAGGTAAATGTGCACTGGGCTGCCCACTGTGGTTTCCCCAACTAGAGACATTTCTCACTTCAGAAGGTCACGCGTGAACCAAGCACAGAAGGTGCCAAAGCAACGCCTGCTTTGAAAGGCAGCAAAAGTCATGCTCTTGTCATGTTCCACACACTAGTGTGAGAATTCACTGCTATTAAAGCTTTCAGCACATCTCACCAGGACAGAACTGCCGTCCCCCTCATCACAGGGTGTGCCTGTGTCCCACAGCCAAAGATGGAATCTAGCAAAAAATATTGGTGCTGCTCAGGAAGACGGTTAGAGCACATCCAAACAATACAGAGTTGGGCTGCACACAGCAATCTGGAACTGTGACTCAAGTTAAGTAAGAAATGTTTCCCTGCTTCCTTCCTTTTTTTTTTTTTTTCTGTGAGTTGGCATCAGAGCTCCTCTAAATAGACCAAAAGGAGAGGAGGGGTAACGTGGTGAGCTCTGGCACACAGGCAGAAAGCGTGAACAACTTTCACTGCAGACTTATGTAACTCTGCTGGTGGTGACACAACTCGCTGAAGGGTGGTTTAGGCACAGATAAGGGACATCCACTGACCTGTAAATAGAACTGTTAAAATACGCCTTAAAATACCTCACATAAAGCAAAATTATATAATCACATTACCTCGTGCTTTAATACTGAGACAACAAAGGCTTCATATGCAGCAGAAATAAAAGCTTTCTATTAATACCTCAACTTCAGAATTAGCTGAACAATTGTCCCCAGTCCCCAGAGCCAGCTTCTTCTGCTTTCTGCATAGAATCCCTTCTGGCTGACAACCCTGGCAGGTATACTGCAAAGAAGTTCCTCTAAAAGCCCCTCAAAAAAGGCAGATATATAAAAAAGATGAAAACGTGGGGATGAGCAATAGTCATCCAAAATAAATACCAGTGTGAAATATGCTATTGTATTAACCACATTTAGTTCAAAGAAAAAAAAAATCAAACAATGTCAATTTTCAATTATGTTGATTAGACACAAACTGGATAATTAGTAAATAGAATAATAATATAGGAAACATGATATGTTTGAAATGAAGTGATAAAAATATTCCAGAAGAGAGAGCAAGCTAATTCATAATCTTCCTCAAAAATTAATTACTCATTCTGCTATAGCAAACATAAACATTTTACGTTCTGCATATCAGAAAACAATTAACCTCTTCATCTAAGGCACAGATGCTTTTCAGGAGACATTCTTTAAAGCAATTTTTTTTGGCGATTAATTTTACTTTGTGAATTTATTTTTTTTAATTATTATTTCATTACTGCTGGAACATCCATTAGGGTAAAAACTAGGTTAAGGCAGGCCTCCATCCCCGGGCCACCCTTGGAGGGCAGAACCTGCAGGTGGGGCTGGGGAATCCAGATGCTCCCATCTCAACACACCACAGATCAAAGCTACTGAGTAGCACAAATTAGAGGAGCACAGAGACTGTCTCCTGTTCCTTGAGGAATCACATATGTCGCTGGTCATGTTCAAAAACAATCTGAAGTTTTTACCCACTTCAACCACTAAACTGAAGCTGAACACCAAAGGGCCCCAAAAGCTCTAAAATCATCTAATCTGAGGATTCTCTGTGCCTTTTTCATGAACAATTTGGGATGCTTACTCCATTCCCCTCCCCACAGCACCACCACATGAGGCCACACACCAGATTCAGTCAGCCAACACTTGGATGCTGCAGATTCCCAAAACACTCCTGATCACATTAATCATTTGGGGAGATGGGCTGAGCATTACTGTGCACTGGAAAAGACCCTGCTGTAATCCCAGCTCAGAGATCCTAAACCACCCACCACAACTGGAATTGCCACTGCACTTCTCCAGCTCTCCCAGAGGAATACTGGCGAGGGAGCAAAGAGTGACATTTCAGCAGGAAATGTTAGTTTTAGATTTATCTGCAATGCCTGTTTTCCTGATCAATTCACAGACTAAAATAAATCATCGTCTTTGCTCTTAAGGCAATAGGGGAGAAAGAGACCCAAAACTACAGCTGGGAATTTGTCTTCCTGAACTGTAAATCCATTGCTCCCCTGTCTGGCAGTGAGAAAGCACGTGCAGCTGAGGAACTAAGGCTAAAGGGCTCTGTACTACAACTTTTATCCTCACCTTAAATTTTAGGACATGTATTAGAAGTGTAACTTCATCCCTACTCTCACACTAAATAAATAATTATGGGGCCAGGAGGTGAGGGAGCCTCAGAGGAGGCTGCTATGCTGCTGCACTGCCAACTGCTCTGGGATTTGAAAGCTTGACACATGCTGGAGTATCACCTCATCAATGTTCCCAGCTGGCTTGGGAGGCAAAAACCTGACTACTACTCTTAAAGGCAGGTCTCACACACGAGCAGCCAAGTGCTCCAGATAAGCTTCAAGAAATGCAGTTATTACAAATGCATGGTAAGACAAAACAAAAT
Source organism: Erithacus rubecula (assembly GCF_903797595.1). Taxonomy (NCBI): domain Eukaryota; kingdom Metazoa; phylum Chordata; class Aves; order Passeriformes; family Muscicapidae; genus Erithacus; species Erithacus rubecula. The sequence goes on from NC_136687.1 coordinate 5,281,335, forward strand.
GGCAACAAGTGCTTTTAGCCCAAAACATCAGCACGGTGTCAAGTTTAGCATTGTGTTTCACATAAGCAAATTAAAAATCATGTTGCTTTTCAGCATCTTTGCTTAAAAGACTTTAAAATCTGTGCCCTTCTATACACTTACTGCTGTTCAAACTGTTTTCTGGTAAAATAAGCTTTTTTGCCTTTTTTTTTTTGTTACATATTTACAGTATTCACATCAAAAATCAGTTTTCTCCCCGAAAGGGATGACCCAGCCTAGTCAGTGATCTGCAGTAGATGTTCTTATTTGATAATGAGGGATAGACTTTATGTTACAAAACATTGGCAAGTGAACTATTGTATCTGTATGATAACGCTTCACAGTATGCAGCCCAATCCTAATCTCTGGGATCACACTTTTGGCTAAGAGCTGCAACTCTGTTTACACTGCAAATAAAACAATAGCTCTCAGAAGCTGAGAGATTAATAAATTGAAGGATCACACATTTTTAACAAAGGGCAGACACTATTTTATCTTTATGATGCAGAAGGACAAGTCAAGAGGTAACTAAACTGACAAGTGTAGGGGCACTTGTAATTTGTTTTATCATGCTATCAGAACTCCACAGATGACAAAGTATCACAGCATATACAATATTTACGATGAGGAGCTTTCCACACGTAGTGTACTGTGTGCTGGGAAGCTGCACGCTCCAGCTACTCCTTAACTACATATGACAAGACTCAACTGCAAAATTCACAAAGGTGACTGGAGTAGTTCCATTTCAAAATAGCAGTTTCATTGACTAAACTCTTCTACTGAGCACGACTACAGCAGTTCTCAGGATTATTACTACTTTATTGGCCAATTCAGTAATGAAGTAACAAACTCCCTGATAAAGAAGCACTGAATCTTTGTTATTTGGGGGGGCGTGGGGGTGTGCTTACACAAGGACAGAACACACTGCTGACTCTGCACCAATGCACACCCTCAATACCACCAAATAAACACAGAGAAACTGAATTCACATCCCGAGCATTATTCTATATTAACAATGACAAAAAGGAGGGAACAATTTAACTCTCCCACTTTGTCTCATCTCTTTATGAATTGCAGCCACCTCATAAACACCCATTTCTTGTTCAGGCTGGGAAAGAGGCAGGTTGGGGGCAAAGGGTTGTTTGTTTCCTTTGGGTTTGAAATACACCAGTGAATTGTCAATGGGCAAAATATTTTGTCACTACCTCACTCTGGGGAAGGCTGACATAATAATAAACTGAAGAGGATGCTATCTGTCAAACATTAAGGAATTTCAATATTGAAATCTGCTGCCTTTGGGGGTCAATAAAGAGCAACATTATAAAATACACTAAAGTTAGCAGTTTGGGCTGCTAATTTTACATGCCTGCTTCACCAACGCACAGCTAAAAATAGATAAAACAGATAAGAGCACAGAACAAAGAGATGCACTGGACAATTAGCTTTCTGCTAGCAGTCTAATTTATGCTTAGCTTTCTAACCCTTCTTATTTATAAAAGAAATAGATTTTCAAAGTATTCCTTAATGTGATCTCAATACAAAATTATTAAATAACATTTTATTTTTCTTGGTATCTTCTTGCTCCCTTCCTAGTAGGGCAGAATAATGAGATTTAAAATATTTTAATAAGGGCATCAGGCTACTTGCCAAGGGGCTCGAATACTAAATAAGAATATTTACATCTTTTAAGACCCTGGAGGAGGAATCAGTGCAATGCACTCGAAACACATACACACATCACAAATATGACAGTTTATTTTAATTCACTGGAAAAGAAAGTACACACTCACTTCAGTTTATTAGGCCTCATTATTTTCAATGAGGCTAAAGGCATTATTATCTTTAGCTGCTCCAATGTGGCCTAAACACAAACATTCTTCCTGATAAGGACAACATTGAGTAAAACCTAAGGCACGGTGAAATTGTTCAATTTAAGTTACAACAGGTGAAATTTTAAAATTAAGCACTGCTAACAATATTTTCTACCATTATTCTGTTCAGCTCCGTTCTATGACTTAAATCCCGACTTTTTAATTTGATTTTTTAGAGGAAAACAAAGCAGCACAGCAGTCTGACTCATATCCACACTGTAAACAGGCTTATTCTATGCTCTGTAGCCTTCTTTTGGTAAAATTTGCTTACCAAATGATAATACTTATAAACAGAATCGACATTCTGTCTCCTTATGTCTGGGGGCAGGAAAAAAAAAAAATCACCTCCAGATTAACATGACAATTTATGTCAGGCAATTCTGGAGGCATATCTGTAGCATCACCCCCTTGCATATTATTCGTGTTATCTTAAAAACCAACAGCATAAATACATGCTTTAAAAAGAAAAAAAAGAAAAAAAAGAAAAAAAAGAAAAAAAAAAAAAGGAAGGGGAAAGAAATAGAGAAATTGAGATTTAGGGTGAAGAGCCTTACCTCTGACACACAACCCGTCCGCAGCTCTGCCAAAACCATCCCACCAGCCAGGCCTTAAGCACTTTTTTACAGCAATAAAACGCCGCTTTTAAACTTCCTGTTTATCCTAACACCGGCCCAGCTTTCCCGCAGCTCGGAGCCGGCACCGCTCACCCCACGAGCGAGAAGGGGAAGCCAGCACCCCAAACCCCTTTGGGAAACCCAAGAGCCGAGCCCCTGCCGGGGAACCCAGCACCCCAAACCCCTTTGGGAAACCCAGCAGCCGAGCCCCTGCCGGGGAACCCAGCACCCCAAACCCCTTTGGGAAACCCAAGAGCCGAGCCCCTGCCGGGGAACCCAGCACCCCAAACCCCTTTGGGAAACCCAACAGCCGAGCCCCTGCCGGGGAACCCAGCACCCCAAACCCCTCCCGGGCGCAGCTTTAGCGCCCTTCGAGTTTGGTACTTCGGGACGACTCGCACCCCCCGCCCCTCCGCCTCTCGTTTTTTATTTCCCTTTATGTTTTCACCCAACCTCAAAAAGCAGCCGCCGGGCAAAGTTGCGCGGGCGCTGCGGCCGCAGGGAGCCCCGCTGCCCGCGGCGGGGCCCGGAGCGGCGGTGACGGGCACACAAAGCGCGGCGGCCGCGGCCGCTCGTGTGTGTCCCCCCCGCTCCCCGCCCGCCCCGCACCGCGGCGAGCAGGCCGGATGGTTACCTAGAGGCAAGCCCTTGTTCAGGAGGTGCGAACTTCCCATGGAGCCGCCGCGCTCCGTCCGCGCCCGCCGCGGGGAGGAGGAGGAGGAGGGCGAGGAGGACGAGGAGGATGCCGGGGGGCAGCGCCGCTCGGAGCCGCCGCGGCAGCCGCGGCATATGGCGGCCGCTCCGTGGGCGCCCCCGAACTGAGCGGCGCCTCGGTGCGCGCCCCCGCCGCCGGGCGCGTCCCCGCCGCCGCCGCGCGCACGCGCGCCCGCCCGCCCCCGCGGAGGGAGGGGCGGGGTGGGGCGGACGGGGAGTTGGGGGGGGGGGGGAGCGGCCGCTGCCGCCGCGCCCCTCGGGCTCGATCTCCTGGTTCTAGGCGGGCGCCGAGACGAACGAGACAGCGGGGCGGGCGAGCCTGGGTCGGCAGCGCGTAGCGAAACCGGGACCTGCCCCGGGACGCGATGCCGCCACTGCTTTGCTTTGTTTTGTTTTTGTTTGGTTTGGTTTGTTCAAACTTCGGCAAAGTTGGCGCCGGCTGCGTTCACAGAGTCACGGCATGGGTCAGGTCGGAAGGGACCACAGCGGGTCATCGGGTCCAACTCCCCGCTCAAAGAAGGTTTTCCCGGAACGCGTGGCCCAGGACTGCGTCCAGACGGGTCTGGAACATCTCCAGGGAGGGATTCTCCCCACCCTCCCTGGCAATGCATTCCCTGTGCAACCACCGCACAGGAAAGAATTTCCTCCTCACGTTCAGGTGGAACTTCCCGCCCTGGCAGAACCCCCGACACCAGCACTTCTGCTGCTTCGCTGCATTTGTGGTTCGGCTAAGCTCTTCCCTCACCAACTAACAGGAATGAAAGCAAATAAAGCCATAACGCTCTAGTTTTACCCCATATGAGGGTCAGTGCCTCCTGCAGCTTCCCTGAGGAGCCCCAGAACTAACGCTGCTGTCTCCGCAGGCTCGGCGCGGCAGCGAGCGGGGGCAGCTCTTATGGAAACAGCAGGAATTGCCCCAGCTCGGTGAATCCAAGGCCGATTTCTGCCCCGCGGGGATGCTCCCATCGCGCCCACACGGCCGCGCTCCCTCGGGGTCACCCCGCGCCCGCCATGCCCTCCCCGCCCGAGCAGCGGCGGCGGCGGCCGACGCGAACCAAAGTGGTGGCGGCGCCCCCGCGGCCGCTGGGTCGGCTGACGGCGGCCCCGCCCGGGCGCGGTGAGGGAGCGGCGGCCGCCATGGCCCCGCCGCCTCCTGCCCCGCGGCTTTTCTCTCCTCAGCGCCCGCAGCCCCGCTCCAGCCCTCCCAGAAACTTTCACTCTACTGGCACAGCCGCCCCTTCCTCCTTCCCAGCCGCGGGCGGGAAGCGGAGCCGCGGCCGCTCACTCGCCCGTCCCCACCCACAGCCCGGCCCGGCAGCGAACATCCCTTCTCTCCGGGTTTTTCCAGAAATAAAACGATCGTTTCCTGTCAGCAAACGGCCCCAGCATCCCTCGGGGACCCGGACCCCCTCGGATAAAGTCAGAGACTCCTGGGTAGCGAACAAGAGCAATTTACTGGAAGAACGGACAGGGCTGTGGATTTCCCCCCGGGCTTTTTTGGGAGTTGGTTTGTCTGAGAGGGGAATATTTGAACCCAGAGGTTATGAAGGGTGGTTTCAGCCTCCGAGTTCTGTGGATTTCAGGAATCCGTTCAGGGCACAATTCAAGGATTTTAGCATACAGGCAGCCGTCAGCAGCTTGGCTCCAGCTCCCTAGGAACTTGTTTTCCCCCATCGTTTCCCAGGTACTGTGTCCCTTTCATGGGATTATCCACCGCGATTGGGAGGTAACTCCCAGGACAAGTTGTTTATGCAGCCTCTGACTTATCTTCATTTTCCTCCTGTATTCCTGGGAAAGCCTTTTGTGGCTCAGCACAGACGTCTCAGACATCCCTCAAAGAAGAGTTTCCCTAAATTCTCACTGTGCATCACTAGGGCAGCATCTAGCCAAGCGCCTCATGTGGGGTTTGTGTAAATAAATTTGGGTTTAATCACTTTAAAGTGGCTAACCACTTTATTGCCATTTATAGATGTTAGCAAATATTAAAACACATACATATCAAAGCTCTAATGAGAAAATCATTATTTTTTTCTCCCTCACTGCTTCAGTTGCCATGTGGCAAAGTATCATGAATGAGCATTAGGGGGTCAAACACGCTTAAACCACAAGAGAAATATCTGTGAATGCCAATATGGATATGAAAATCTCCAGAAAAAAAAAAAAAAAACATTACCAATGGAAAAGGAAAAATTAAAAAATGACATTAAGAATTCAGTTGCATTTTTTAATAGAGAGACATGAACGGTTCCAGGCACTGAGACCATGTCCTTGGTGGGGTTACATGACTGGGCAAATGTTTAGATCCAAACTGGAACTGCTGCTTCGGGGAGGGAGGGGAGTGTGGCGCAAAATATTATGACAAGGGGAGTGCTCTAAGTGAGGATAAGTTGGCATGATGAACAGATGGAGGATTCAATAACAGGAGGTTATTAATACTGCAGTTTGGTATTCTCCACGCTACTTCGTGAAGGGATTCATATGCTTGCTCTTTTTCCTTTCTGATTGTACACAGACCTAACAAATACGCACACTGTAGGTAACACGGGACTCAGTTCCTTCCTGGCACACCCATCACAAGTTCATGCTTCCTGGAAAAACATCATGGGCTGGATCCTCAGCTGATGCTGATGGACCAACAGTGCTCCCTCCAGCAGCAGCAAGCCGAGCTGCACCTGCTGAAGGAAAGAGGTTATCTGACCCCACCTCCCCAAAAAGGTCTCCACAAAAGGTCTCTCCACCCTGCTCGACAGCTGCCACAAGGCACCTGCTCTCCAGAATAAACTATGCAAACTCTCAGGATGGAAAAGGACATTAAATAACTCATGAGAAATTGAAGTTTTCCTTCAGAACACAATGCAATGCTCTTTCTGCTTAAGAAAATACAGCTTATTTTCCCCCAAATTCAGCCCACCCCCCCTGCATGGCTGTTAGTGGCCTAGTTTTGGACTGACATGAGAAAATCCAGGAGGAGACCAGCTGACTCCAGCCAAGCCTCCGGCTGTCCCCCATCCTTTTTGTTTCCTGTTTTCTCCAGCAGCTCGCCTCTGGTTCACCTCACATTCAGTCACCTTCACAACTTTTACACTATGGCTCACACAGCTACAATACCAGTACATCTTTCACAAAGCCTAACAATCCTCTGATTGCATTTGGACACTGCTGTTACTGCAACCTCTTTTTCCAACAGCAGTGTAACACAGCTGAGTGTCTTCTGTGCCCTGCACTAAGAATTATGGCGTTTTTCAACGCCCCCAAACTGTTTCTTGGCTTCTGAAGAGTCAGCTGGAGGAGCACATGTGCTGCAGAGCAAATACATTGTTTTAAGTGTATCTGTTAACAGCCACATGTATAATTTAAGTACAAGTTTTATTCCCCTCAGAATGGGCAATCATAAGGGCATGACCTTGGGCTTTCACAAATTCAGAGCATTAGGGTTCGCTATTTTTAGCAGATGTGACTTTGAAGATACTGAAAGAGGAAGTTTTTCTGTTTCACTGCCAAGATGCATGTTGAATGTTTTCTGAAGTGAATAGTGAGGTTTGGCAATTTTCTTACTCAAAGATACTGCTATTGTGTGCTTACAGATCTTCCTTGGTTTGTCACAGCCGTGCATGTTGGTTCTTTCATGTGTGATTTTGCTTTGTTATCAAACAGACATCATTCATTGTAACAGTTGTTAAAAGCCATAAATTTAAAGCCTTTATGCATTTTTAATCTAAATGCAAGATTATGTTTCAATGGAATATCTTAACTTTTGTCAACATTAAATCTTGCAAATTAGGAGACTTTAGGAGAGATTTATGTCAGAAGAAAAGAATGGTTGGATAAAGCAGGCCCAACACTTAACCTTTATCCTAAAATAGATTGTTTAAATGTATAATCAAACTAAGTCAATTCAATTTATTTAAAATCTGCAAAGAAAACTTTGTTTGGATTTAAATATTCCCTTAGTTCTTTCTTTTATATCCTGAAAAACATTTGTTTATATAACATACAGAGAGATCAGCCTACTTTGATTTTGCAATTGCGTATTTTAATTACAGCTTCTTTTATTTTTTTAGTTTCAACTTCCTCTGTGTGCAACTTCCCACTGCACGAAGTTAATGCTTTCTGTTTCATGTGAAAGTCATTTTGGAGAAAAATCTTCAGCAGGTTCTGAGAGTAAAATGGAAAAAAAAGAATAATTGACTACAGGGAACCACCTCATCTTTAAGAAATTGTGGTCATTGCAAGCATGAAATAAAATAGAGGACCTTCATCTACTGTTAAAAAGAAGGTGAAGGATCAAAGTAGTAGATTAAAGTTCCACTTAATGAACAAGAAGTTCAGCTGTGTCAAACACTCAAAGTAATTTTTGAAATGCCAAATGTGCATTGCTCCTTTCTCAGAATGGAACAGTTCTACTAGCTCTATGCTGGAAATATGAAGTGAAAAAGCTTGTAGTGAGCTGAATGAATGGAAGAATAAATTCCCTTCAAACCACTGAACACAAAAAACCCCTCTCCTCTGATGTTATCTGTATTAAGTGACTAAGGGATTTCATTCTTGATCTCACCCTCTTCATACAAGTGCTAAAAACATTAAGAACCGGGGTGGAATTAAATCCTCTGCATTTTCTGGTTGTCATGAAATGAGATGTATTATTTTCCATCTAGTCAGGAGGAGTTACCAGACCATCTCCAGGACGGTCTGTGTTCTGGCTGAAGAGAAAAAGAAGATAGAGATGAACAGCAGAAGAAACCTCTCAAGAACCATTAGTGGATGTCAGCCATTGTCCATCTGTTCACAGGAGAATAAATCCAGACCTGAAGGAACAACTGCAACCTGCCCCATATGGCTCACTCCCTTCTGTGCTGGCAGGGCTTCTTTGGGGATTTGACATTGGATGAGGTAAAGGAGAAGCAGCACAATCTGTGTTCCCAGGAATGAACAGCCAATTAACATGAAAGGACAAGAAATGGCTTAGTGACTCAGGGAACATTTTTTCTTCCTCACCTGTCTGAAATCTTGGAGCTCATTCAAACTGTGTAAGTTGTAAAGTTATTACACTGAGGGTCCTGCTATTAACAAAATCTTAAAAATTTACATTTAGCTACTAACAAAATTCTGTGGACAGTGGGTATCCCTCACTTGGTGAGATCACAGATCCAGTTGTCTCCCAAAGTGTTAAAGAAGGCGTTTAGAATATATTACACTCACATTCCATTAAAAATTATAATGCACTATGCTTTCAACATAATGAACCAGCATAACAACATTCTGCATTTACTTTTATAGAACTGGATTATTGACTAGTAATTTACTTCTCAAGTTTTAAATCAGTCTGGGCCTGGTCATGAAGCAAAGTGCTATTTTTTAGATGATTAAGGGAAGTAGGTTCTGGCCTATGCAGAACAGTTATGAAATCTGACTGTCTCTCTAGAATTATAATGAGAACCAGATACTCTTTATGATGCTGCATTCTGCATGCAAAAAATGAGATCTACATATTAAGGCCAACTGAAGGGATCAAAACCCACAAGTCTGGAGTAGATTCAATAACCTGTTTGGTGGTGGTAATTTCACAGGTAATATGAAGAATAATGAACCATCCAATAGCCTCAACAGAACCAGTAAATGTCCTGAGTGAACTTGCTACTGTGGGTGTGTCTTACTGCTGTGTCATTTGCCCTCCACTCTCCTCCACCTCCCCTTGAATTCTAACACACTTGGCATCTTTTGTCAAAGTTGCACAAGTAGCCAGGGAAAAAAGCAAAAGTTGTATCAGAGATAGTTTTCAAGTTCCCAAACAATTATATTTGCATTTGTGACCATCATTTATTCACTAGGTGGCATAGAAAGCATCATTCTTCCTTGTTTCAAACACACACCACAAGACAGAGAAAAACTAAAAACATATGAAATCAAAGCCACATCTCACTAAAAAAAAGCTAGAGACTTTGCTCTGAAACTAAGCATAAGTTTTGCCCATCTGAAAAACAGCAAGGATACTAAAGGATGAAAAAAGCAGAACAGTGTAACATGAAAATGTCCATTTGCTGTTAGGGACCTTAAGCACAACTATGCACTGGGATTATGACATTTATGACATTGAAATGAACTCTCCTGCTTTGTCAAATTTACTTGGGATGATGACAAGTCTTGAATTTCATCCTCTTCCAAATTGAGCACTGCTTTGTACCACCATAAAATACTGCACTACCAGCACTCCACTATCATCTCCTGCTAAGATAAGAGAGTGGTTCATTAGTGAGCAAAAAGTGACCTCTAGTGAATCACCACACCAGCACCTCCCTGGCTGTCCCTGACTGATCACATCCCCTCCAATTAAAATCTGATCATGCTGCACCCCAACACCAGTCAGCAGCTGCACCCCATCAGTCAAACACTTCAGGCACCTTCAGTAACCCACACTGTGCACAGCAGCTGTAACAAGCAACACAAGACATCAGCACATTGAAAAACCTGAACACATTTGTCTGAACACAGTAAAACCTGCCCACTGATAACTGTTAGGTAATTTAACAGAATAGAACAAAACATGCAAGGTCTGCCTGGAGATTTAAATTATTTAATTTAATTTAAAAAGTAGTATATCCAAAGATTTGAAAACAAAATGAGAACAACATCCTATTAAATATGTAAAAATAATACCAGTGTTAGTGATCTTTGCACTCTAAGAAAACAGAAAAATTAGAGTAGAGAAGAACAGTAAACAAAGAGATAGGCAGTGAAAATCAATTCCATATTTACAACATATGAAACAATATACAGACTAGGCAATCCATTACAGTGAATGGTTGATGGTTTTAGAACAGCAAAAAGAAATTAGCAAGATTTCATGTGTAAAACACTACCCATTAGCCAAAGAAACAGATGCCATGTTCTGTTCCTGGCGACACACTGATATATTTTAACCTTCTCTTAATACATGTATCCTTTTCTAACAAACTTCTATAGGAATTTATTGAGAAGTCCAGCTTTTTTCTTTTATTAAACCAAAATACTCTTGTGCAGCTTTTTTACTTCGTATTCTTAAGACTGAATAGCTAAAAAGTAAACTGCAAGAAACCCTTGTACCTATGCAAGACTTCCAAAATATAATTCAGATCCATAAGGGACACCAATTTATGTGATTTACAGAGTGATGTTAAAAAAAAAAATTAAATATATTGAAAACACTCCCTTTATATAGCTGAATAATGAGAGAGCAGCATGTTCTCCTAGCAGAAAGATCACACTACTTACAGTCATGTAAGAGAGTTTCACTACAGAAGCAAAGGCGATTCAAAGAGGTGATAATCAGTATCAACAGATTTACTGCTATTTGAGCTGATCTTTACTGCCAAATACCCTGACTTACAGACTAAGGCAGCACTGAGCATTATGATGGGATGGTATTATTTAAAGATTAATGGATAAACTTTCCAAAGGCCTTATCATATTACATGGAGAAGATACTGCAGAGAGAACACATCTCATGAAAATGTTTGCTAAATCATTGTCTTTTTAACGGTTCAGCTCCTCTACACAGGAAAACACCATCTGACAGAGATGTTTTGTTCAATTTGTATCACAGCACAGCACAACTCTGGTCCTACAAGTGTCTTCTGGGAACTCCATCATCTCACAACAACCACTAGGCTCGACAGAGCAGGATCACTGGTGCAATTTTAAACACAGCTCTTGTTGTGCCAGGCAGGCATTGGCAAGGTGGCTGGGCTGACACATCTGCAGCGTTTGTGATGCACAGTGGCACTGTGGAGAGCCCACAAGGAGTTCATCCTGAGCTATAAACAGAATAGTTTGAGATCACTGACTGCAGCCATTAACCCAGCACTACCCAGGCCACCATTGCACCATGTCCCCTGGTGCCACATCTACATCTTTTCAATACCTCCAAGGGTAGTGACTCAACCGCTGCCCTGGGCAGGCTGTTCCATGCTTGGGCATTTCCATGGAAAAAATGTTTCCTGATATCCAAACTAAACCTCCCTGGCACAACCTGAGGCCACTTCCTCTTGTCATGTCACTTGTCCAGGCCCTTCCCTCACCCCCAGTGAGTCACCCTGTCACAGAAGGAGATCAGGCTGGTCAAGCAGGACCTGCCTTTCCCAAAGCTCAGAATGACAGGTCTGCAGCTCCCAGATTCTCCTTCTGGCCCTTCTGGTGGCTGGGTGTCCTGTTTGCAAACCTCTGGTCCCCAGGGACCTCCCCAGTGAGCCAGGACTGCTGGTAAATGATAAAAGTGCCTTGCAGAGCAAAACAAACAGCATTAAAATAAATTCTATGACAGTTTTGAAAGGTAAATTTCCTGGAACAGACTATTGAGTAGAACAGGACTTGGAACATTATGTGCCTTTTGAAAGCAGTTTCAATTAATGCACACCATGTTGCATATCTTGCTGCTTTTTTTTTGTTTGTTTGTTTTTTGTTTTTTTTTTTGTTTTACCAAGACAATTACTTGGTTTCTTAACATATGCTGTCTTTTTCATGAAACAGGGTATCTTATACTGCTTTTATGTAATGGACTGTTATTTTTCACTACACTGATGTGCCATCTGAATTACAAGGTCACAAGCAACACAATAAACATTAAAAATCTGCAACACTGATGCAATCAACAATTTTTAAGTTTTCATTATTGTCACATAATTCCAAGGAAGATCTTAAGGTATATAAAGCCTATTTTTTCCTTCAAATGCTTATGGTTTCTTTGGGTCCTATATAATTCTATGAACAGCTGAAGAGTCCCTGATATCAGAATATTCTTTTATTAATTTGTATTATTTTATGTATCTGGAAGAACAATCACAGTACAGGCTTGTACATCACCACAGGAAGAAGAAAGTTCAGCAGACATAGACAAAAAGGGAAATACTTCCATGCAAACAGATTGGGTTCTTAATTAAAATGATTTGATACGCTTTATGAACAGTGCAAGTTATATCACAGATGATGAAGTTACCTTAGGAAAAATGTACTTTAAATTAACTACTGGAGGCTAAAGACAACTGAGCTGTAATAATAAGTAAATGTATATAGATAAGGTATAAATAATTAATTCTCTTTTCCTGAAAGACCTGGAAACAAATGGGAACACGCAGTGTGTCGCTGTACTGTGCTGATCTCTAACTGAAGTGGCTTCTGAGACCTGTGACCCAGAAAGGTTAAAGTTTGTGTCTTTCCCAGAGGCTGCACCTCTATGATTAACATTACAGAGAAGCCCACATCAGAGAGAACTATCACAAGAGAGAAATGAACAATAATTCATGGAGATAATAAACAGTCTAAGGAGAAAAAGAAAAACAACCCTACTTTGGTTCAATGAGTATTTTGAATGTTTTTCCTTTTATGCATCATAACTGTAACTTTTTCTAAATACCAAGTACTGAAGGAGATGATTTGTTTGTTTCTTGAGGTTTTACAATCACAAGCAGAATTAAGTGCTCCCAGTCTATTTCTGAATCTTTCTTGACAAGAGATTTCCAAATGTACTAAAATCTATGGATGTTTTCAGAGGTAGACAGATGTCTGAAAGGCCAGAGGCTGAGGTCATCAAACTCATCTCATTTGTGACCTAAGCTTAGTCTCTTGGCTCCCTTAAAAAAAAAAAAAAAAAAAAAAAAAAAGAATGGGGGCAGGGGGAAGGGAAATGATTGAAGGGAAAGGACACCAAAAAAATTGTTTGCTAATTTATCTAGAATTTTTTTCTAGTTAATTTTTAATCTCATAGCACATGCACAGTTGGGTAACATAAAGTCAAGATGATGCACATTGAGAAGATATATAATATAAATTTGGTCATCTATCATTAACTGCTCCTCACAGCCTAATTATTGTTTATGGCATTATTAGCAGTCAACTGTCTGTTATTTTCTGCACATCTAACCAACCAGATTTTCAAGAACCCACATTTAAATCTCATTTCAAAGGCCATTTTACTGCACTGAGTTAAATTGCTTAAATTTATATGTATTTTACATAAACCTCCATTTATCAGCAAACAGCTCAATTTCTTGGTTCTTGAAACACTCAAAGAAAAAAAAAAGTACCATGCTGATGCTGACATCATTTTGGCTGCTTAAGGGAAGATAAAATTGGGTCTCTCAAAGCTGCAGGCAAAATCCTACAATGGATAACAAATATTCCTTGTGTATACATGATTGGAACGGCTGTCTCCATTGGGCACTGACTGCACATTGTGGAGCACAGAGTGGATTCAGAGAGTATTTTATTGTTAGAGTCAGCTCATGTGGACATGCAGCATTCAAACAGTTTATTTTACAATTGCTGCTACCTGCTCCCTGACCCCAAAGATGCCTTCTTGCTTAAAACAACCATCAAACCTCCAAAACACTACAGAAATCCACCATGTAAATAAATAAATATATATATAGTCATGGAACAGGGGTCTCTTTAGAAAAAAAGCAAAGATTCAGTGATGGCAAATTTTCTGAATCTTTTTCCCTATGATAGCTGCAGGGTAGTCTAAATTTTTACACTGTTAAGATCAACACTGTTTCTGTTCTGCTCTTAAAAAAAAAAAAAAAAGGAAAGGAGAAAAGAGGTTTTGCACAGGAGCATTAATAGTTCCACTTGCCCTGTGGCAAATGGGGAAAATATGTCAATGTGAATTACTGTACTGTCTCCATGGATCAAGATTTCTCTTAGTGCTTTCAGAATTCCACTAACAGAAACAATTGCTAAGAGCATTTGCTACTTAGCCTGCTATGCTGGAATCAAATAAGACCCTAGGAACAACTAATGCTAAAATATTATCTTCTATATTGATTTTCTCTCCCTACATTAACTGAGGGAAGAAACAGCTAAATAATTTCAGCTGGAAAGAACAGTCTATTGCTCTTACAAGGACATCCAAAGAACTTAAATAATCAAGATAATTGCAAAATAGATTTTTAAGCAGCTTACACTACCAGAAATGTAAGAGTATCACAGTATAATTCTACTTCTTTCTGACCCAAACAAGTTGTACTATATATATATATGACTCAATACATGGTTAAATGCAACATCTCTTTCTACAGAAACCAAGCACACCCACACAGATGCATTAGAAAAAATAATTCTAATTGTGAGCAGTTGTGCATGCACATTCAGATTTGAAAGGAGTGAGCCAAATACTAATAAATACATTCCAAGTCCATTTTCTCTACTGGAAAGCTACTTTATGGGGGTTTTATTAAATTCTTTTTTTAATATCTCTTTCCTAGTACTAGATTATGGTCTCAATTAATTAATAAAGTACAATTGTTTAAATTCTTGGGCCATTGGGCAGATCTAGTATGAAAATATATTTCTAAACTCAATCTGGCCAACAAGAATTAACAACTAATGAAATCCAGACACTGTGTACTTATGCACTGTTGATTATTTCCACTAAATAGCCAATTATTTTCATTAGAAAGTAATAACCTTAATTCTTATACTACATTCATCACCAGGATTCATAAATATCTAACAAATTCATTTAAGGCAACCATGAAGATGCAACAAATTAGAGCTTCACAGTATGTCCAAGTTAGCACTATTGACATTCTGATTTAAGAAGTTAGTGCTACACAAGGCTGATAAAAACAAACACATATTCAAAGCATTATGATCAGTTATCTTAGGACACATCTGTCAATGAAAAACTTGCCCAGTAAAGATGTTTCTAATGGGTATTTGTCATCATCTTCCCCAACAATGTGGACATAAATAGGAAATCTTTGCAAAAATTACTATGAATGTCATAAAAACAATAATTACTGACTAAAAAATAATAGCAAAAGTGCAATCATGCAGTCATTTTGGATCACAGATAAATAAAGAAAAAAAACATACTTTAATAAATCCAAGATGGAAAGCTTTGCCATTAGAAAAGACTAGTGTCATGCTGACAGGGTAGGGAATTAGAGCCTTAAAAGGGATGTGCAACTGCCACACCTTGACATAAGGAAGTCATGTCTTCCTTGAAAAAATCCTTAAATTCAAATATGGAGGAAATTTTTGCCATTGTGGACAGGATTACCAACATTATAAATAGTGAACTGTTGCTGCCAGCCCTGGCATCCATATTCTGCATGGGCAAAAGGCTGCAAAAAGAAAAACTAAGTGCTGGAGAAAAAAATACCTTGAAGAACACAGTGTACTCAGATTGCCAAAAAAAAACCTGAGAGATAACATGATTACACTTTGCAGGGGGAAACACCAGACACTAAAAGCCTCCTATTCTTAAAGGAAGACATCATAACACTGAGCAGCTTAGAAGCTCATTCAACAGTCTGTATTTTTGAGCTTATTTTGTTGTTGTTGTTCAAGTGGATGTTATTCACTATACTACAAAGGTCATGGTCATGTCTTTATCTCCTGAATACTTCAAATGCCTTTCTGAAAGAGCAGTCTAATAAAACATTTGGGGCTGAACTGTACAAGGTATGTACATGACACAAGAGGGTTTGAGGTAACCTGGTAATTCCTTCCTGACCCTGCACTTTGGGGAGTTACAGCTCCAAAAACCTGAAGCTGACTAATGGTTGGTGACTGCTGCACTCCCTCTAGGAATGAACAGAACAGAGCTCTTGCAGAGTATCATCTCCTGATATCAATCTCTCCCTGCTCCTGATGTCCATTAACAAGAAGCAATTACTGCTGAGAAGTTGTGATGAAGAGAGATGTCTTACCATAAACCAGCTGATTTCCAGAAGAGAGCTCATGGTGATCCCACTTACAGCACTAGAGACAAGAGGAGAGACATTTCTACAGGACTTCAGTGGGAAGCCCCACAGAGCATGTGAAACAATGATTTTAGGGACTTCCAGTTCTAAATTAATAACAAGTTCTTTTTACTGCCATTAAATAACTGAAATAGTTTGGGGCTCATGCACTTGTGTATCCACGTGCACTGAAAGGGGGTGTCAGGAGACCAGCAATGAATAAACAGATTAGTGCTGGTTATCCAGGAGCAGTCTGGAATGAGATGGAGTTTGTGGCACCTTCATCACCCCTCACAGGGATGCTGCTGGCAGAGGTGTCCTCCACCAGATAATGGCAAGGAGTCCTGAAGGACCAACACTGCTGCCTTGCTCAGGTTTAGCTCAGTCAGTGCTTCTTTAAACACCTTGTCTCTCAGCACTGCAAGACTATTCTTGTATCCTGTCAAGCAGAACTGGATGCTGCCCTTCAATTTTTGGTACTTAATTTGCTGACATTCTAACTGATGATACAGCTTAGACTTTTCCATTCAGTTTGCAAAAAGTTGCACAAGACAGAGCCTAGAGGAATTCTGCTGGCAGTCACTTTTGTAAGGGAACAGAGGCGCCTCAAAACTCAGAGAAATTAGAAGGATTAATGCACCAGCCAAAATTTGGGGAACACAATCAGTTCCTGATTGTCACCAGTCTCCTATCAACCTTGTGATGCTAAACCACTCCCCTTCTATCTGTCCAGGTGCCTCATCTTTAAAATATGTATAGTATTTGCCTATTAAACACTCATGCTTTCTGTCAGAGCAAATCCATGAAATATTTAGATTTCCCACTACAACTGAGGAGTCATTCTCCATATGACTAACGAGACCAAGGATAGGCATACATTCATCCATGCTGCAGACCTCAGCTGTGTCAGCAATGTGGCATCATTCTGGTTTCACAGTGGATGTGGTAAAGATTAGATAGTGCTACCCTGCAGAGAAATATCCTATAGCAATCTGTAGGAGGCTGACTATATAACCTGCAGTTTGCACTACCCCTGATCTGTCTCATGTCCATGAACACAGGTCCCACTATGGGCAATTAACTGAAGTTCCTACTGCTAAAAAAAATTACAATATAAACTTGAAGATCTGTAAAATTACATTTATTTTAATATAAACACTGTGTTTTGAAAGTATCACACCAGCCTCCCACTGAATCATATTTTAATGTATTTTTTGTTGACTTCTACTAGAGCTGAACATTTTACTACTACATGAAGAACAGAGTTGATGAGAGAGGAGTGGTCCTTTCCAAGGTAGATAAACCTGGCAGGTCAAGATTAAGAAGAAAAACTCACTTTCATTTTAAAACAAAAATACAATTAGGAAGCTAAACTGTAAAAATTGCATAAGAATTCTGTTGGGCAAAACCTTGAAAGATCACCAAAACAGTAATAAATTAATCATGGAACTCAGAAAGGAGAAATTAAGATCAATAAAAATTGTATTCATGTGTTGCTAAAGCATTTACATCACCAAAAAAACTACTGTTGTTCGAATCAAGAAAAGACTGTCAACCTCAGTGTGGTTTATACATTTATTTTTTAATGCCAGATATCCCTATGTTGTACAGAAGACCTAAACACAGCGGGTGTAAGACAATCCTGCTTCCTATGAGATGGTTATCTCAGCTCTGAGCTTTTAGCAATCTGTGTAACTGTACTCCAATCACAGCCATACCCATCAATAATAGATGTCAGTGCCTCCATCTGCCTGTGCTCTTCTCTCATCTTTAATTTTTACCCAGCAAAGATCTGTTCATGTTTAACTCACCATGCCCTGTGCCCTGGGTATCCCACCCCTCAGGTCCAGACACACAGGTCCTCTGATTCCAGCTTAAACCAAAATCTGCCACAAAGTTGACTCCACATCCCCCCACAGGGCTGCTATTAATTGCACAGAACACTTACTGGATTAAAAAGATAATCAAATATTTTCCAGGGGCCTCAGAAGCACAACACACACCTCCACTTCTACAATAGTTATGGCACATAAAGTAAGTGTGAACTGTGTATAGGTTGACAGTTTCCTTAACCAATTTTTCTGTTTTCCAATCTATTGGGAAAACTGAGAAGTCTCTTTTTCCTTTATGGACCAAGCCAGTTCCAGTAATCAATGAAGATTTGCCATCCAAGTATGCAAGACCTCCACATGCTATTTTCCAATTACATCTTTAACTATTTACTATGCAAAATGACATTAACACAAGCTAATTTTTGTTTTTCATAGCTCTTTAAATAATTATGAACATGAAACAGCAGTATCACTGTTATTCAGACCATGGTTTTCAGGATGTTAAAAGAAAGACTACAGGGATTCAATTAAACATTTAATGTAGAGGACTGGACAGTTGAGTGTGCCAAAATAAACTTCAGCTCACAGCTTTACTAAAACTTTAAAAGATTTTCAGTAAAATAAATCCATATTTTATTAAAATGCTTGCTACAGCTATTGGAATAACATATGCCATCATAAAATAAATGTTTAAATCAGTACTGTACCCAGCCCCAGATAATACCTCCCTTAAAATCAACTGTCTTGGTAATTCATTCTGATTTTTAGCAAAATACAGATAATAAAAACAACCTTCTACTACACATTCTCTTGGCTAAACTCTCTTTCCCATTACAAATTAGCTATAGGCAAGATGATGGGGAAAAAAATGCGAGCTATAAACAATTATTTACATGATGAAAAATTGGCCTTTTTTCTGACATCAGTCTCAGAAAGCAGAAGGGGATGGTTTCTGCCATGGAACAATCTTTTCCAGGAAAACCCCTCTGAAGTCCAGAGCTTGCTGCTCCTGCAGGCAGCCTCCCCCAGGATTTACCCATTGCCCACGCTCAGGTGAGGGCAGCACAGTCGTGTGGACTCGTCCCCTCTTTCCACAAGGGCTTAGCAGAACCTGACACCTTCCTTGTATTGCAGACCTTGACTAATGATTGGTTAGTTCAAGCTCTCAGTTTCCCTGAATGCTGACAGAGCTTCCAAGAGAACAACCTGGATCTGCTGGAGCAAGCCCAGAGGAGGCACAGAGATTATCAGAGGGCTGGAGCATCTCTGCTGTGGGGACAGGCTGAGAGAGCTGGGGTGTTCAGCCTGGAGAACAGAATGCTCCAGGGAGACCTTGGAGCACCTTCCAGAGACTAAAGGGGTTTCCAGAACTCTGGAGAGGGACTTTGGACAAGGACAGGGAGACAGGACAAGGGGGAATGGCTTCAAACTGACAGAGAGTAGGTTTATACTAGACATAAGGAAGGAATTCTTCACTGTGAGGGTGGTGAGACACTGGAATAATTTGCTCTGAGAAGTTGTGGCTGCCCCATCCCTGGGGGTGTCCAAGGCCAGGCTGGATGGAGCTTTGAGCAGCCTGGTCTAGTGGAAGGTGTCCCTGCCCATGGCAAGGCTGCTGGAACAAGATGATCTCTACAGGCTTTTCAACCCCAACCATTCTGTTACTCTATAAACTAAACAAGTGAAACACACATACAGGTTTTGAAATCTGCAGATACAGGTTGTAGTCAAAAGCTGCAGTTCCACTCCAGTATCTCTGCCTGCCTTCATCTGCTACTGTTAAAAGAGTAAGATCTTCTAACAGGACAGATCCTCCTCTACTTGCTATTGTCTCCAGACAATAAAGAGTAGATCTGAGATCACTGAACATGATCTCTGTGCCCCATCATCCAGCCAGGGCTTTACCCATCTGCTTACCCACCTGACAAACCATCCCACCACACAGTTTGGATAACACTGTGGAAGTGCCAAAAGCCTTGTTCAAAATGAGGAAAACATTATCCACCACTGTCCCCTGACCCCCAAATGCAGCCAGGTTTTCCACCAAAGTGAATCTGCCTACACAGCAGGATCTATCTGTGATAAATTCATGCTGACTGTTCCCATTCCCAGTCACCCTCTTCTGCATCCTGTCCCCAGAAACACATTCCCAGTCCTTATACTACCCCTGTAGCTGTGGAAGCTTTTATTGCCCTTAACACTCAAGTCTCAACGTGGGCTTTGATTTTCCTAACACTGTCCCTGCATGCCAGGGCAGTATTTCTAAATTCCTCCTTTGCAGCCTCTCCCCTCTTCCAGCCATACTTGGATTTCCAAGTTTACTGGAGGCTGTGCAATGACTCTGCAGATCCAATTTACACATATCACTTCCTGAGCAATTTAATCTAATGATTTGCTTGCACGTTTCATTCAAAAAGAAGAGGTTTTTTTTTTTTTCTTTTTAAACAAAGCCAAACTTAAGGAGCACTGACATCTATAATGGGACTTAGAAGGCAGCATGTGAGTAGCATTTAAAGGCCTACTGGGAGCAAAATTACAGCTCTTAAGAAGAGTGTGGCTTCTAAAATTTAATTTAACTGTTGCCTAGGCCTCTTCTTAAATTCTTATCTGGGCTAATCACTACAAACAATGAGGTGGCTATTCAGAAAAATACCCATTTTTAGTATTTTAGGTCCAGTTTGGGCAATTAAAAACCATAACCACACAAATTAAGCAGCATTTCCTAGAGTCTTCTCTTCCAGCATCCACAGAAATATCATCCTGTGGTACATTTTTGTAAATGTGATTATATAGTCATTTATATATATGACATTTTAGCAGTAATTGTATGAGAACAGCTAAATAATTGTACTTGAAAATTCGATGATAGAAACAAGTTTTTCCTTCCTGCATTCATCATTACTGAAACCAGAATGCAGTGGGTCTTTTAATAAATAATAACCTAATTTCTGGATGTTCTAAGTACAAACCTTGTGATTTAAATATAGCTCAGTCTGCTAAATGTTCTTATGAAAAAAAGACAATTTAGACCTCAATCAATTATAACAGATGGCAAACTGATTTCTGTTTTAGCAAAAAGTTTGCTTGGGTTAAATAAAGTTCTAATTTATTTTTTCTACATTTTGTTTTATTTAATTAAACTGCCCTAGAGATGAAAAATGTTATCAGGTTATCAAATATTTGTCCAAAAGTAATGAATAAAAATATGGCCATTGAATTTCTAATCACTTATTTTTCATAATTTTTTAAAAGTGCATTTAACATTAGTGATTTTTATGTTCATCATCTCAAACCACATGGACCAAATCATAGGAGTGCAGCCCAAAAGAGGTAAGGTTTCAGACATAAATCCTTGAATTGAGCAAGGGAATGTAGCAGGGCACCATGCCAAGGTGGGATTTGTACCTGAAGCCACTACAACTGTAACTTTAATTTACAGAGATTTCTCTTCAGAGAAAAACATTTGAAGGATGACTTTTCCCCCATTCCCACCAGGGCCAGGCAAGGTATTGGGGCTGCTTTGAAAAAGAAGTCAGTGAGCTTGGCCATCCTCCCCTGAGTAACCTCAGCTGGTCTCTCCTGCAGTTTCCACATTGAAATTCTAATGGCTTGCTCCTCTTAACTTCCGTGGTTAAAATGACTTAATTTTGCAGATTTTGACATCTCTGTGAGTTGATGCAAGAGGGGGAAAAAATCATCCTGTGGAAAGTAACATTTCTAGGTCCTACTTGTGATGCAAAAGACTTGTTAAGTCCTGATGTTACCAAGTTGGCTTCATTTGTACTGATCTGCAGCATCAGACTGAAAATTCTCATGACATTTCTCATAATTCCATACACAGATTTATGCTGCCTACATACTTTGTGATTTGATCACTTAAAAAGAAAAAGTGTGGACTTACATAACAAATTCATGAGTTGGAATCATAGACACCACAGTCACTTAGGAAAATCTACACAGATTTCCCTCAACATAATAAAAAAGTACCACAAGAACACCCTTCAAGTTTTGAAGCACATCCTAAGAATAAAAATATCTGGACTTTGATCAGCAAAGGGGCAAGTTCAGAGTTCAGGACCATGTCCTCCTGCTGGCTGTTCTCTCCTCCATCCCTTGGTGGCTGCTGGTATCAGTGGGAGTTGCTGTTACAAACCACTGCTTCTGCATTTCATACTAAACCTCACCCAGGGAACCCAGCTTCAAACTTCTGTCCTCACTCCTCCTGCTGTTTAAATGGAGTCTTAACTTTGTAAGTGAAGAAAAGTGGAGTATAAAAGTCTTTAAGCTTAACAAAACATTCTAGATCCTGCACAAAGAACTACCATCTCATGACCCCTGACCCCCTTACTGGTGCATCTCATCCCAACATGAGGTCCAAGCTGGATGCAGGATCATGCAGGGCACCCCTGCACAGCATCCCCCTTGCCCAGCTGAGAATAAAACCAATTTACAGAGGGAGATCTGTGTGCTTCCCCACAGAAAGCAAACAGTCAGGCAAGCCCACATCCACCGTTCCCCTGAGTGCCTCTTGCACCATCACATCCCAGACAAGGAAAAGCTGAAGATCCTGAATTCCTGCTGCATTTTGGGTCTGCACCATCACATTAAACCCCACGTAGCTGAGGTTTAATAATCTCCTGGAAAACAAAAACATACACTGCCACCCTCGTGTTTACTATATGCACTTGTCAACAGCATTTTTGTCATTTCTGCTTCAGTTTAACAGCACAAATATTTTGATCCCAAAGGTTGCAAAGAAGATGAACAGATTTCATGTCAACATGGACCATTATGAAAACAACAGACCCTCAGGTCATTGGATTGACTTGAGTTTTCTGTCGTGTATTGAACAAGGAGATTTCTCCCTGGGAATGGCCATTTCATGTCTGAACTAAAGGGAAGGGCAATATAGATGTGTCATTTGATTAAAAAAAGAAGAAAAAAACCCTCCAGGAAGTAAATATTTACTCTCTGCTGAATAACTGGCATGTTTGGAGCTTGACATGATTTTAAAAAGGGAGTGATCTGCTTAGAAGGTATAACCAGGCATCTAACAATAATTTATACCCTGGCTTTTACAGGCACAGGACAGTTGCAATTCCCAAAACAAGAACATAAAACATTGTGTTGAACATTGAGGAAGGCAAGGAGGAAAGAAGAGTGATCCTGGAAGTGTTCAAGGCCAGGCTGGATGCATCTTTTTCTTCCAGTTGGTCTAGTGGAAGGTGGGAAGGTGTCCCTGCCCATGGCAGGGGGATTGGAATGAGATCTATAATGTTCCCTTCAACCCACAGCATTTTATGATTCATTCCATGATTTTTAAATGAATTTTATATTTCAGGAAAAGCTTTTTAACTGATATATAAAGCAAAATAAGAAATGTTCCTCATGCTTCAGACATTAAATAAAAGTGGAACAATAATGGCCAAATGGTACTTATCAAATCCATGGGCATTTGAACAGCTTCTCCTTCTGAAGATGAAATATTGGACTAGATGAGACACTACAGGCCACATCCACTAACTCCATAGAGCAGATGAAGTGGAACAGACTACAGGCAACATAAATCCACACATCTGTGTCTGTGACACATCAAAAAACCCCCTCAGTGTTTGGGTACCAAAACACAAATTCACTGGATGCAGCCAGGCCATCTCCAGGAAGTTTAAATAGGTGTTTGTGAGTCTTGCATCAGGCAGAAACATTATGTTTTAATTGCCAGCCTTTATAACTATGTAACAAAATACTTCCAACAACTGAAGGCACAAATGTGATGGTTAAAATGTAGTCAATCTTGCTAAGTTGTCCTCTAGTCAATGCAGGAAAGTAATTCTTTTCCTAAGTTATTTACAAAAGACACTTGTGAGAGGCAACATATCCATGTTATTGCCTCTGCAATCTTTGTTTCCTTCCTTAACCAAGGGAAAATCAAGAATTAAACTGACAGCACACAAAAAAGCAAGAAAATAGTGTTTACAAAACAAATATCAGACTTCTTCCCTCTGGAACCTTACAGGGTGTCAGTGCTGTGTTATTTGGAAAACTGTAATTCATCAGACCTTTCAACACGTCTTTTGGAGACACACACCCTTGGTGCAGCTGATGCAACACAAAGTGCAGGTGGCAAACAAAAATGCAATTAATCTGTCAAACAGCACAATGAAATGTTGAAATGCAGATCTGAAACATTCAAACCCTGAATCTCTTCCGACCAGGATGTCAGTTTTTCCCTGGTTGGGGAACTTGAGAGGCACAGAAGGTTCTAGCATATTTTTTTTTTTTATCTGAAACATCCAAACGTGGCAACAGGCTGAGTAATTCTAAGCAAAATTCAAATGGTAGAGGAATATTCAAATGGTAAGTGGGGGGTTAAGTATTGACCTGCACACATAAAATCAAGCAGTTTTTCTTTGAAGGAAATAGGAATTATGGAGAATTCCTCATTACAGGTCATACCCAAACTACAAATGCTTCACCTAATTATGTCTTCAATGCTACTCCTGCTATTTAACTTTTCAGTTCTTCTAAAGGCCTACATGGTCCATTAGTCCATCAATTCAAGAGCTGATAAAAAGTATTTCAAGAAAAGTAACTCTGAGAGCACCAGGGAAGAAATTTAGCCTGTTAAATAAAAATGGATGAAAGGCAAAACAATTTTTAAAAACTAGAAATAGGTGGGGTAAATAGCACCAACACAATGTAACTGCTGTATTTTAAAAGGGTAATGAGAAATTCAAAATTAAATATTGAACGGGACTTTGCATGTTATATAGAAAATAAAAGTCAATCACTGAATTCGTATATATTCCAAGCTTTTGCCTTCTCTGACACAGACTATCTATGTAAAAAAAAAACTAATTCATTCCCAGAAAGATAATCAATGGTTTCCTTGCCAGAGGCAAAAGTTCTAGAAGTGCAAAGTGGTCTGTCATGAATTTTCTTTTCTTGAATCTGCTGACTGTGACAGTGCAATGCAAGATCCATTAAACTATTCCCTCCAGTTTTTGGTAGGAATGAAGCAAAGAAGCCAACCCAAAGAAAAGAAGAAAGCTGCCAACCCAACACACATCATCAATAAAGCAAAAATCACAAAGTCCAGAATCACCCACCTTAAGATGCTGAGTGAAGAAAGGGAAGGAAAACAGTGGGAATGCTGCCATGAAGATTTAGGGGAGAAGGATCAGCGACAAATGCATTTTTTGAATTACCACTGAAGAAGTGCTCAAGGCTGGGTGGGGCTTGGAGCACCTGCTCCAGTGGAAGGTGTCCTGGCTATGGCAGGGGTGTGGACTCGACCATCTTTGAAGGTTCCTTCCAACCCAAACCATGCTGTGATTGTGAGAACAGCCACAAAAATGGCTTTTGAGCCACTATCAATTGAAGATGACTCTGCCCAGGTAGAATGAAGAAAGGCCTATAAAATAAACAAAGATCAACCCTTTTACAGATGCATTCTGGTGGATTCCTGCAAGCAGCTCAGTGTGTCCCCCAGCACTGCTGGAAACATCAGCCTCTCTCCAAAAACCCTTTCTGCTGCCATTGGTGCCTCATTTCCACACTGCCAGCAGTCAGCATGACTGGAAAAGCTTTAAATCTTTCAAATGAAAACTTAGGAAGATTATTTTTAACTGGTGATTTATATGAAAGGGTATTCTTCCAGGTGTTTCATCAGCCCTTTGACACAAAAATGGTTGTTATAATTTTGCACTGTAACACAAGCAAGTTCAAGGAGGAGTAGGGGTTGTTTCTGTACACATCTTTTTTTTCTTTTTGTTTGTTTTTTTTTTTTTTTTAATATTGACAGAGCAGCTAAAATTCTACTTCTTTTATTTGGAAAGGGAAAAAAAAGAGGGGGAAAAAAAAGAAAACAGACAGAAAATTGGCACTAGGTGTTCAACACAAATTAAGTGGAATAAACAAAATCCCTTTTTTTTTTTTTTTTTTTAATGGAGCCAGTAACTGCAAGAAGCCAGATGACCTCTGGAAGAAACCCCAATATGTACTTACAAATAACAAGTTTAGATGTGATTTTGTTTTACTTATCTAATTCCTACTATCTCTTCACCATCTGTCTGTACCAAGAAGGTTTCCTTCTGACCAGCTGAGTAGTGAGCAGAATTCAGGGGACAGGCTGCTTTATTTGAGGTGGTCATGACGAAAAACTTGGACATCCTGACAAATGAGATAAATGTCCTGGCAGTTGTAGCTTATTTGATTATAGGGAAAATTACAGTAAGAAGAAAAATATTACTGCTATTGCACATTTCACCTCTTTTTATTTTGTGTTCTTTACTGGTAACAACTTCCCTTAAAAGCAGATGCTATTCTACTTTATTTAGTATGAAAAATGAAAAATGTGTATGTTGAAATGGCTACAGGCATCCAAAATTACATTTGCTGTATTTTCAAACACATTTAATTATTAACATTATTCCTCAGTCCTGGTGCTGGTCCATAATGTTTAGAGTAATAAAGTATTTGCAGATGGTTAATCCCAAACTAGTTTTCTATCATTTATACATGTTTTTATATCAGTTTTGCCTCACTTTTACATTATGTTCTTACAGCAGCAGTTTCAAATACAACTGTAAATCAAGTTTTGCTCTCTGTAAATACCTTTGTCTTCAGAAGAATTAGGAGAAATTTTGTATATGCAATAATGAAATCTATTTTATAAGCTACATTACAGACTTTACTTTCAAACCATTGTATTAAGGTACAACTAAAGCTTTTGCTTATTTTGAGACTAAAATGCCAAACACTACTAAAACAATTTTTGTTAAATGTTTTGAAGAGTGCTAGATTGAGCACTATATTTAGTAATGGTGAAACTCAACAGCTTCTAGAATTTCTTGCAGTGAATGCATGCAAGATTCAGCCACTGCTAACTGGACACTACAGAATTAGTAGTTGAAGAGACAGAAAATAAGCTCCAAATGAAATGGGGGTTTTTCCCATTTATTAAATACATTACATCCCACATGCACACAATGATGGCGTGGTTCCATTTCTGAGCCAGAGCTCATCCAATTGAAATGTGCCCACAGAGGTTTTTTGGGAGGTGTATATATGTATGAATTCTGTATCTGAGAGAACTGAAGCTTCTGCATGCAGCAGAAGGCACTAACACTGCAATGGAACCAAAATTAACTTGGAAACCTGAGTTTATTGCTGAAAAATCAACCCACTGAGAGATAGGGCATCTCAAAATTTTTCCAAATAACCTATTATTCTCCCTATTCTGGTAACATCTAAATGTGCCAGATGAAATCATAGCCCCATGGCGTGAATTCAGAATGAGCAAATGTCTCCCATTAGAGATGAAGGAGATAAAGCAAAGGGAAAAAAGGCACAGAGAGTTGAAGTGACTTGGTTGATGAAAACAAATCCATCACTGGCCAAGCCATTAACATGAAGCCAGCCAGCCTTTGCCACCAGAACTGTTTGGAATTTGACCCCTCAAATTGATATTTGCAATAACACACATCTGGGCATCCCACTTCTTCCTCACCCCAGACCCTAAGGATGCTTGTGCAAAAACCAAGGAGCCAAACACTTGATTTGTGATTTTTTGGAAATCAAGGATAAGACTATTTTTAAATGCTTTTCTTCACTCCTTTCCCCACTCAACTGAAAATAAAAAGCATTTTCATAAAAACAAAGAGCAGTAATATTTCCCTGCTTTTCTTATCCTTAACCCTTTAATCATCATGGCACTCCTCACACACAGTTGTATTGGCAACCACAGCAGGCTGAAAGAAAAAGGCAGCAGTGAGAAATTTTTTGAGTTTTTCTGGTTCAGATAATTTCAGTTTCCTTATTTTCTGGGTGGGCAGTCTGTACTGGGCAGCCCTCTTAGGAAACACAGCAATCCCTCTGAGCCCAGTCACACACAGAGCCCAGAGCCCCAAAGATGCTGGGACCCAAGGGGGCAGACTTAGACCTCTGCATTTTGCTGGAAATGGTGCCAGAAAGAAAACAGCTCTGATTATGGCACTGCTGGCCTAATATCAGCTCAAGGAATATCCCTCCTCCTCCTCCTCCTCCTCCTGGAAGAGCAGTGGCACAAGAAGGCAGCTGAGTTGGCTTCCAAGTGATCTTGTAAAAGTGTGAGTCAGAAACACAACTGCAGAGCTGAAAACCATCCCAAAAATCCAGCCACCTCCTTTCAACTTGGTAAAACAAAAGCCCTGCACGTTATGGATCTCCCTCAGTTATCATTATGGACCTAGGCACATTTGGAGAGAGAAAAAGTGCAAAATTAAGTTGCTAAAGTATAATTTACATCAATGACAGAGAGAAATAAGAGGGGAAAAAAACCTGATCTCTTTTTTATCAAGCACAAATTTATCTGTGGCCTGACCAGTGAAAATAAAAAATGATGACAGCACACAGAGATGCACATTAAAGATTTAGAAAGTGTCTTTAATGCACAAACTCCATGAAAATCAGACTTGAAGCATGCCAGGGCTGCTGTCTGCTTGGAGTGGAGGAAGGCAGCAAAGTGGAGCTGGGTGTCAGAGCCCAAACCTCCCATTTCACCCCCTGTAATTTATGAAAGCCCATTCCAGCTGATGGGAAATGATAATGGCTCTGAAAAGCAGCTTCAGGAAGGCCTGAGTAAATGAGTCTTTCCTAGAACTGATGAGAAAACCAGAATATGTTACACTTCCAGCTCTAAATGAAGAAAATCTACTGGCTTTGAGTGTGATAAAAATATTACCATGTACTGTCACTTTTTTTGCTGCCTTCAATTAATTTTTCTCTCTGTCACATCCAGATAAATGCTGGCAATCTTTACTCCTCAAGACTATAAGCTGTTTTTCATTTTTGATATTAGAAAGCTTATATAATATGTGTGTGAGAAAGACTATGATTTAATACTAGTGTAATACTTTAAAAATGCATTAATATATAATAACATCTTTTATTTAATCCAATATATTTTTTAAATTAAAAACACATCAAATAAAAATCTGTGGGACTCTTGCCCAAAATTACTCAAACCACACAATAAATCCATCACAAAACTATCTTTGTGTGGTGAAATCATGAAATTACTTTGTCAAGTGCCCATATAATTGTGCATTTCAACCTTTTGAGGAATAGTAAAATTGTTTAAAATGAACTTACTACATAATTTTCAGAAACTGTGGCTCTATAAATCTAAACATGAATGCAGCAAAATACTTGTAATTAAATATATGAAAATTAACCATCAAGCCATGAAGTAGGGAAATTAAAGTGAAGCTCTGAAAACATCTAAGGGGAAGATAAATTATTTGTTAAAAAAACCCCATAAAGCAGCAAAAAGGTATACTTCAAAATATTTCCCAGTTGTGCTTTTTGACCTGAATCTGAACTCTTGGCTGCTTGTCTTCCTCCATTCCTGGGAATCCTCCTTTCTTAAGCTGGGATCTGCTGTGATTAAACTGGACAAAATCTTGTCCTGGGCCAGAGCAAGGGCTCAGCCCAGGGTGTTGCCTGTGGCCATGGACAAAGGTGAATGCCTCAGATCAAAATATCCACACAGCAATATTTCTCCAGGTGTGGAATTACTTTGTGTTTAGGGATCTCCAAAGCAAGAGCTGATGGCTGGGGGATTAATAACACCCAACATATTTCACTTATACCTGCCCAAATTTTGCCAGATTATCACCACCAAGATGCACCTTCCTCTATCATCAAACCCCACCAAAGAGTCACAATTTACATTTTATTCCTGAAGGTGAAAGAAGGGGCAGAAAGCTGAGCATTCCTGGTACCCCAATGATGCATCAAAAGCACAAGGAGAAAACACAGCACCAATTACCTTAATTTAAAACCTAAGAATGACCCAGATTCTTCAACCAGAGCAAGTCTGATACTTAATAATATCTATTATTTAAGAAAGATAAAATGGCTTGGCTAGTAAGAAGTGATTAGTTCTGGAAATATGTACAGTTAGGCCAGAAATAAGGAGTTTAAACATTATCTGGTGATCAGGAGGACAGACTGGGAGGTGCTTTAATTGCACAGATGAGGCACAACCAAGGCCAAGAAATCAAGTTAAAACAGATTTTTAAAAGTTCAATTATTCACCTCTTCCAAGTCTCTCACTAGAGTCTGTTTTGTTTTCTTTCTTTGCATTATCACACATTTAAACAAGAGGTTAAATAATGGTGAAATTAATTGAGCTTAAAACAATTTTTGGAGCAGGACTCTACAGAGATAAAAATCATATAGCCTGAAAGGCCAACTTGAGTAATTTTCTACTCTGGGGCTTAAAGGAACCACAGCACAAGACAACAACCTCTTTAGCTGGCAGCAATACACACATGAAAAAAAGAATAAGGTGATTCTCTTCCAAAATTTTCTGGCTAGACCACAGTAAATATCCAAAGAGAAAGAAGGTCTGGCTAGAGATTTCTGTGTAGATTGTGTAGCTACTTATTTGATTTACAAAGGCCTCAAAGAGATTTAGTACTTTGCAAGGCAGCTGTAAGTATAGTTGAAAAGTGTTTTTTTCAAACCTGACAGAGATCTTTACTCATTTTTACCTCCAGAGCTGAGCCTGTTCTTCATGTAGGGCTTTGCCTACTCCCCCTGCACTCACAGAACCAAAAGGAAGGTTGTGCCCCTCCCAGAAGGATGAATGAATTTAAAAAGCCTAAAATCTGTGTGTTAATATCACAGGTGTTCTCAGAGCAAGCTATTGATGTCAAAGATATTTAAAAGAAAATGGTTTAGAGATTGGAATATTGAGATGTTTGATTAAGGCTAAGTGGAAAATTCTAGGGCTGGCACCTCAGGTTTTGCACTTCCTACACATTTGAAAGGTCACATCAGTGGTGTGAGATGTTTTAAAACTCACAAATACACAACACTGGAACACATTTGTTTGTTAATGTACAGAAGGACTAGGCTACCAAGGGAGCTGGAAATTCTGTGTTCATAGCACAGCTTGCAGCAATGCCCAGGATGTTCCACCATCCACAGCTGCTGAGTTTGGGGCTGCTGCAGGATGTCCCCACCTCTTGCTGCTGGTGCCCATGGATCAGATGTCCAAGAGCTTCTTCTGCCCATTTTTCAGCCTGTAGAGCAGATATAATCTAACTCCACAATTTCCCAAGGCACCAAAGTCTACATGTTCACCACTTGCTGAGTAACTCATTATTTCATTATTTCATCATCAGGGTTTACACTGGTCTCCCACTGGATTCATTAAATTGCTCCCCTGCTTCAGTATGGCAGCATTTGATGGAACAGCAGCTCTGCTCTGACTTGTATTTACTGAGAATTGTAAAGTGTCTCCATAAAAATTGCAGATTATGAGTCAAAGTTCATATTACAGAAATTAATGCTTTTTAAGAGGAGCTGTTGCACACATGGGACTCCCAGAGCCATATACCCCAAAATCGCTGCAGCCTGCTTTCTTCAAGCAAAAATATCCATTTCTGGAGAATTGCACACTGTTTTTTCCAAGTAAAACTGTACATTTGCAGGTAGACTGGGATTCAGTGACAATTCAAAGAATAACACTTTTTTCCCAACCAAGTGTGGGAAGGGGTTTGTGGCTGTTGCTTTTCCCCCAAGTATTTTGCTACACTACTACTTGAAATGCTCTTTTATAAGAAACACAGCTTAGATATTTTCAGACCCGTTAGTGATGGCTGTGGAAAAGCACGTAAATTTAACAAGAGTACAACACAGTTTGCTATTTTTAAACCTGGAATATTTTATACTAGGGTCTTTTACTACATTAAAACACAATGAAAGCTAGGCATCTAATTATCTAAGAGGTAACAAAACTTTAAACTACACACAGATGTTGAGCAGCACTAAAGGACAATTATTTGCCAAAATCACTGCCAAATTAAAGTTCCTATTTGGAAACTTTCACACATTTGTGTTTGGTGCAGCTGCAGCTGTTTAACTGCACATAAATTTTGTTTTCCCCTTTCCGATTGTTATTCAAATGACATTAAAGAGCAATTACAGCAGAATGACAATAACTAGTCCGTTAAAAGTTCAAATTGTAGGAGATCTGTTTTAATTTAAAGTCAATAAAGTATTAGAATAGCAAAATAAATGGATCTCTCTGTATGCACATCAATGTTCCTTTTCTTTCTCACACATGCAGTATCCACAGAGGCACCAGGTGTAGCCCTGGCTGCTGTAATTGTGACCCCTGGGCTGGTGCTGCTCTGCAGGTGGACTCTGACTCCCCCAAAGGCAGGGAGGCCCTGCAGAGACACCCCAAAATGCGAGGGCTGGGCAATCTCCAGCCATGTGGGGCTCAGCGAGGGAAAGTGCTGGATTCTGCTCTGGGATGGGGCAGCCCTGGATGGACAGACTGGGAATGAGGGGCTGAGAGCAGGGCCATGGAAAGGGACCTGGGGGTCCTGTCAGGGCCAAGTGAACATGAGGCAGCAGTGCCCTGGCAGCCAAGAGGGACATCCCTGTGCTGGGGACATCAGGCACAGCAGCACAGCCGGGCAAGGGAGGGATTGTCCCGCTCTGCTCTGGGCCGGGGCGGCCTCACCTCAGTGCTGGGGCAGCTTTGGGCACCACAGCACAAAAATGACATTAAACACTTAGAGAGTGCCCAAAGGAGGCAACAGAGATGGGGAAGGGCTTGAGGAGAAGCTGCGTGAGGAGAGGCTGAGGGCACTGGGCCTGTTCAGCCTGGAGGAGACTGAGGGGAGAGCTCAGTGCAGTTCCAAATCCCTGAGAGGGGAAGAGCAGGGACAGACACTGATCTCTGCTCTGTGGGACAGTGACAGGCTGAGGGAATGGCCTGGAGCTGTGCCAGGGCAGGTTCAGCTTGGATATCAGGAAAAGGTTCTTCCCCCAGAGGGTGTCTGGCACTGCCCAGGCTCCCCAGGGCAGTGTCACAGCACAGGGACAGAGCTCCAGAGGGTTTGGACAATGCTCCGGGACAGGCTGGGACTCGGGATGGGGCTGGGCCAGGAGCTGGACTGGATGATCCTTGTGGGTCCCTTCCAACTCAGCATATATAGAATATCTATGTGTAAATGTTGCTGACAGCTGTGGGTGCCCAGGTAACCCCACACAAGCCCTGGTTCTGCCCAGGGTGGGGCTCAGTGGGCACACACCTGGTGCAGAGCTGAGCCTCACACAGCTCACTACCCAGGCATTTCATTTAGCTGACTGCACAAATCTTCAGATCACAAAATTGCAGACTTCAAAATTTGTACTGCATCTAAATACTCCCAATGGACTTAACTACCTCTTGTAGAAAAAACCCTCTTAAAATTTGGCTTTGGAAATAGATCTAGAGAATATAAATCAGCACAACTGATCCACAAGAATGGACACTACCAAAACACATCCCAGTACAGCCCCTAAAGGTTTCCTTATCAAAACAGTTCTGTCTGACATAAACCTAATGGGTTTATGAGATTTTAGCTCTACAGTATCAAAGCCCACTTAAAGGGGCATATAAAAAGGAGAAGATAGTGACAGGACAAGGGGCAGTGGTTCTAAACTGAATGAGGGCACATTTAGATTTGCTTTCAGGAAAAAATTTTTTACTCAAAGGGTGGTGAAGCACTTTAATATCCTGCCTAGAGAAGCTATGGATCCCTGGAAGTGCCCTGGCTGCTTTACTGGCAAATTAGCTATTTTTATAACACAGTCTGGGAATAAATGTTTTGCCTTAGCAATACCAAATCATTCCCAACTCACCTGTGATCTCCCACCTAGAGATTGGCCTATCCTCAGATGCCTAAATACTTACAAAATACATCATTTAAACAACTGGAATAATCACATCCTTATGGGTGAAAGCTATTCATTAAGTAAAGCAAACCAAATTCCCCACTCTCCAATTTCTTAAATTCTTATCTCCATTACTGATGTCAAGCCCTTAAGGAAAGATTTCCTGTTTCTTCTCAGCTGAAGAGGATTGAAAAGAGGATTGAAAGCCCAGCAGCACAGCTATGAGCTCTCATCTGCAGTATGCTATGGGCTACTCTCCCAGCTCACACTCAGATGAATTATGGGGTTTTAAAATGAAATGCTTTAAGAATCATTTTTTTCAGACTCGGCATAAGTTCGGCAGTGTTCCAGTCCCTGAGAAATACTCTGAAGTCTGCAGATAGCAAATCATTAACATTTTGAAGACTCAGTAAAAATGGAATCGGAAGATTTATCTGCTGAAAATTGGTCAATCTAGTCCACATCCTGACTCTGGAAGTTGTCCAAGCACCTGATGTTTGAAGAGCAAATTTTCTGCAAGTAAGGAAAAAAATATGTTTACTTTTGACTTGCATTATCAGTGCTCCTCATACCACCAAACTGGAGGCTTTAATCACTCCTAAAATTTTCATTTGCATACTCTTTAATTTTTCAATTGTAAATTCTAACCTGTTCTATTCTAAATGGGCACTCATGCAGCAGCTACATTTTGAGCCCAGTCCTTTCCAAAACTTGGCAACAATGCTTTCAGTGATGCTAATAACTAGCCAGGTCCAAACCTTCCATCCTTTAGTAAACCTGCACTTACACCAATCAAATTTAGATGCTTCTTTCCCAATCACTGCTAAAACTCTCTGCCAACAAATTTTATATCGTGTTGCTGACATAAAAATATCAGATCCCTGTACATAGAAAAATTGTCCTTCAGGAGCTACAAACTATTCTCTACAAGCAGAGCAGACACCTATAAGGAAGCAGGTATTGAGAAAATCAATAATTTCTCCCAGTCCTGAGCTTTATAAAAACAGATGTCTTACAATAATGTCCAATCTTGAGTTTATCTTGAAAAAAATTGTCACGTAATTTTCCATGGGAAAGCAATAAAGCATCTAACACCCCTTGAAAGCATTTCTTGTCCATTTCTGAAGCTAAAAGTTTATTTAGCTTATTCTTGTGAGAGGGCACTGAGAGGGGATACAGAAGTGCAGATTGAAAAGAAATTGGGGAAAGAGGAGAGTATCTCATTGCTTTCAGCTCTAGGAATCCTGTCTGTGGCCTTGAGGGAACGTCAGAGGAAGAGTCAAAGCAAGGAAAACGTTCTTCTCCTGCACCAACCTGCCTTTCTGGGGATTCTCTGAGTAAAGAACTGAGCCAAGATTAATATCTAAATTGCTCTTCTCTTTTGAGATTCCAGAGATGTGATATACCAATAAGCTTTGTAAGGTCCCAGCCAAAAGCAGTCACATCTTTCATGATAAGCACATCCCTCAAAGAACAAAGCAAGCATCAGCTCTTTTTTATGTATTATGAAATATTATAACCTAGAAGATCTTTTTGTCAGTACCAGTGTAAACAGAGGCTTTCCTTTGTTGTTTGCTCCTCTGCTTCAGAACTTGGAGAGATACACATATCACTTCCTTCATAAATCAGAAGTGCCAAATCTTGTGTCTTTATACAACAAATTCATCCAGACATTTAGCAGCACTGTTCCAGGAAAAAAAAATAATCTAATTTTACTAATGAAGTCATTAACTACTGTATTTGGTGTGCAGGCTTCAAAACCTCTCTGTGAAGATCCCAGTTGAGAAAAGACTGAGTAACACATAAAAGAACAGTGATTTTACAGGATCCTTGAGTTTGTTCCCCAAGAGGTCTAGGAGCTCTCAAAAGAGTGTTAACCAGGTGTTAACAGAGGAGTACAGCAGCCCAGAGGCAGAAAGAGGAATACTGTGCTCAATATCCATCTCAGTGCCACCAGTTAAAAAACTAAACCAAACAAAAAACGAACAAACAAACAAACAACAAAAAACCCCAAACCAAACACAAAACCCAAAAAAACCCCAAATAATAGCAATGAAAAGAAACCCAAGAACTCCCAGAAAAACCCCAAAACCTCCCAAACAAACAACAAAAAAAAATCCCACAAAACTGTTTAGAAGCATAATCCCTCAAAATAAAGGTGGAAGAAGTTACTTGGAAGGAGGGAGAAATGCTGAGAAAACAGTTTTATAACCTTGAGTGGAACTGAAAAAAAGAGAACAGCTCACTTTTGACCAAAACTACTTTCCTGCTCACTTCCCTTATTTCTGCAGGGTTATCACAGAGGTGACTTCTAAACAGCAATTTCTCTTACATAATGACTTACTAAGTATCTATTCACTGCCAAATAAGTTATCATCTAAGGCAGACTCATAATCTAATCTAATAAACAGGAAAACATCACAGAGAAAGTGAGGCAAATCATACGAAACCAGAAATTATGAAAGAATATGCTTTGATGAACAACTAACCAGCTTTCTGAAGTTACAATATTTCCATATGAAAAGAGGATTGCACAAAGTTCCAGAAGTCCATATATTATAAGCTCTGATGTTCTATCCACCTCCCATTAGAACTAATTGAAGGATGGGTGTTTTTGCCCTGAGGCATTGGATGGGAGATAAAAGGAAAGGTGAAGTACAGATGAGGCTACTGTGGTTATGGCTAGTGAAAATAATGCCAACATCCAGCAGACAGGGACAGGCATTGTGAAGACTCAATTATTGCAGCTCTCAGTGCCAAGGCACGCCAGCACCATGCCCTGGGATGAGAGATTGCATTCTATAGAGGCCATTTATCTTAAAACTAAATAAATAAATTTGGGGAAATGATGAAGGCAATCAGAATGCCCACTGAAAAACTTTGCAATCAATGACCCATTCTTCAGACCTCAGTTGCTTTAAGCTGACACATTTTTATGAAATAAAAGCCAGATTAACTGAGACAGGTTTGGAGAACTGATGGTTCAGACCTCCAGGATTTCTGCTGCAAATCTCACACTACCTACCACCAAAACCCACAACTGATTCTTTGTGTGCCTCCTGACATAAAAAACACACTTTCTGCTAAAAGGGCTCAGCTAACTAACATTTGTTCCCACTCATTTAATCCTGTTCTCTGCCACAGTGCTTGGAGGAGAAGGATATGGAACATTTTTCACAAACTGTCATATGCTCGCAGATCACTGGGTTAATGTATCAGCCTTTCACCTTTGGAAACCACAGTTCAACAGTCTGAATTACTATGGTAATAAATGTAGTATTGTTTTGGTTCAATACAGACTTGTGTTTGAAGGACTGTAACAAAATATTTTTATAACCTTGTGGAAAAGATAAGAAGTTGGCAATTCTCTTTTATGCCATAGATTTCGTCTGTAATCTCAAGCAAGCTAATTAAACCCAGCCTTTGAAAATAATTAGCTATATGACACTGATTTTACTAAGTCTGGTTTAAATAAAACTACTTTCTTTGATAAACTAAGCTATGATATGAGTTAAGTATAAGTTATTTCCTTAAAAAAGTTCACAGCAGGTAATACAGGTTACAAGCCAATTAAAAAAATAAAGTACACCTAGCTCAGGTAAGAGCCAAAAAATGTGGTTCTTTTAGAAACAGGGAGAAAAAGCATTGCTAAAAGTCAGATTTTCAGCTTAAACCAATTTCCACATCTTAATAATAAAGATGTGAAAAACAGTGCTTGCTAAAAAACAACCAAGCCCACACTGGGATACCTTACAATTGGTGAAGACTTACTCAGCAGCCTTGTGACAGCTCTATCCAGCAAGACATGTATCTCCATGGATTTTAACTACACATTACTCATGACTATAGATACAGAAATGCACTGGGGTAAAAATGATCTTTATAACCAGAATGTTCAAGGGATTTACAAAATCATATCATCCATTCTTCCTAAAAAGTGGATGGATCTTTGAATTATTGTTTTTAAGAGCTCAGACCCCTAGGCAGGATATATTGTCCTTTAAAAGAAAGGCAAAGCCTCCTAAACCCAAACTCACTGCAAACAAGCACAGAGCCAGATTATTTCCTGCTTTCGCACAACTAACGGGCATGTTAATTCTTTTACTGTAGCAGGGATTATAAAAAAGCCCCATTCTATTGATTTTAATGGTGCTGTCACTGTAGCAGAATAATGCTTTTCCAGTATCACTTTGCATTACTGCTTCAACCTCTGATGACAGATGAAAAGTACTGAATCTTGGCCAAAAGCTGAATGCGCCATTATCTCTTTTTGCACAGCTGCGCAGACATACCCTAACACAGAACAGCCTTGCTACCATTTTGTTTAGGGATAAAAGTAAAAATTAAAAAAAAAAAAAAAAAGATCCCATATCCTGAAGGCAAAGACAACTTGAAACTTTGCTCAAAGAAGCATGAAAGCGCAATTCCTTTGCCAAATGCACCTCAGAATGTCACATTACCATACGTGGAGTTAGTAATGGGCAGCTGAACTCTGACACGCTGCTTGGGTTTTATTCTCTGTTTGTTCCTGTCACTTCAGCATATTCCAGAAACGGGATAAATAAATGCATAAAGGTTTATATTAACTCAGTCTGAGTTATAATGTAATCCAGATACTACTGGGACTAGAGGCACCTAAGCCTGAACAGCACCTTTTGAATCACTGATTCCAGTTTTCGCCATTCACAATTAGTTTTTAAACAATAAATCACATTAAAGCCAGCTTGGTGTCCAGACTCACTGCATCTGTCAGAGCAATCACTCATGGTCAGAAGCCTCCCAGACTCAAGCCTGAAAGCAGTAATTGTCAGTTTACATCAATTTATTTCTTATGCTAATGCTGGCATTCAGCTGAAGGAACTCCTTGCACTCCCTCCTTCTTCAATTCTCTGATATCCTTGCAGACAGCAAACATACACACACTCTCAGCCCACATTTTGCCTGCTGCCAGCCACTCAATCCAACCATCCCAGGAAAAAAATGCCCACATTTTCCTCTATCACCTTAGCACATCTTCCCTGCCCTGCCCTGTCCTGGTATGAATTCTTCATTTGTGAATGTGATGACAAAGTAACACACTTTGAGCCTGAAATGGCACAAAAGCCTTATTCAGTGGCATTGTGATTTCCCTCTCTTCACTGGAAGTTTCTTACACACAGCATTGCACTTGGCCTCTCTCATGGCTACATTCATAGTGGGCTGGCAGGTAACCTGGCACCATCTACCACAACCATTATCTTCTCTTCCTATGTCATTTCCAACTGTGGAATAATGTGAGCTGAGCTTATAGTTAAAAAATCCCAAACAGCGTATTCAGCACATATCCTTGCAGTTCGTGGTATGAAATTGGAAAACTATTGTATTTACCCATGCTCATTATCCTCTTCACAGATGTTCTGATCACCTGTAATTCTTTCCTACTCCACAGTCTCAGCATTTGATCACTCTTCCTGCAAGATCCCTACTGAAAATATTAAATAAAACACACACCAGGACCAATTCACACTCCACTAAAACTGCCTTAGTTCTTTACATTAAGTCCTTTATCACACTCAACATCCTTTAAATAATTATAATTATCTCCAGTTTCACTAACAATTTCCTGAAGTGATGCTTATTAAGCACTTCACTAAAGCCCAGACTGAGCAGAAGTATCAGTTACTTATTTTAGTAAACTCAGACTAGACTTTATGACATTTCTATCTACTAGATCAGAATCTATTTATTTCCTCTAATCCCTTCCAAAGGATGTGAGTGAGGTGTGACTAACAGGTCAGCAGCACTTTTAAAAGCCTTTGCTTCTCCTGTTAAAACTGTGGTTGTTTTTTGCAATCAATAATTGCTGTTTCTCTGTCCTCAATGTCATTAGCTATCCCCTCCAAAATCAGCTGTTGGGAAAGGAAATAGGCATCTTGGGAAGAACCAGTTACATTTAATCTCAACTTCACCCAGGATTAAGGCTGTCCCACTCTTAGATTAAGGCAGTTCCAGTTAGATTTTCTTCTATTAATCACCTAGTTGTCATTTAAATTCACTTTTGCAAGACTAAGTCAGCACAACTTTTTGGTTACTCTCTCAATCACCACACCTTTAACATGCCACTTTTTCCTCATCTGCCCTTGATCTCCCTGCTCAGCCAATTTATACATCCCAGAGGGGCTGCTCATTCCCAGTCCCCTTCTGCAAACTCCTTTTCAACTCTGCCTGCCCAGCACATCTCCACTTTGGTGGAGCACACAAGATTTAAGTAGCATTTATTACTTTGACCTTCAGATACTCTACACCTCCAAATTCAAGTCCTCAAGCCCCTGGGCCCAGCTGACATGACCAAGCTACTCTTTTATCTGAGCTTAAGAGCTCACACTACTAAACTCAACCCAAATATTCTCTAGTACAATCAAGCAGGCCAGAATAAATGAAAGTATTGTGAAAGAACCTCAAGTCAAAGGTCAACATGATTGCTATTTAAATTACAAGGGAACAGCAATCTTATCTTACTAATGAGGATAAAGCAAGAGTATGAAGTGGAGGGTGGGATGTTTCTACTCACACAACAGTATCCTGCACTCCTGTAGCACAGCTGCTTTTGTAGGGACTGCCACAGCACTCTCCTAAGGCAGCAAAAACTATTTTCCACAAATCTCAAGTGTAACCTGATGAATTGTTTTCTCTGTTCAGGTAGGAAGGGATGGAGACTGCTGCCTGGGTGTCAAATGGCACAGAATGAGGGGCAGTGCTTTGTGTAAAAGGGGAAAAAATGCAAAGGTAAATTAACAGAAATGGAGAATGTAATGGAGAGAGCCTGAAAAGCAAGGGTTAGTCAAGTTTCTCTGTGTTCAGAGGGTCTTTACTAAGCACTAACTCAGCCTGTTGGAATTTGCTGTTTACTATAAAGTAGCAGCTGCAACACGAGTCCTAGGACAAGGAGGAATGGCTTTAAACTGGAAGAGAGCAGACTTAAATTAGATATAAGGAAGAAACTCTCTACTGTGAGGGTGGTGAGGCACTAGGACAGAGAAGTTGGGGATGCCCCATCCCTGGAAGTGTTCAGGACCAGGCTGGATGGGGCTTGGAGCAACCTGGGATAGTGGAAGGTGTCCCTGCCCATGGCAGAGGGTGGGAGTGGATGAGCTTTAAGGTCACTTCCAACCCAAACTATTCTGGGATTCAACTTGGAACTGACTAAGAGGTCTCATATGAGCTCATCAAGACTGTGAAACTTCTAGTGAGGTTGTATACACATTTATAAGTGATCCATGTCACAAAACAAATGTTAATTCTGTGACAAAAAGACAGGACTGTCACCTCAAGAGTTACTTCAGTAATTTCTTAGTTGCATAACAAGAGACTAAAATCTGAATTCACAGACAGGGAGGAAAGTGCAGTGTTTGTCATGGTTTATGGATGGAAACTCCTCTGCATATCTGTGTTCAGCCACCTGCCTTTAGCAAATTATAGTACAACATACGTGTACCCATTCAGAACTAACTGCTCCCAGGTCAGCTGCAATAAAATATCACCCAGTGACATCTCTGAAGACGTCTGAGCAGATAGTGAATTAAAATAAATCCCAACAATAGGCTCAAATTATATAAAAAAATCTCAACAAGCCTCCTGTTCTTTATTTTATGTGCGTGGCAGACAGCTTCCATTCCCTTTATGCATCTATATAATCTTATTCTGAGCAAACCCTTTTATTTCACTGAAAATGGTGCTAATGTTTCTGCTAATATTTCTGTTCTCATTTCTTTTCATAATGAGTGGCCATAGAGCTAAAAACCTGTCAGAAAAACCCTGAACACTTACCACTGACCTAGCAGAACAGATTTACAATTAAACCTTCTCCTTAGAACAAAATGCATTTTTCCTGCTAAAAAAAAATTTTGTTGCTAATCACATTAAAAAAATAAGATACCATACTGATTTAATCAACTGAGAGGTTCATAGGACAATATTTATACTTCAAATTTTCTGAAAGCCAAACTCTTCTGGAAGAGAAAACTGAATTTGTTACCATGGGCATCAAACAGAAGTAGGCTAGCAAAATGTTTACACAAAAAAGTGAAGTCAGTCTGAGTCCTTTTGGGGTGAAATGGTCATTATGTGAAAAGTTAGAGCAAGTGATGCAGATGGCTATAGGCAGAATGGGAGCAAGATTAGACAGATGGGAAACCATGGCACTGGACAAATATGAGCATAAAAGGGTTGAAGCCACTTCCCCTCCCCCTGCTCGGAATGAGTGCAATCAGGATATTTTTATCCAACTATTTATTGTGCT
The DNA here is from genome assembly GCF_903797595.1 of Erithacus rubecula. Classification (NCBI taxonomy): domain Eukaryota; kingdom Metazoa; phylum Chordata; class Aves; order Passeriformes; family Muscicapidae; genus Erithacus; species Erithacus rubecula. The sequence continues at coordinate 5,323,104 of NC_136687.1, forward strand.
CTTTTGCTCCATCTGCTGGCTCTGCAGCAGCAGGCAATGCATTCCACACCTATTATAACAACAATACCAGCAAAAAAGGAGATAAAAACGTGAGTGAAAAAATTTACCAGGGTCAATCTCATGAACTTTCATCCATATATTTTCCTTTGCATTTATAGAGAGATATCAAGTTGTCTTTTCTTTTACTTAAATGAGTTACTCCAGCTCTGTGGGGGCATTTTCTCTGCTGTATGCTATAAGCCTAAAATGTATTTTGTCATTTACACTGTTAAGCAACAGAAAAATGTTATTCTGAGCATGAGGGGTTTTCAGAGTTCAAATTCCTTTATTTCTCGCTGGTATGATGAAAAACTAGAAGTGGAAGGATTTTCTTACACTTAAAATCATAGTAAACCTGTGTACAAATAGATTATCCATATATAGATTTATATGGACACAGGTGCTTATTTAATAAATCAAATTCTATTAAGGAAAAGGGTCTTTCCAGGGTATTTTTATTACACCCCTAGAGGGAATCATATTTCACCACAGAATCAAAAACTGGGACTGAGTGGGAAGTAAAGGGATCCTTAGTGCATCTATTACCTACAGTAACACCCAAGTCACCCCTTGGAAAAACCTGTAGTGATCCTTAATCAATTTATTCCAGGTAATTGAACTCCAGGCATTGAAACAAACTTGCTGATAATGTGAAAGGTGCAGCTGAGCAGAGTTCCACACTCAAGAGGTGGACACCAGGTAAACAAAAAGTGTCCTATTCCCCAGGCACCTGCAGCTTATGGCCCAGGTGTCAGCAGGCTAAGATGCACAGTGGAAATGTTCACATCCCTTAAATGCCATTCACTCTGCTGAGAAGGAAAACATGAATTAATTGTCACGCTGATAATTTTTTGGCTGCTCAAAGTGAAGCACATGCATAGCTAGAGTAAGTAGGGGATTGCTACTTGTTATTTAAGTCTGGCAATTTGATTTTTCACTTGTCAAAAGCACATTTAAATGTGACTAGATGAAAGCGTGGTAGGGGTTGGAAATTCTGGTATTCTTGTGAATGAGAGGCTGAGGGAAAATATTCCAGTAATGCTGAAATTTTCTTCCTTTTATAATATAGATAAAGAAAAAAAAAAGGAGAGAGAACAGAGCCAGAATATAAAATCCATTTTGCAATAGGACCTTAACTGAAATAGCAGTATTTTTTATTATATCAAGCTCAGTATTATTCCAAAGTTAGTTCTCCTTACAATTCAGGGCATGTGGAATAAATGCTTGCTCTGGTCAGAAATTCTTCCCTTAGTACCTGATCCCTCTCAGAGGCAAGGAGCCAAACTAGCCAGTACTTTGGTTTGGCATGGTGCTGCCATTCATAACATTTTAATGTTCAAATATAGCTAAAAGTTCAAGCTTCTAATTTTTATTCAGATCATATTAGTCCATGCTTTTCTCAGTGGTGGGGGAATATCTCTCACATCCTCTGAGAGATAAGTTTGGGATGCAGAAGCTGCCAAACAACGTATAAAGAACAGTAATGACGTTTTTTGGAAAGTGAAAACAAACATTCAGTATTTCAAATTACACTATTAGATGACTGCACAACTCAAATCTCCAAGAACACACAGACTGTATAAGGTATCATGTATCTATCTCTATGGCAGCTAAGTAATAACAGGGAATGTAAATCTAAAGAAATCAGAATTGTGTATCTGTTGTCAGTTTAGTGTGATTTCTAAAGAGACAAAAGTCTCTTGACTTTTATTTTCAAAGCTATTTCCAAGGAAAATATTATCCAACCCCAACAGATTTTTTTTTTCCCATTGATGTTTTTATAATGTGCCTAATTTTACACTTTGACAGCTCCCACATTATTCATCTAAGGTCACACAAGAACACAGCATACAGAACAATGTTCCAGAGGAACACTGAATAACTGTATTGAGTACCAGTCAAAATGGAGTTGTTTAGCAAGAGAACAGAGCAGGGATGTGGCAGCACAACAGCAGAATTTGCCTCTTCCTGCTACCTGTTGTGTAAGGAGCAAAATGGGCTCCATCCAGAGGAGCATTCCCACAGCACCTCCTCGTGCAGCTGCAGATGTTCCCAAATCCAGCTGTACATTAAATAAGGAGTGGTGGGGATGGGGTGGGGAGTGTGGGCTTGTTTGGATCTGTCCTTTACAGTCAGGGCAGCAGAGGGGCTGTGCTGCCCACCAGAGCCCAGAAATTCTGCACAGGGAGAGGGCAGGGAGTGAGCAAAGGGTGCCCAGCTTTAAAAAAATATAGAGAATCACAGAAAAGCTTGGAAAAGGCCTCCAAGGTCAAGTTCACCTAGTAGTACTGCCAAGGCCACCACTAACCCACATCTCCAAGTGCCACATCTACATGTCTTTAGGTGATGTGACTCCACACTGCCCTGGGCAGCCTGTCCCAATGCATGACAACCCTTTCTGTGTAGAAATGTTCCCTAATATCCAATCTAAACCTCCCCTGGAACAACTTGAGGCCATTTCCTCTTGTTCTGTCACCTGTCACCTGGAAGAAGAGCCCAAACCCCCCTGGCTGCCCCCTCCTGTCAGGGAGTTGTAGAGACCAGACAGGTCCCACCTGAGCCTCTTTTTGTCAAACAGAGCCCCCCAGCTCATTCAGCTGCTCCTCACCAGACTCTGGTCCAGATTCTTCTCCAGCTCTTCTCTGAACCTGCTGCACCTCAATGTCCTTCTTTTCATGCAGTGCCCAAAACTGAACTCAGAGATGTAAAACATAAATTCCACTCTTCATTAATATCTTTCATGTCTGTCCTCTGTTGCTCAGTTTCTCATGTGGCAAAAGAAAAGCTCACAGAACTTTTTATAAAATACTGCATATACACTGCTTACTAATTATTCAATACTTTTATTTATGCACATCCCTAAAATCCCTCTCTAGAATTTCAGCTGATGGTATTATAGATGTCTGGCTTTGAGAAGTCAGCAAGACAGCAATTAGCTACAGGCTTAAATGAAGAGCAATGCATATAGATTCTATATTAATTATAGACAACTCACTTCTACAAGTAAAGATTTTTTCCTCTTCTCTCCAAATATTTATGCACTCATTTAAAACCCAAGTGCAACTGTGCAATACAACCAGCTCAAACAATACAGTTGAATGCTTGGTTAGAATGCAAAACCATATGAAATTAATGTCTGCAGTACTGAAATCTAACACACATTTCAGGGGAAATGCAGCAATGCCACGAAGCACAACTCCTTCTCCTGGGCCTCAGTACTAATTGCTTGTGGACTTTGCAAGATGTTAGAAACAGCAGAAAATCACAAAGACTTTTCTCAGTGGAAATCATGAGAAAAATATCGTTTCTTCTGACCACAACAATAAATGCTTTTAAACACGCAAAGTCGTCAAAAGACTTTCTAAGCAACTCAGAAGAAATCACTTCAGACAGGATTACTACTTTATATGTATATCCAGAGCCCTGCAGGCATACTAGAGTCAGATTTGTTAATTCTGCACTAGTCTGCTTTGACTTTATCATGGGGCTTTAGAAATGTTAAAAAAAAAGGGAAGAGGTTGAAAACATGAAGCTTAAAGAAAACTCATATTGCTTTATACTGTAAATATCCACTATCAGGAACTGGGGAAGCTTGATGTCCTTTCAATCTGAAGAGTTTCTCTTCTTTTTCTTCAATCCACTTCCATTTGCAGAGCAGCTCAGTGGACAAGACTCCCCAGAACAATGGAAAATCACTGTACACAGCCTGGGACCCTGCACATTATTGCACATGAGCCCAAAGCTGCTCTCAGGAAGAGCATCTACTACAGATGTGTTGTGTTTAGAAAATCCAACCCTTTACTTATTGATGAAAATTAGCAGTGCCAGTGCTCCCAGTTAAACCTTACATTTTCCACTGCCAAAGCCCAGCTCTTTGTGTCTCTACTGTCTGGACTTTGGGAGGAAAGTTGTCACTGCAGAGCCAAGGTAATGCATGAGTCAAGGTTGGATACATCATTTAGGTTGGAATTATTCCCTCCCTGCCTTGGCTCTTGACCTTTCCCATCCTCCAGGCATGGCTGCAGCAGTATGAATGTGAGTTTTTTAGTGCAAACATGGTCTAAAATTCTTTTGCCCCAGGTACAACACAACTAATCCTTATCTGGGAGTTTGCCTAACACACACAAAACACTCACCTTTTCAAAAGTTCACAGCACAGGACCAACTGGCAGCCTTGAAGGACTCATGACCTGCTGCTCTCAGCTAAGGACAGCCCCTCCTCAAACTCAGCACTTGTAACACCTCACTCCTGAGAGCAGGCACCTGCTTTTCAAGATTTAGACAATTCCTAGAAAATACCAATGGCACTGTGGGATGACTTGTATCATGAGGTGTATGGGGTGTTATGTTCTTCCTTCTCCAGTCTGAATATGAATGAGAAATTTTAGATTATCACAATGACCTCAATGCATCAATGAACAAGAAATAAAATTAGGGATTACCATGATGATTTTAATCAGTTAGTATTGGTTTTATCAATCCTTTTCCATCAAGGATTATGTTTATTTACAAATGGCCATCTCTGTGTCTTTCAAGGAAATAGACCTCACAGCCTTTCAATAAAAGTCCTCAGATGCATCCATCCACAAACAGTTCAGCTTTATCCATACATCCAACATATTTATCCTTGTGCAAAGGATGTGACCAAATAACATTACTACTCACACACATAACTATCACATGAAGTAAGTCAAGGAAAATAAACTTGTGAAAGGTTCTTATCAGTAAGTTACTTTGATAGCTTTTATAGAAGAGAAGAAACAATCCTGGGAAGGTACTAAAGGAAGTTTTCTCAAGTCTAGCTGCAAAGCTGGAGGCTGTGAATCTCATCTTGCAAAATTGGCAAAAACCTCTCCTCCAGTGCTGGGCCACTTGGTGCAGGAATACCATCACTTTTAAGAAAGTGTCTCAGTATCCCGAGAAACAAAGTCTGTATTTCTCAAAAGTGACTACTACTTGGGCCTGGAAGTGATGATAATCCATCCTCTGAAAAATCAGACACTTTCATGTTCTCACACAAACATAAAAGGCACTGAAATTTTCCAGTCAATTTTGAAAGTGTGGGCCCAGGGGTACACTTTGGAGCTCTGAATGCACCATTCTCTTCCCAGCTTAAAACACTGTTCAATTGAGTTAATAAGTAGTCTACTTCTCAAATGGCTGAAAGCAAAATGTACTTTTCTGTAACTTTTAGGATTTTCAGGTTTTCTAACGAACAGGATTTTAACAAAGTATTTTCACACCCTAATGCTTTCTCCCTTGACTTCACCACACATCAGACATCCCACTGTTCCAGTCCACCCAACAATACACCTGTTGTTCCCAGCACAACCGTTGGCGTGACTAACAAAGCCCTGCTGTTCACATTTCAGCTTTAAATGCCACATTCTGTATATCCTGAAATAGTTTGTTCTGATTTCAGAAGAAAAATACGTTATTTAGGACATATGCAATAAGGAATCATCACAGTATCACTCTCAGAAAAACAACGTTCATATTCTCACTATGTACAGAGATATGCATTTATAAAAGACTGCAATCTAGGAAGGCCACAAGAAAACAAACTTCAAAATCTTAACTTTAGTAGAACCCATTTGGTTTTCCTACAATAATCCATATCCAACAAAATACACTCGTGTACCATCTATGCAAATGAGAAGCTCGCCTGGGCAATGAAGCTTAAACAACACCTAAACACACAACGATGAGGCAGGCAGTGATTTAAACATCATCAGCAGTGCAAGGAGGCAGCTAAATTAACAGCCCCCCTTTGAAAATGGAACTCATTATGAAACCTCAGTTAGAGAACAACTTGACTGCAGCAACCTGACCATATCTCAAACCTTCTGTGTAAGCGTAAGTGGGAAAGATAAATCCTGGTACATGTAGAATAATACCGTGATTATTTATTAAAATGTGCTTCTCCCTATACAAATGTGTTAGATCCATATTAGGTTCTTTCCTATTAGGTAAAACTAATTTATTTGGTATAAGGCAAATGGAGGAAAAACGAGACCATTTTAAAATTGCCTAAGGTCACTTCATGGGCAAAACAATGTATTTAAACTGCAGAGATGACAACATGCTTAATATGACTACACAGAAATTGCTTCCTTGATGACAATACATTAAAATCCTCATTGAATATTCATAGAATTTTTGACAAGATTGAGTGACACGTAATCCCAGCCCCAGCAAGCACTGAGTTGATAGTCTCCCTGTGCAAGGATGGATGCCACACCAGCCAGGTCATCTTTGTTCCTCCCAGGGCCAGGAACGGCTGCACAAAACATCCCAGCTCCCAGATTTTAATAACTCGTCAGGCTGACACAAATGGAAGAAAAGGAAATCAAATGTACAAAGCTCCTCTGTGTATCAGATGCCAGAGTGAGGAAAAGCCTTTATCACAATGGTACAATAAGTGAGTGGAAGAGCTGCAATTTCCTTATAGCGACAGAAAATTAGAGAAAGAGCAAAGAAAAATCCTCTGAGTGACTTTCACTTACTAAGTTACGACCTCTGCATGATAAATAGGTAAGCAGAGTTTAAATGATGTGAAATATGTCAATTCAGAATGCATTAGGATGCCATTAACAGACAGTAGCTTAGACATCAGGAAAATATTAAGATGGATAGATCACTTAGCAACAATAGGACAAAGGGGGTTTTAATAAAGGCAGTGCAAGACAATGCCAGACTAATGCCACCAATGATCCAGAGCGCCTTTTTTTTGTCAGATGTGCACCAATGTGATAAAAACCAATTGTTGTCGAGACAAACAAGGGTAGACTGTTGAAAAACAGTCAAGCCAAAGCCCTGCCTATTAATCAAGGAAAAAACTTGCCTGATAAATTCTGTACCAGTAATGTAAAGTGATTAATACCATATTTCAACACCACAATAAAACTGTTCCATAATTTCCTAACTGCAAAAGTGATACACAGTGCAGTGCTTATGCCATCACTCCTGCATGTCAGGCACATCTATGACAACTTAATCTGAGACAGTTTTTGGATTACCCCAGGCCATAGTGAAGAGTATTTGTTTGGGAAACTCTATTGCTCCTCTTAGGGGCACTGGGATCTGACAGAAGTCTACAAAAGAAAATAAATTGTATGTAACTGTCTCACAGGGTTAAATTATATACTTCTAATGGGTTTTTAAGCCTGAAAAACAAATGAAATTCTTAAATACTTGCAGAAATACCAGCCTGGCATGGTGGACAGTAGAGAAGACACACAAGTATAAAAATGCACAGTAAAAAAAATGAAAAATAAAATTCAGAGAATTAATTTTCTCTTGTTTACTTGTAAGCCCCAGGCTGACATCTTTGCAACAGCTCCAGCCAGACAGTTGCACCTGGTACACAGAAAGCTCTTATTTTTTTGTCATTCCAGACCATTTACCTTTGATTTTTACACTGCTGGCTATTCACAGGAGCTGCTCACGAAAACACCTTATCTGCATCCCAGAAGGTGTTTGTACAAACCCAGAGATAGCAGGGTGCCCAGCAATGCCCCTTAAAGCCATCACTGCCACCAAGTGCAGGGACGTGACACACAGCAGTTCAGAGACTGCTCCAGGTTCTGCCTTCAGCCTGCCAGCCACCCTGATGATGTATCTGTGTGACTGATGTTTGAGGATATTACAATTCCTCCACAGTGAACACGTGAAAAAAAACAACACCAAAAACAAAAAAGAACAATTCTTTCCGCTCGGGAAATTTTTATGTTGACTGGAAATAAAAAATCAGTTGTGACACAGGAGGTGTTGTGAGGCCAAAGCTCTGCCATGTTTGAACAGGCAGTAACTTCAGCAAAGAATAATGGGGCAAACATTGTTGGACGTGGAGCTGCACAGCACAGCTGGCTGCAGCTGCAGCACCAGATCCTGCCATGTACTCCCATGGAGCAGGGCAGAGGATGGAGAGAGGATGGAGTCTCAGGAGCCACAGCCCCTCTCATGCATCCACTCCTTATTTACAATGATACTGGTTTATATGAGAAGTTGAAAATTCTTTTTAAGTGAAGAAGAAAAAATCACTTGCCAAACCCTCAGCTGCAAGTGACAGGCAGAGCCCAAGTACAGCAGCTTCTCCTTTTTTTTTTTTACCCCACTTACATGACAGCTGTAAGTGCAGACACCTGATAGCACAGATAATGACAGCAACACGCTGCTCGAAGCCATGTACCTTTCACAGACAAGCTGCTGCTTTCATTTGCTACAATATTGCTCAGTGCCTCACACAGCCACAAACAAGTAACACTTTTTTTAGGGAAACAGCTCCACCATAAAGGTAAGGAAGGGACTTCTGTGCCACTACAGACTGCAGAGCTTCTGCCTCTGTTCTGAATTTCCTCTCAGTAATCCTCCTCTCACAGCCCAGGCCCAATTATCAGAGAGCATCCCCCTGAAGAGGGGCAGGAATTGCACCCCAACTGCACTGCTGGGGGTCACAGGGTTTTGCCATCAGCCTGTTTCTCACACACCTGAAAGCAGGAACAGCTTCACTGGCTTAGGCAAACACCAGATTTTATCATAAATCACAAAAGGGTTTGAGTTGGAAGCACCTTATCTTGTTCCACCCCCCTGCCATGGACAGGGACACTGTCCCAGGCTGCTCCAAGTCCCATCCAGCCTGGCCTTGGACACTTCCAGGGATGCACCCAGGGCTTCATCAGCCTCACTGAAGAATTCCTTCCTAATATCCCATCTCAACCTACCCTCTGTAGACAGGCTGCATTCTGTGTTTTTGCAGAAGCTGGAATTAAACAGGCTGCAACTTTGCAACTGCTTTGATGAAAACTTTTTTTTCCCCCCAGTTTGAAAATTGACCTTTTAGAATCAACTGTGGTACCTAATATTGGTTTGGTTTCAGTGTCTTTCACCCTGCTGGGAGCAGAAGAAGAGAATGCTTTTAACACACTGCCTTGTGCTCCTACTCCAGAGGATGCTCCAGGACTGGTTTCTCCTGCAGAGAGAGCTGCAGCTCCCACTACCATCCATCCAACCCCTTCTGGCATGCAGGCAGAGATGAGCTGTGGAAGATGAGGACAGGCAGCTTCACCTGAAGTAAACACTGGAAAGTTTGAGTAAAATCAGCCCAATTACTTTTAAAAGTAATTTTCACTCACCCCAGATAAAATTGGAGAATGGTGTAACGGATGAAATGCAATGTTGCAACTGGAAGTGCTTGCAGAATTAGAGAATGGCTCAGCTTAACAAAAAAACCCAAACCACCAAAACTACACTTGGCTTGTTTCTCAGAACCCTCTAAAAAAGGACCATTACTGAAAATTTTAGACAATTGGCTGGATTACACTTACAAGTTCAAAACTGCTTTTGCCTGGTGTTTCACAGTGCTTTGAATAAAAAGCTCCCTGCAGCAGGGGGGAGCCTCTACCCCATCCTTCCTTGGTTAAATTACACTGGGTTTGTTTCACACTTCATATAAGTTGTTTTCTTTCCCCCTCTAACTTTCATTTCCCCTTCTTTTAATGTAGACAATGCTGAAGATTAAAGTGCATTCAGAAAAGAGGTGTTGAAAGTTGGAAATAAACACAGAGAAATTTTGCAACAGCAGAGGAAATGAAAAATTTCCAGTCACAAGTATTTAGTGCAGCTTAGTGCTGCATGGGCTAATGGCTCAGCAGCAGTATTGTGAAAATTACTCATTTTCTTCTAATTACATCCAATGTGCATTTGTAAACTCTGAATCACCTTTGCAGAAGAAACAGGATAAATGGGGGAAAAAATATAAGTTTATAACTGGCATGCTTCCAAAAAGAAATAAATGAAATGCAAACCTCACCTGGCAGTGGACTTTCACACCAAGATTAACTCCACCTCCTTTATTACAGGTTATATTTTCAGCAATGCTTCTTGCATTCACTCAGTTTTAAACCTCTATATTGATTAACTCCACCTCATTTCATACATGCTATATTTTCAGCATTTTTTGCAATATTTTTTCATTTAACCCACTATATCTACTTGTATATAAATACCAATTAGTCATGGTAATGTAGCATTAGATGTCACAAGTGTTTACCCATTTCACTTCTCAACCTTAATTGAGCACAAACATTCATTTTCTGCATTTAATAAATGTAATGCTTATTTTGCTACCCAGGTTTGCTCTTTCCACAAGGTGAAAGCATTTCCCCAGGAATCCCCTGAAGCCAGTGTTAACATCTGTGAAAATCTTGATTCTCCTTTAGAAAATTATTAGGAAATCTTTCTCAGAAAATGTTCCTTTCCCCACTTCTGAGCACTTCACTGATTCCTTCCATTCTCCAGCCATGTTATCCAGGAATGTCTGGGAAGTTCTCAGGGTGCTCATGATGTCTGCAAGCCTGAGGGTCTTCCCTGGAAGAGCACATTTGGAAGAACAGTCTTGCAAGGGGAAGCCCAAACTGTATTTCAGAGACTTCAACCAAGAATGGCAACAAGAATCTCAATCTGTGCAAGCACAGAGGGCACAGCCAAGAGGCTCTGGAATGGTCCCTGCCCAGGGAAGCTGATCCTGCCTCACAGGCTGCTGGCACAGCACTTACCAAAAAGGCTTTTCTATCAAAAACTTTCAGGGCTAACATCACAGAAAACCAAAACCCTCTTCCAAACCTCACTCCAAAATGACATAAATCCCCATTTAGCACCTCTCACTTGCAGGCACTGATGTTGAACTACACAATGCCTCCAGGTATATTTTAAAAAGCCCAAATTAACTTGATTCAGTAGCTGCAGGAGCTGTGCACTATTTATCCAGCTGCAAGGTCACTTGGATGATGTTTTTCCTAAATTTGTGGATACTTCGTACCACTATTTGTTAACTGTTTGATAAAAATAACATAATGCAGAAGGTGATGAACTCTTGGCACATCTCTGAATCTGTCACCTCATCCTTTATCCAAAGCTTTCTCTTTGATTCTAGCCATGAAATGTAAAATAAGCAGCAGATCTCAACAGACACCTCACTCAGTAGTTACCTGTGGCATATAAGCAATACAGTTCCAGCAAGGCAAAAAGGCTGATATGAGCTTTCACAGTCCAGCAGCTGCATTATTACTAACACATTATTAAACAGAAATTATTGATTTGCCTGTTCCATTTTAGCTGGAGACTAAAGAAGCTAACAGAGAGCACAGCTGATGGGAAGGGGTTGGGCTCTGCTTTGTGTTTTGCTTGGTTTAAAAAAAAAAATCTTAAATATTTCTTAATTCAGAATTCAAAGCTTCAAACCTTTAAACTTTCACTATAACAAGCAGCGAATTCTATGTGAACTCAAAATAAAAACAAAGATTTTTTTTTTAAATTAAATTAAATTTAAAAATTAAAACTCTAGAAGAAAGAGGAGCATAACACCATAAAAGTATGGGTCTTCCAAGTATTGCAAAGTATGAGTTAAAGTGGCCAGTCAGATTTCCCTCTCTGTGAAGGCTACAAAATGTCATTATATCACTTGACAGGGTTCACATATTCATTAGAGAAAACCAACAACATAGCACAAACAATTAACAAAAACATTTAGGAAACAATAAAGAGAAATTAGTAGTTTTTGTCTAAGTTTTCTTGAGCAGCAAGAAGAAGCAATACATCTACAAATGAAAAAAAAATAGATATCTTGGCTCCCACAGATATTAAACCACAAGCAGGTAGGAATAATTGTAATCTGTTCACTTGTGTGTGTGGAACACTGAGATGTAAAAACAACAGAATCATGGCTCTGTAAGGCACAGATGGAGAAAGTGCAAGTACTTCTACCCATTCCACAAGATTATATCAAGTTTTTCCATTATCAGTTAAATGCATCACTCAACATCCCTATTTTAATGTTTTCTGAGACATCGTGATCCCTGCAAGTATCTGCATCTTTCATTTAAAATTACTTTCCAAGCAGCAGAAGAAATTGAAGCAAACTGAATGAATTTAAATTCATTACCAATTAAGTGCAATTTAATTCATGATTATTTCAACTTTCTCGTGAGAATTGGGAGCTGCAGGAGGGATGCATACCTGACTGATGGGGCTTGATTTACTGCAGGAAATCACATACAGCTATATATAGCTACAGAAACCTCTTGGCCCAGAAAAAAAGATGTTTACAGAAACAGACTTTAAGAACAACATCTGCCTAAGAACTGAGCATGTGTTTCTAAAAAGGTAACAACATGCTGGCTTTTAGGAAGATAATTAGCATCCAGGATGGTTAATCAGAGAGGCTCCAGCTCACATGACAGAGCTGGAAACTGAAATGAAAGGCAAGAAGCAGCTAATAAACCAGATGAGATCCTGATTAGCCAGATTTCAGAGGTTACAGGTGTCAGAAATGTTAATTATAGGTTTCTAAAATGCTTGTACCTGATTTCCACCTCTGTGAGTGAGCCAGGGAGCCAGTCAAGGTCTTGGCTTAACCAGGGGACAAGATAGGATGGAGAGTCTGACCTACAGACCTGAGAGAAACCCACAGCATCAGCCAGCCCAGAAAGGAGCATCCCACTGACTCCTGCATTTTCCTGGCTTCCCACAGCACCACTGCACAGCTTATTCCTCCTTTTTCTGCTGGGCAATGTGCAACACTTTTACCAGCATTTCCCTCTGCCTTGCCTCCAGTAAGCACCATCCAGGTGCTGAGAAATGTGTTGTCATCCTGAGTTGAACCTTGAGTTTGCATTTGGAAATAACAATTAACTAAATTTTTTTTTTACAAAAATTAATTTTAAAAATTTGTTCCCGGCCAGCAAAGAAAAATTACATTTGCATTGACCCAAATTCCTGAGGAGTTACCTATAATAATATGTAATATAGGATAATGCCTAAATTAGCTACAACACACAGAACTGGCAAGCACTTGTGGGAGAACAGGAATGCCCAAGTATTTGTGGAAAAGGTGCCAGCACTCCACAAGGAAGGAGAATCCCAGCAGAAAAAGCTGTTCCCAGCCTAACTCAGCTGAGGAGCCTCAGAGGAGCACAGGGGTCTCCTGGCAGGAAGAGGTGCAAGCACAGATGTGGGAAATCTGCAGTTCTTCATTCTTCCTGCATCCTTCTGAGCATCTTAATTCTGCTTGCAAGAGTAGATGAGTGAAAAATGTGGTGTACATAAAATAGATTAATGTCCAGAGATTTAGGAAGAAAGCAGTAGGTGTGGGTATGAGGAATTTGGTCAGGAATTAAATCTGACACAGAGCAATATCAGATACAACAAGGTAACATGTGTGAAATTCATGTTTGAAGATTGTGAAGATTCAAAATGGTCATAAAAATGAGACTTTTCCTCCTATTACTAACATTTTTAAATTGCTTTTTTTGAGCAAAATACTCCTTTTCCTAGCCCACCTTTATTCAAGGTGCAGAAGCAGAGATTCCACGTGAGCATATGTTAGTTATAAAACAAGTATTCCCAAAATGCACAAAAGAAAAATAGTACTGCAACTGGTCTCTTATAAAACACAAGAAAGTATAAAAATTTTTTCAGCATCTGGAACTGCTCCACTCAGCCCCTTGGGGCTGCTCAGATATTCTGCTGCTATTGACTCCCCACTCAGGTCTAATATTTCAGCAGAAAAAAAAATGAAGTTGGGAAAACTTGCCAATATTAACTATAAACTCTACAAAATGAAAAGCAGGTTTTTCTTATTATGCAAGCTGTTACTCTTTTCAATTAGATGACTAATTGCATGACTATTCCTTTAAATTAGGTGACTTGGAACAAGAGCACTTTTAACCATAATAAAAAAAAAAATCTCTTGATAGAGAGGTAACTCAGGTAACTGCAGTTCCCACCTTTAAAATTTGGTCTGACACAACTTCATCGTGCTCTACAGGTGACTAAATGAAAACATTGATTAATCGAAATTTATCTTCCACATCAAGCTACAATCAGAGCAGCAATTCAGCTGCAGAATACTGTTTTACTTGTAACAAGCCATGCTCTGGGGGGGAAGGATAACTTGTTTCCTATACTAAACTGGCTGTATTTATATATATAATGGTTATATATACTCATATATATTTATTTTTAAACATGTGTGTGCGCTTATGTGCATATATAAAATATATATGTATATAAAAGCTCAGTACCTTTTTCTTTTGCCCGTGGTGCTCATTTCACAAGACCAGCTGCCCTGCTGATGTTAACAGGATTCTAGCATCATAAATCAAGGAATAATACATCCTCCCTCAGTCTGTGGGCCACACCTGGGAGGTGCAAGAGCAGTGCCAGGGCAGCAGGAGCTGCATGAGCCACCCAAGCAGCTGGGTTAGTGCAGACACAGCTCCTTCAGACCCAGCTCAGCTCTGCCCCTGCAAGAGCTGAGCCATTGGAGCTGTTAATTTAAAACCAGCTTGGTGTGTTTGTGGGAGCTGAAATACCCAATAAAAAACCAACTGGAGATGCCCAGGAACTCTCCTGCACTGCTGCCAGCAACACCAGCAAGGTGTTTTCTTGTGCTCTGAGATCTCCTGCTAGATAAGTCAAACTCTGGTCATCTGCATTCAGACTTTCTGCAAACTTCAGCTGCATCTGGGTGTGCTTCACCACAAAAGGTGGGGTGCCCATCAGCCAGACAAATTTATTACCCTGCAACTCTCAGTTCAGGTTTTTAGCTGAAATGGCTGGCAGAAAATTCAGGCAAAATTGCAAGTAAAAACTTCTGATTTTCTAACTGGAGAGAAGTATACAAAATCCAGAGCCTTGTTAAAATGAATTTTATGTAAGTTCTATGAAATCTAGCATTCATAAAAATACCCCTGCCATTTGTAAAATTCTACAGAAACTAACTGTAAAAAATCCATCTGTAATATGGAAAGGAGCATGGTTGACAAAGGACTTGCAATGTCTTGGGCTTATTTAAGAGTCTCCTTGTTTAACAAAGGCTACTTTTGCTTAACAGTGGGTGTAGAACAAGAAGGCATTTGGAAGTCTCTCACTTAGAATTCAATAGCAGGAACTGGTGTTATAGAAATACATTTCTATTACCAGACATTTAATTTGAAATCCTTGCGTTCATGAAGTATTTACTGCCACAGCACACAAGACATAAGTGCACTTTTCCAAATATAATCCCCCATCTGATCTATAATTCATTTTTTATAAACTCTCTAAGTGCTGTAGTAATGCCATTCAACAACCTTGTTTTCAAATTGAATCAAACTCTGTACTACCATCCAGAAATAGTTTTGTGATCTCCACTGTCCTGCTGTCAACAGATCACTGAATTCATCTGAGCTGAAATATAGTGTCAAAAACTTAGCTGAAAAATATCTGCCATGTGCCTTCTCCATACAGAACCCAGGCTGGATGATTTCTCTATTTGTGTTGTATATATAAAGCATACAAGATTCTTGACAGAATTTAGGTTTATGAAAAATCTTGTTTGTTTCCCTATTCCCCTCCTCTGGATGAGGCCATTAAAAACATCTCTACCAATATCCTGTGACAAAGCTAAAAACCTCCTGCTTCTTTTGCTGAACCTCTTCCCTGAAAGTGCTAATGGGTAACAAAGCAGAGACTAATTGAAATTGATTTTTGCTGAAGCAATTTTTACATCTACGAGTTTTTCTAGGAAGAAAACAAAGAAGTCGTTGGCAAACAGCACTTGAGCAGCAGTCAGAGATTGTTGGGAATCCACAGACATAAGAAAGAAAAAACAGGTTTATGCCTTGAACAAAGTATCATTTCCTAAAGAGAAACAAGCTGGAAACCAATAGTATTAAATCAAACAGTGGCAACCAGTCCAAAACGTTTGCCAAGCTAAGGTGGTCTAAATGTCACTGCTGTGGGACCCTTTCAAGTAAGGTAACTTTTCCTAATATCCAATCAACCTCTAACATCCAATCAATCTCCCCTGGCACAGCTTGAGGCCATTTCCCTTTGTACCATCACTTGTTACTTGGGAAAAGAGACTAACCCCCACCTTAGAGCAACATGCACAATTAGAAAATTAATGAGGATTAAGTAAGTTTCAATAATAAATTATTATCTGCTCGCCCATTCAATAATACTGTCAAAGAGTATTTGTTAGCACTCTGGGGAGATGACAAAGTGCAAACAGCATTGCTTCCAGGCATTGCTGCCACAGAGAGTGGAATTGCCTGGAATGGGCAATATCTGCACACCAGCTACAAGGGGTGATGGAAAAGACACCCAAAAGGATGCTCAGATAGTTCATCTTTATTCAGCAATCTAAGCCCACATTTAATCACACTGAATCACTTATTTTTAAAAATGCACTATTTCCCTGTGTGGCTGCTGTGCTTTTTAGTACCACAACTGCAGTCTCTTGTATTAGTGTAACTCCACAGCTGGCTCCCTCCTGAAAATGCCCCCACTCCCTGCACTGCCTCATTTTCCCTGCAACTACAAGGAAATAATGGCATTTAAAAAGAGAGAAAATCAAGTGCCTGAGTGCCTGCAGGAGTATTTTTGGTTGGCATTTAGCTGCTGCTGGTTCCCAATGCCCACAGAGAGTGACAAGTGTAACTTTAAAATCGTAAGAGAACAAACAGAAAATCTTTTCCTGGCAAGCTGTCAAAAAAACCAAACACTACTGTACTGCACAGTAGAGTTTTATTCTGGGTGGGCCCTGGATACAAGCACAGAAAAACTGAACAGTATCAATTTCAAAAAAAGCTAAGAGAATCAGAACTTCATTTAAGAGAAAAGAATGGTGAGAAGAAATAGAAAAATGCCTCTTGACTGTTCAGAATTTCTTTATAATAATTGGGAATTTTTACTGCAACATAATTTAAAAACAGTAATAACCCCCATATAATCAGGTTTGATAGTACTACAGTAGAAGGTCATCTTTTGAATATTTAGGTTACTAGCATGGATGCAGCTACTGAATGGAAATTAGGTTTAAGACCACTGGAAATAAGCACCATCCACCCAGAACTGGGAGGTTTGAAAAAAATCTCCTCTTCCATGACCAAATGGTCAATTACTGTCTCAGAAACTATAATATTAAATCAATTTCAATGAGGAGATCCTACACCATTAACAGAAAATGAAGGTCCTGCCACAATACAGCTCAGAGTGACCACTGCAGTGAACACAAACCAAGTTTCATTTCTCTCTTAACATAAGAGGATTTTTCCACTTGTGTGTTTTTTAAATATAAAAATAGAAAATATGAAAGACAGTTCCTTAGTGTAAAATTAACAGTCACTACATAACCAGTTTGTTAGAAAAATTTAGACAACTCAGATTTGTGCAGGCAATGTATCTTTTCAACAAAAAAAAAACTACCAAATACTAAATTAGAAGATCAACTCCAAACTTCTCTAGCTAAGTCTTGCTTCACCTGGGATAAGACCAAGGAAGCACTAACAAAAATTTACACATCCAACTGAGAAAGCAGGGGCTTTATTGACTTCCAAATGAATTAACAAAAGAAAGAATAAAATGGCTTGGTGTATTTTTCCTTTGCAGGGAAGTTAAGGTTTTGGTAACATAGGTCAACCACACTTTCAAAAGTTAGTTCCTCCAAAGGAACTAAGTTAAATTGTGCCTCCATGACTCCCTATTCTGTGAGGACGTAAAGCTCAGACAGGTATAACCAAAGCCATGAGAACATCTGCCCTGTGCTAAAACCCTCATGTGAAGATGGAGCTGGAACATCTGCCCAGCCAGGCTGGACACAGGGCAGGACACAGAGCAGGGTCCAGCCCCACGTGGACACCAGTGCCTGCACTGGGAACAGGAGACACAACTGGTAATGGATCCACAGCTGATGATGCCCCACCCTTACTCATTAATTACAGCTACACAGCCTGAATTTAATTACCTTTTACGAGCAGGAGGCTCAATTAGATGAGTAAGGATGCTGTACAGTAACGCTCCGTTCAAATTCTGTTATTATAAATCAGAAAATTAAAAATGGAGATAATGCTTATAGTGCCTATGATTCCTTAAGGCTTTGTAACAAATAACAGCCATTCCTGTTCCATCTCATCCTCATGCAGATCATGACCAGGACTCTGTGGGTCAATGCTAATCCAGCAGAATGCCAGTGGCCACCCCACTGACCCCATGGATCTGCCCCAGATGGAAGAGCAAGTTCTGTGACATGTGAACACCACAGATCACACTGACAGGAGCAACCAGTCCATCCTCTGCAGGGTTCCCACTGTGCTCCAAGCCAAGGACAGGGCTTGCTTGCTCTCCTCAGTGCTGCAGCCCAGAAACATCCAGGAAACTCAGGTTCAACCTCCTCTTCAGCCATAAAACAAAGAGGCGAGATATTGAAAAATGGAGAAATGTCAGGGAAATTCTGGTTTCTTCCTTCACCTGCATCAAGTCAAATGGTTTCTAAATATATAAGTTTTTCTGTATTTTATATGCAATGTTTTTAAGGTCTGCCTGAATTCAGATTTTTTTTGATCCAAACTTTGCCAGTTGTTTGGAGCACGTCTGCCATGGCGCCACTACCAAGCACACTCTTACTAGTCTAAGTTTAAGAAAATAAAGCACTTTTTTTTTTTTTCTGAAGAAGGAAAACAAAGAAACTTAATATTTACCATATGATGGTATCAAATGCAGAGAGGGGAAAAAAACCCCACTATGCATTGATTCCCTTTTGGGAAATTAGGCAAGGAGCACAGGACATTTTAGCAGAGAGGAAAACAAGTCTTTCCCCAAAAGGCAATAACTGGGATGTACATGGGGTCAGGGTTACACAACCCCAGCAAGCCCTGATTGATTTTCCCTCCAGCCAGGGAGGGCTGAGCATCCTGGAATGCCTCCATCCCCTTCTCTAGCTCACCTTCTCCAGCTAAAGCCTCAGGGAACTGCAGGAACCATGAATGGTGCTACTGTTTGGGTTTTAATTGGTGGGAAAAGCCTTATGCCTTATTCCTTATTCCCCCCCCCCCTTTTTTTATTGAGTTTTCAATTACAAGCAGCACCAGCAAGTAAAAAAAATAATAATAATAAAAAAAAACCACCAAAAAACCCAACCTCATGACTTGACATTCTTCAAAACAGCTTTAGTTAAAAGTAAGGCAGTGAAACCAGTGTTGTGATACAGAACATACTTGCATTCATTCAAGCACTGGGCTCAAATGGGCATTTTGCAATTCTGAACTGGACCTGCAGATTAGTCCTGAAAAAATATTCCATCAGCAAAGCTTTTGGTAATTTGATTTTGAATCTTAAAACAAGCCTGTTTTCCTCCCCGCTACAAAGAGAGCATCCACATCTGAAAGAAGTTATTTTCCACCCACATAGGGATTCCACTCATAATAAAAGGTCACTTATTACCCCACTTTGTGAATACAAAAGAAACCTCCAGCTGAATGGGGTCTCCGGGAGGGGAGCAGATGGGCCAAGCGTGTCACAGCGCTGCTGCATTGGCTGCTGATGGATCCCAAACTGCATCGCCATGGCAACCCCTGCGCTGCCTCCTCCCTCAAGACAACAAGAAATAGCTCACCAGAGGTATTTTAGGAAACCCATAAAAAGGGAAAAACTCTGTTTCTTGCTTTCCAGTTATTTAAAATGTACCTAGCAAAGGTGCTTTTGGGAAATGGGTGGAAGGCGTTGGCTTCCACAAAGTGAAAAATCATCTTTGCCTGTGCTGCAGAGACTTGCAGGGAATGCTGGGTCCTTCTAAATGTTAACTCCAAACTTTACAGCCCTTCCTCTGAACACCTTTATGCTGATTTTCTGGTGTACCTACTTTGGGATTTTATTTTCCTAATTAGATAGAGAGCTGTCTGAAGCAAGGTCTAATGAAATCCAGCCTGTTTCTTCTCTGCAAAAGGCCAGAGGTTACACCTACCTGCAATGCTCACATCGTTTTTGGTACTGCTATTGCATTTAATAAATACAAATTCTGAGGACCATTTTTGCTTAGCAAAAATCCCTTTATAGTACTGCACCCAAAAAAAAAAAACAAACCAAGACCAAACTCCCCAGTGTGAGGGAGGGAATGGAAAGGGGGTGGGTGCCAGTGAACTCCTGACTTCTTTCAAGCAGGATATCCCCAAGCTTTCAAACAATAATAAACACTTCATTCTCCAAATACAGTTCTCTGAAGTACTTGTTTCCTTCCAATTGAAAATAATTGGGGTTTAATTTTTAGAAGAAGATTCCATCTCTAATTTCAGACTTGGTTACAGTGATAGACGTCAGAGAAATTAAAACTGTGAGATATCATTTACAAAAGGACAGATCTCCAAATGGAAACTGCTTATTAAGGTCCTAGTGAAACTTCTGCACAAAGCCTATGAAACTAATAAACATATTTGATTTTCATAGCATTACCCCAAAACACCAAGAACATAACCCAAAGCAGTTCCAGCTGTTTCATGTATACTTGAATAATTTTGGAAACTTTCATTTCTGACGCACCCCTGAAGGGCCCCACTTGGATTATAAATGTTTTTGTTTGGGTTGGCAGAAGCCCCTGTACAATCTTTGATTTAATATCAGCTTTAAAGCAATAATAAAAATAATAATCTCACTCACATGCCAAACCACCCATGCAGCCGTGGACCCCAGGGGAGGGACTGGCTGTGGGAATTCTGCTCATCTGCTCCCATTGTGTTTTCTTAACTCTGCAAATCTGAAGATGCTGTAACAGAGATTTCCTTGCCCCAACGTCTGGGCAGCTGAATTCAGTAGCTTTCAACTAAGCTTGCAATTAAGTAACCCCAGCACTGGCACAGTAAGTTGTGTGCAGCTGCTGCAATTCAGTGTTAAAGACCAGCCAAACTACATTTGATTTCTGAATATTAAAGATTTTTGGGGAATAATCATGAAGCTTCCCAAAGTTAGGTACAGCAGGCAATAGAAACAAGAAAAATACCTTGGCTGTTCACTTTTTTAATTGTTTAAGTCTGAAACTCAGTGAGTTTTATCCTCACATCTAGGAACTGTCAGTATTTAAAATGCATGTGATTTTTGTAGGCTTTTGCTTGCTTTTTTTTTTGGTTAAGGTTTGCCTTCAAAAAAAGTCCAAAAATGGCATAAAATCTCCCTGCAGCCCTTTTCTCCTGTTTGCCACCACACACTCACTCACTCTCTTTTACCTTTCTTGTTTCTTATTTACAACACACACTTCAGCTGAAAGCATTTCCACTCCTTCCCACGCAGAACACACTGGATGATGCTCCTGTGCAGGGAGCTGCAGGTGGCAGGACCTTGACTTTTTTTCTGCTGCTAAAAACCACAGGGTTCCATCCCCAAACTCTGCACACTCATCCCATTTTCTCCAGGCTGTGTTAGTCATCCTCTCCACATCCCTCAGCAGTGATAAACTGAGGGATTGCTCTTGGGGATAAACAGAATCATCTCATATCTAGTTTAAATTTGTCTGGTTTATGATACCTTGGACAAATTTTTGTTTTGATCTTGGATTAGGCAAGTATCTCTCTTCTGTCTCCAATGGCATGGCCTTTAATTCATCCTTGTGCATCTTCTCCAAAACTTTCCCCAGCTGATGGAGGGACCCAGCTCTCAATTCCCCTGGAGCAGCAATTCCCTGTGCCTGAAAAGGGAGTGATTCCTCATTTTGGCCATGGTTCTGCATAGGCAGCTCTGGAGTCCATGTTCATCTACAGAGCTGACTCACCACTGCACTTATGACATGCAGCTTTTGCTTTTGTGCATCTGACTTCATCCTTCAATTTATTAAATCATGTATTAAAATAACCCCATAAAACCAAGTGATCCAGAGCTATCTGTGCCTATGAATTCCTGTCTTCAGCAATCTCCATCTTTGTCTCAACAACAAACATCATTGAGGTCTTAACAATTTTTTTTTCCACATCATGGATAAAAATGTCAACAAGGATTAAGACAAAAAATTCTTTACAGGACTCTGGTACAAACTGCCCATTTTTAATCCACTTCATCTTTAGTGTGCTCATTTTGCATCATTCTGGTTTTCTACTTAATATGTTGCATGGTAGCAAGTCAAATGTCATAGAGAAACCTGTTAAATAAACACTATCACCCTCATTTAAAACAATCCCATAAAAAGATCCTGCAGTTTGACAATTTATATAGTATAAATCAGTGCAGACAATTTAATTTTCTACAGTTTCAACCACGCTGTTGTTTTTTTTTTTTTTAACATGGCAAGCAAACTATTAGTAGAGGCAAAAAGAAGTTGCAATCAGCAGAAAGTAATGCACACCACATAAAAAAATTACTCACAACCTTTTGAAGCTAAACCTGAGAGTTAAACTGGACACCACTGAAACCAGGTGTCTTGATTGCAGCAACATCATTTTAAGAACAACTACCTTAGTCAGTAAAGCCCCTGATGCACCATTCACATTCCTGTCACTGCAAACAGCAGCAAGATTACTCATCTTCAAAAAATTATATTTTCAAAAAGGTATTTTCACACTTTCATTCCTCAGATTCTACCTCACTGATTGAAAATTTTAAAAATGGGTTTGAATCTGTGGAGGAAGAGAAAGAAACAAAAATATTCCCAGAGCTGTGGTGATATAAAGACATTGGTACAATAGGAAACTCATTTTGTCACTATATTGCACTGTGTAAATAGAAAACATAATTAATAAGGACAGGCATGTTAATTTTGGTTCCTTTCAAAACCTGCAGGCAAGGGGAGGAAGAGGGGGAATGACAATATTTGGCAACAGCAAGACAAACACTTGCAAATGAGACGTTTTTCAGCTCTCTTAACCAGCTTTAGTAACAACTCAGAATAAAAATAAACTTATAAACACTTTCATACCTTTTAGAGGGCTCCATTTAAATAGCACATTTAATCTAAGTCATATGTACCATTATAACAATGCTCTTTTTGCCCTCAATATGAATTAAGACTATTAAATATGCATGTGAAATAGTAGCCCATGCTGGAATGTCTCCAGAATTAAATTCCCAATAGGAGGTTTTTTTCCTTTTTTTGTTTTTGGGGGGTTCTTGGGTTTTGGGGTTTTTTTTCTGGTTTGATTTTTTTTCTTACTTGAAGCCACAATGATATTCAAAATTAGGTCAAGCTTACAACACCCAACAAAAGTAAAAGGATCTGCAATTTCTTGGAATTTTTTTTACAGTATCTTCCTTTAGAATGGATCATTAACAGATTTTCTGTTTCCTTTGTGAAAATACAATTACAGATTTTTCTGTCTCCCTGAAAACAAATATCCACAAAAATAAGGTAACTACTAAACCACAGCTTTATCCCTGTCCTTGGGAGGCTTTACTGCTCTGACATCACATTTCCTATCAAGTAAAGCCACTCAAACTATATATAATCCAAAGAGTAACTCACTGAGCAAACAGAGAATTTCTAAGAAAGTAAGAGCAACTAAAAATCCAATTTTTAGGAATAAATATGTATAAAACTACACAGGATTCTGATTTGCTATACATATGACTAAAATGGACATACACAACAACCTGACACTGTCAGCAGCTGCCTCTTTGTTTGCATTTATCACTTTCTAAATTCTAACAGATGCCAAAGTCAACTTGTATTATTATTTGAAGAATGAAGCAGCCTCACAAAATTAAGAGAAGGAGGCATTACTTTCCCCTCAGCAGTCTGTTAAGCTCCTGATGTGCTTGACTCATTTCCCCACCTGAGGGGCAAATCCTCTGCCCCCAGACTGCTGCACATTGATGGGACAGCATCTTCTGCCAGCAAAATCAAGGAACCAGCCAGTTCAGCTTCTAGCAAACCCTCCCTCCAGCCCCACTCTAACACTGGTGGACAACACAGTGCTTTCCAACCACTCCAGAGACCTCCACCCTTATTAAAAGTCACATTTTCACCTTGTAGTGTAATACTCATCATCATCTTTGCAAAAATCTGCTTGCTGCTGGTTATGACTTGCAGATTTTGCATTACAGCTTTTCAATGAACAGTGGTTTACCTAACTAAAAGCACATTTATCAAGACAAACTCAAAACAAGTGTAAATCTGAAATTTAAATTCCCTCTCTGATAAAACACTGCAGCCAGATCAAAGAAATCAAAGCAGTGGGGTTGCTGCAACACATGAAAATCACCAAGCCCAACTCGAGAGCTGTGGAAGTGAAGAGCTGGGATGCTTGGGAGAGGCACTGACAGCACCAAGAAGTGAAACCTGGCAAGGAGGAGACCTGTGAGCACCCAGGAAACCACCTTCAGCCTCTGATGTAGATACCATAAGGATCTCATTAAATAAGGACACAGAGCTAAGGAAATACAGGATCAGATCTACAGAGCCTGGGTAGAAGAACCTCAGTGGAGAACCTTGGTTTCAGTCAAGTCTATGATAAATGAACCAGAGGAGATCTTTGGTTGGTAAGAGGGCAAAGTAAAAGTGATTAATAAACAAATGCCAGTCTACTTAATTGTCAATGCTGAATACCCACAAGTAGTTTTGGATTCACACACCAATGGCAACCAGTGGAACAGCAAAAACCTGGGAAGAAGAAACAGCCACCAAAGGATTAAAATAAAAACCTCAGCATAAAATCTAACAACAACTTTGGCTGGAAAGGAGAACAAGATCATCTGGTCAGAGCCAACCTCCTTCTCACAACAGGGCTCCAAAATGCAATTTGTACAAGACTACTTCCTAATGATTTGGGAAATGGATGCACTGGTCAGGAAGCCCAGGGAATGCCATGAAGCTACAGTATCACCAGTGATGGAACAATGCAGCAACAAAGTAACTGCAAGACCAAATCCAAGTTGAGGTCAAGATTTATTAACAGCTAGTCATGAAAACAGTCAAGAGATGCAAAGCCATTTACAATGAGTAAATAACCCAGTGTGGATTCCTTCAGGCACTTGAGAAGTGCTGGCATTAAACAGGATGAGGAAGGTGACAAACTCCTGACAGACCACCATGAGATCTGATTGGATCAAGACAAAAACAGATTTACAAACAAACCTAATAAATGGAAGAGGAGTTGGGCAAAAAATGCTGAATTCCTCTGTAGGGCTTGACATCCTCATCTCTCAAAAATAGACCAGCATTGTGAAAAAGCTAACAAAAAAAAACAAAGCATGTTGACTTAGCAGTACTCATCTTGAGATGTGCATCCCTGGTGCTAAAAAAGGCAGAATGAAGGGCCTGCACCAGTTTTCCTTTTCTTTTAGCTAGTGTGCCATGTGTTAAAATGAAACTCAAAATTCACATTTTCTAAGGAGCAGGGGACCAGCAATGCTGGATGAGCACAAAGGGTTAGAACTGGACCAGGTGGGAAGGCAGTGAACTGGAGTTCCCAAATTCAAGCAGGAATTTCTGAAGAGTGCACCTACATCCAAGACAAGCCCAGTTCAAGGAATCCCATCAGAATGTCCCCACTGTGAGCACGTGGCAATCCAGTGCCTGGGTCCTCTCCTGAGTCTGAGGGACCAGCAGGAGCCTCCTGCCATCACCAGCCAAAAATCCTTTCACATTAGGACAACCTTCTGTCAGAATCCTTTTGGGACAATGACAGATAATCACACTAAATTATGAATAAAAGAGCCAATGGCTTCTTTCTGTAAAAGCACCAAAACTGAGGGAAAAAGACTCTATTTCTAATAGACCTCTGAAAAACTACCTACAGCTTATCAGTGAACACATCTTGGTGTGAAGAATGAATAATTCCAAGAGCATTTGATATTTTGATACAGTTTACATATATATAAATGTGATGCAAAGGTACATAATGTGAATTTACAGAAACACAAATTTTTACTTGAAGGGCACAGAGCCAAACTAAAAGGGAACAGTGGACAAGATGTAAAATGCAGTTGCTATTCCCATGCCTCTTGCAGGTGTTTTCCTGATTCAAGATAAAAGTATAAAGCAACACACATATTTTATTCATCAAAATATACTGCTGATAAATCTTCAGCGACTTTCCAGCAGTTCCACAAATCCTGAAATCACTCGGAGTTTTAACTAATATTTCCTCTCACTGCAACCTGGTTTGCTTAAAAAAATTACATTATAGTTACTCAACACCTCTTTAAGCAATGAAACCCAGGCAGAAATCTGTTTATTGGTATCCAAATCTCCATATAAAACAACATTCAGTATTTCCTTCCAGTTGGCCCCACAATTTACAAGCCCACACCACTGTGGATATATATAGGACAATATATTTATTGCAACCCATCCAAAGTCTCTTGACTGTTGATTCCATATCTGCTTCCCAGTGTCCTGCTGAACATTTACATAAGATGATTGCTTTTAATCTTTCTGTATTTGCTTCAGACATGCCCTGACAACCACTTAGAAAAGTGGTATTTTCCTGACAAAATGAATCATTTGTCTTCTACCACCAAGTTGCAGATCTTTGTTACAGAAATAGAAAGGCTAGAACATGCCCTAGGAAGTCTCTTTCTCTTTGAAATTATAGGGAGCAGACATACTCAATTTGAAAATCGTGTGATAAAAAAAATTAAAATTAAAAAAAAAAGGCACAATTTCCTGAAGCATGAGCTCATAATGGGAACAACATACTGTGACAAGTGGATTGCAAGAGGAAAAATACAGCATGGAATTGCACAACTCCTTTCTAAGTCAAAGTACTGACACCATGTTCTGCTGAGAAAACCTTTTGTGCCTCTGATTCAATGATAAATTTCATGTGATTTCTCCTGGTTGGAGGAACAGAATAGAAACAAAACCAAAGCACTGTCCTGAAGTGTTAGCATTAAACATCTCCTTAAAGAAATAAACTTTGTGTCTTTGATTGTTACATAAAATTCTATTTTTGGCCTGAACAAGAGGGAGAAAAAGAACAAGAAAAAAACCACTATTATTCTCAATCCTTTTTAAGGAAGAAAATACTTCAATTTCCAGCCCTATATTCCAGTTTTCAGCACCCCTGCTTGGCAAACTGGTCAGTGCTGAATTCCTACCCACCCAATGCATCTAGAACAGTCTCACCCTCCCCAAGTTTGTGTCTATCACAGTTTTAACCACTTCTGGTTTTCTCCAGCTCTGACCTTCCCAAGGCTATTGCTTCCTAACTATTTTCTGACATGCCTATCCTTCCCAAAAATGAGCCCTCCTCCTCCAACATCCACCCAGGTTCAGATCCTGCTCTTTCCTCTGCCCATACTGTTCTGTGACCTGAGCACTCCACACTCTGATGCTGACAGCTCACACACTGAGTTTCTCCAAGATGAAACTAATTTTAAATTTTGCAAAGTTGCAGAACATGCATTTGGTTAAGACCAAAGCAGGACCAGCACTTTGCTCTCCATCCTCCCTGGAGACCTCAGCCACCTATGATTTTTCCTCTCAGCAGATAATGCCATCAGGCCACTGCTTCACAGCAGAGCATCAACAGAACTTTGTCCTCACTCTTCCTGAGCCTTTTTGGATATAAGTTGTGCTGTTTTTACTCGGCAAGTTACAAAAATGAGGAGGAACAGCATCTTTCTATGACCATGAAGTCATCTACTACACTTTTCCCCAAAGGCCTTTATGACAACCACATTCCCCCACCAGGCTTTTGCCAAATACTTGGTATTTTCTTCCCTTATTCTTTTCATCACCTCTCTCTTTAAACCCCTGCATTTAATTGGCTTTGGCAACTCAGGCACAACTGAAGGGGTTTTTTTTCCCATTTGTGTGTAAAAGATGTAATTGCAGTTGCTCACCTATATTTTGTTTACTAAGAATAAAGATAACAATTTTCCAGCTCACTGTATTCGCCTTCAAGCTTTCTGGCTCATATAGACAGCATTATTCCTACATATGGCATCTTTTCTCCCCTTGACAATAAAATCTCCCACTGATGTCTCTCTGTTAGAATACAACAAATCATAATTATTAGTTAACAGTATAAATGTCCACCAGAGGACAAAAGCAAATCTGGGGCTTTTCCTTCACTGAAAAACCCTTTGGTTTAGAGTTGCTTCCTACTTCTAGCCTATTTCATCTGCCAGTTGAAATACAGAGTGACCTCTCCATATGGCACTTTCAACATATGGAAAAAAGATACAGATGCACAAATGTTTTGTCTAAAACACGGAGAAATTGGAAAGCATCCTTCAGTTCCAGTTTATTGTCTTTGCACTGACACCATAATTTAGAAAAATTAAAATGTTCCCAAGTTTGTGTTTGATAATAACTAGCATTTTTAGAGCAGTTTTTCAGATGCTCTTTTTGAAAAAATGGACTATATACGTCTTGAGTATTAAGCAAAAGGGTCTTTTGTGAAGAAAAATACCAGTTACTGATGTCTCTCCAACAATCAAATGTGCCCCTGTGTGGGCTGTACACACTCAATCTCAGAACAGACCTGCTGATGACTGAGCTACTGCTTTCAGAGAAATCAATTTTTTTGCTTCAGAAAGTTGGGTTGTTTTTTTTTAGCAATAATCACAAAACATTTCAAATCATGTGAATAAAGATCTCAAGTTATTTAACCAAAATAACAGAGACATAACCACAGAGAGAACAATCTTTTTATTTTCATGAAAAGGACAAAGGTTCAATACCATAAAGTTCAAACCAATTTGGAGAAAGGGCAGGATGAAGTTTACTAATATGCCCTAAAATCTGAAACACAGACTTGACCTAAAATAAAAACTCAACCCCTCAAATGCTTCTGCTTCATTCTCTGCCTTCAAGAGCTGAAACCACAAGATGTACACAGCCAACTATTCTGCAATATGTTGGTACCCACAAGCACTTTTATGGATCTAAAAGCATGAATTTACTATTTTTCTGGAGGCAAAAAAATAAAATCATCTTCCCAAGGTGTTGCACTGCCCCTTTGCCTATCCCATACATTGTCTTTCTTCTGCATGCACAGTGTCCAACCTCACAACCAACCCAGCTCCAGCAAGGGATGCAGGTCAGTGATCTCCCAACAGCTGGCCCTGAAAGGCCACAGCTGGATGAAGTGAATCTTTATGAGCCACCAGGACATCCTGCTCCCACCAAATGAATGTCCAAAGTGGCTGAGTTGAATGTGCCATAGGGATGTAAAAAGCTCCTGTTCAGGCATTTCCTCCTCATCAAGAGAAAAGCTTTTTTTTGCTGGCTCTGGTGACAACACATGCAGGTGATGTTGGCAATGTGTAATCCAAGCACAGAGACTGTTGGGAATATTCATCCAAGGGGTTCCACCTGTTCAAGAGCAGATGGGGCACCAGAATTCTGAAAAACCCATCAGGGCTTTAGGAGCATCCAAAAACATGGAACCACCCCCTGACCAGGACACAGCAGCTTGGCTCCATCAGGTAAAGAAAAGCAAATAAAATAAAACTTTGCAGAAAGCAGATTTGAACACAAGTGGTTTGTCCTTCCATCTTCCATGACAGCAGTGCCAATACATCTGTTTGTAGAAGTTTCTCTGCAGCAGCACCTTCAAACTGTAACTTGCTGCACATGCTCTCTCCTTATCTCCAGATGTTAAAATCAAGTTTATCTCTCAGCAGAAATGCACAGATTGCTGTCCTTGGACCATGTGCACCACATCCCATGCAAGCCTCACTGATGCTACATGATCACCAACCAGAAGAAACAAAGCACTGCAAGGTAACACAAACTGGAGGTGCATGGGGGACACAAGAAATGTTCCCTAGTAACAAACTCAGAATATCTGACAGAAAAAAAAATATGTCCCATTATTCCCCCTGGTCAGGGTACTTAGCTCTTTGTTTCCCCACAATGCTTTTCAAAGGGTTGATCCATCCTTTCCCCAGCTGCTCTCACAAATCCATTCTGTCTCATACTAAATTCAGTGTACTTAAGATGGGCTGCACTTCATCCACTAGAGCATCCAGTAGAGCATCCATCTGCTCTATTCCCACTCTGATCCAGCTCCCACCTGGCTGGCACAGCCCAAAATCTTATGGCAGAAGATGGGCATGGCAACCTGGGGCTCAGCTGGGAGCTTTCCACTGAGAGCCTGCCAGATTCCTTGAATCCATTCTTCTCACTATGCTCTCCTGTACCCACAGCAACTGTGAAATCACTTTTAATTATGCCCTTTTGCCTGACCCACTTATCTCAGAATTGCAGTATCTGGGATAGGCAAAAAACAGAAAAAAATAAAAAGGAGGGAAGCTGCTCATTTTACTTCCTGGCCAACTCCTTTCAGAAAAGCCAACTCTGTTCTGATTTTCTCCACTATTTTTTCCTCTGTCTTTCCTTTCTTCTTCAACTTGTCTTCTGTATCTTCCTTTTGTTTCTCTCTGCAAGAAGAGGAATCGGGTTAGGAAAAGGGAACGATGGAGACTGCTGATCTAAATTGCTTCACATCTCCAAATATGTGGAGAGAAAATGATGGGGCGTGGGAAGGGAATGAAGCCCTGTGGGTTTTCTTTTCCAGATGACTTTCTTTCCTTCTGGCTCATGACTGAACAAGATATGAGAGAATAAGAACTGCTGGAGATTTTGGCAAATATTGAAAAGGAGAACATGCGACTACAATTATTTGGAGAATAAGAAGCAAATGCTAAAGAAAAAATAAACCTCACACATACTGGCTATGGTCTCTTTCCAGAGGGAGAAGGTCTGAATTAAATGTGTTTATTTTTCCCATTAATTTAAGCATGGATTTCATATAAAATTCATTAATACCTATGTCAAATACAGCAAGGAAAACCAGCTTAGAGGCATCAGAATGAATAATTTTACCATAAGAGAGAAGACACATAGTTCTGTTTCCTGAAGGATGACAAGAAACCAGAAAGAGATGAAAGCACAACCTTATATTGCAACTAACAATATTAAAATGTTCTTGCCTACAAACTAGGAGGCACCACCATGCATTTTTTGCATACACTGATTTCTGCACAGAAAACAGATAAACTGACCCTGTTACTGTGCACTGCTGTATGGAACACGTTTAATTTCTGGTTCAGAAGAAAGTAGTCTAGTGATAAAAACAGAGTGAGCATGCCTGGGTTTGTTCCCACAGAACATGAGCTGTCCTGCAGGTACTGAAGCAGAAGGCACCGTGCTGCAGCTGCCCACAGAGATCCATGTTCCCCTCTGCAATAGCTCACACCAAATTCCTCATCACTCCTGCACAAACCAGCAAACCCACCAAGAGTGAGCACAAGCACAGAAACTGAGTATTTATTTAAACATAAGCTGTCCCTGAGACATCCTTTCATGGGTTTCTTACGTGTGACCTTTGGGAAGGAAGGACACGTTCAAAACCTCAGTCACTGTTTGTTTGCAGAGGTGATACCATCCATGCAATAAATACAGTGCACATACCTGATTATTTACCTTCACCAAATGAACTAGAGAAAACAATCTGTTTGTTTTTAACTCATTTAAAATAGAGGTATCTTTCACTGGAAGAAGCATTTTCCATAGGAACAGGGTTTGCACTTTGTGACGTTTTCAGAAAGACCTAAGAAATAATATAAAATAACAACTATTTCTGCCTCCTGCTAGGCTTGTTGGAGTATTTTAAAACAGCTTTGCTAAAATAAACCAACTTTTTTTTCCCCGAACAGATTTGCCACCAGGGAACCAAATCCTACCCTTATAAGGCTACAGCAAAACAAAAGTCCTGAAAAAAAGTACAAAATCTGGTCCATTTTTTAACTCAGGAAACAGGAATATTAAGACACAACAGGTTTAAAATCAGTTTCTTCAGCTTTAGCAATAGTCAGAATTTTCAGAAAATAATGTTCCCAAAGATCACCTTCTAGTCCTTCATTCCTCTTCATCTAGTGAGTTCTTAAACTATTAGAGCTACAAAGCTAAAGCAGAGATTTTAAATCCACAGCCAGTATTCAGACCTTACCCACTGTGATGTTTTACACACACAGACATGGTTACTTTTATCACTACAGAACTCAAACTGTTATGGCAAAGCAGAAATTATTTAAACAGCTTTGCCTACAAACACTGATACTGCCTCAGTATAAAATCTCAATATACACAAAGAGAAAGATAAAGTCCTTAGTGTTAAACACTGGAGAAAGATCTTAAAAATAATGGACTCTCAAGTAGTTTGCAATAATTTCAAATAATGTCTGTGCTAAGCTAACACAGAAATCAAACTATTTGAAAAATAAAAAAATCAATGGTAAAGATTAATGTTCTCTCCAAGGCA
The DNA here is from genome assembly GCF_903797595.1 of Erithacus rubecula. Taxonomy (NCBI): domain Eukaryota; kingdom Metazoa; phylum Chordata; class Aves; order Passeriformes; family Muscicapidae; genus Erithacus; species Erithacus rubecula. The sequence goes on from NC_136687.1 coordinate 5,355,155, forward strand.
AGACAAATTGCAGGAAAAAAAGGTTGAAAAGCCAAGGGTTTTCTTTTCCATTTTACCAGATTTCTGCTATGGGCTTTATTCAATGTGAGAAATTGCATGAGAAGCAAATTGCTCCAAAGCTGAGCTGAACCCCACCCAAGATTAAGTGAACACCAAACACAGACCACTTCCTTTGGGTTCTTGGTATAAAAACAAAATATTACCAAAATATTCAGCAACAAAGGATGCTGCTAGGGCAGCTCCCACGAGCAGTTCCATGGCTGATGTCTGCAGCTTTCCAAAGTCTGGGTAAGTAAACTTAAAAGGATCTGGAGAGAAAAAGTTATTTCCATCGTTTTTTCTCATTATCCACCACTACAGGCTGAGTTGTATAAAAGATTTTACTGTAGCACATACAAAAGCAGCGGCACACCAGCGAGCACTTCATTAATTAAAAGCCAGAAAAGGAAGTTTGCTAAACGAAGCAAATGTTCTTATCACTCCTATCTATATTCATTAAAACTGACAGGAAACCAAATATCACCATCTGTCTACTTGCAATAAAGACACTAAAAACAGCTCCGGGGTAGAAGAATAATATAAAGTACAAAACTCCAGTTTTTCAAGTTTCAGTTTTAAATGGACAAGAGAGAAACTGATGTCAGACGAGGGAGAATGAAGGATGACAAGGAGCTGGTACATGAGACTGAAAAAAAAAGATTAGATGCTTTAGAATATAAATTGAAGCCCCTTTGAAATCTCAGAAAACAAACAACAAACTCAAGTTTGCACTGTCCTTTTCATTCAGATCAATGAGTCTGGGAAAAGCCAAGTGTTACGATGGCAGCTTATTTGCTTATTTAGAAATAACTGCTACTAAAAACAGAATATTGTATTCAGAATTGTATTGTAAGTCAGAAAATTGCATTATGCAACTTAAACTGTGAGTTTTTAATGGTCAAGCAAGTCCCAGGAAACACTTGTGCTTTATTATGCCCAGGTATACCCTCCTCAGATTTACAAGAGATCATTCTTTTAATTATTCCTATATTTGGATTTTGCTTACAAATCAGAAACTTGGTATAAAACTGAGTAAGATTTGGTGAAAGGGAAAGACTGGCAGAGGTATTAACTTAGCTCTTTAAAAAAGTATCAGAGCTCACACCAGCAGTAGAGGAGGTCAACCAAAGGTCACTGATTCAAGGTACTTTCCAGCATTTGTACAATTCTTACCTTCCAGTAATTACCTTTTCTTTTTTCCCACAGCAGGGCAGAGGAAAGAAAAAACAAATAGTTGGTAATAAGATATTTAATGACAGAAATGAAAATAAAGTACTGCTCGCACTCTCAAGAGCACCCAAGTCCCTGTCGTTAATTCTGCACCATTCCCCAGCTGCATTTTGCATAGCAATGAAAAGCACTTCCAGTTCCTCTCAATGCTGCATAAAATATTAGCTCCACAGTCACAGTTTTTAAGACTAAATAAGGTTAAAATAATTTAAGGCTGAGATAAACAGAAAAAAAAAAAAAAAGAAAATTGATTGTTAAAAGTCTCCCAGCCCCCTGTGGTGCCGAGGTACCAGAGCACATATGGTGCAGAGAGAGCCCTGAGACCTACAGGATGCACAAATGGGGTCAGGAGACAAGGAGCAAGGCAGTTCAAGACTAAATCAAACCCTTATTGATTTTTATTATCATGTTTCTCCAGGATGGTATTTTTTTTTTAACTTTTTTTTTATTATTATTTTCTGCGCTAGGAAAAATAACTCTTACCTTGAAAAAAGCTCTCATTAATATTCTATGAGAATGCTTTTTTATCCTCAATACAATTACAGCAGAGCAATTATTATTCTTCTGTTAATACTTTAACAATACTAACAGAACTATTAACAGCTCAGCATAATGAGGCATTTGTGAAACAGAACTGTAGGGCTACTTCTGTTTACTAAAGAAACCACAACAGAATTATAGGAGTTAAATAAAATCTGAGTGTAAAAAAAGTCACTGTAAACTGATGTGCAAATATGCCATCAGACTCCTCCCTGATTCTGAGGAATCTTTTTTTGAAAGTCAAGTCAATCCAGTAAGGATATAGGAAAACCAAGTATTTTTAAGTGAAGGTTGAAATTCAAGAGTAAATTCTGTTTGTTGTTCAATATATAACAGAGACATCTATTTGTGCATGCCAATGAAATCATTGGGGTGCTTAGAAAGGATTTGAAAGGCAAACATGGAGATATGCAACAGAAGAGAAAATACAAAACCATCCATAAAAAATTCCTGAGTGTGCTGTAAAAATGCATCCAGGCTGATGCTGGAGAATGTTTATTTATTCTAAGGTGGTTACACAGCATCTAAAGCACACAAGAGACATTGCTGTAATGGGAGGGAAAAGTCAGTGTTGGCATGTTACCTTTATAAACCTTTTTTAAAAAAGCTGCATGTAAAGGCAACAAGCATAACCCAGATTATTAGATTTTGGAAAATTTTATTTTATATATGCCTTGTAAGAGTTCCTATTTTCCTACTGAGAGTAGTAACTGTGGAAGTTACATTTAAAATTATTTGCTAACAGAAAGCAAATGAATAGTCAGGTTCTTCAGGAGCATGGATAATCAGTGGAAAAGGTGAAATTCTCTGGCAAAAAGAAAGCACAATTCACTCCTGTAGTCCTCCTGTCCACAGCTGCCACAGTAACAGCATGCAAATCAAAACATCTTCCACAGCACATACTGGAGAAAACCAGCCCCAGACTCCAGGCTCCTTGGATTTGAGGATGCCAGGCTGGGAAAAGCTTTCTTGGGAACTGAGAAAAGATCCATTTCCTGCAGTCCTCTCAAAAAGGTAAATGAATCTGAATCCTGTAACACAGTCCCTCCCATTCCCATACTGGTGAAGCTGCTTCTGTTCTGTTTCCCTTAATTATGAAAAACTTCATTCTAATATCATATACACATACTACCAGTATTATTAATTTATGTTTATTTATATACGTATATATGAAAATATCAACTTACTAAAGACCAGTACTGGGGTTTTTAACCTTGCACCTACCTTGGCAATGAGCTGATAAATCCCCTTTGCCTGGTCTCTACCCACAGATGAAGCTGTCCCTTCTGTAAGGTACCACCAAGCAGCTCCTTTATGTACCAACCCCCCTTCTTGCTCTCAGGATTACATAAACTGTGTTTAAATTCAGGATGGGTTCTGCCCTTTTGTACTCAAATGCATCCTCTTCTCTTCAGCCTGACACATACAATAAACCCTGGATTTGTCAGGTTTGATCCTAGCTTGCAGTATGACTTATTTTGGTGAGCAATTCGCTTTAACACCTCCTCATCCACTGCAACACCTCCTGGATATTATTCCTGAATTTGCTTTAGATAGTCAATAACAGCTTTCCACACACCTTTGTAAAAGCTTCCCTAAAAAAAATCTAGTTTTAAGTGACTGCTCCAGTGACAATGTCCCAGTCACAACGCCCTCGTGTCTTTTATTTAAAGTACAGCACCATCACCTCTGCAACCAGTGATGTAAGTGAGGCTTGTCACGCTTCTGCTCTAGAGCATTAAAAAACCTGACCCAAAACCAAGTCCATCCTAAGTGTACCTTTTAATCCACACCAAGCTAAAATAATTTATTACTATTTACATTGCTTTAATAGCTTTTTTGGGTTGCTATTTAGATGGTCTTAGTAGTAATGACTACAGCAAGCTGAAACAGGTTGGCCACAAAACAGAACTCAGGGCAGCACTAAAAATAAAACCTGGGTGTCTTGAAGCCTGGGAAAAACACAGCAATGCTCCAAGGTTGTCAGTACAAACCTGCAAAACAAATCTTCTATACAGACAACATTTCTTATTCATCAATTTGAATGGACAGATATTTACAGACTGAGAATAATTCAGTTTCTGCAGGTTTCTTGGACACTCCCATCATCGTGCTCCCCTTTCCCATGTGTTTCTTCGCCCACACTTCATTTGTCTGCCCTCTACCATCTTTCTTGCCTTCAGCCAGGCTCAGGCCAACTATTTCTCCATGTCCTGGTTTTGCCTTTCTCTCCCCCATGCCCAAATGATGGGATGCAGGTTATAGCTGAGCCTGTCAGGGCAAGGTCTCAGTAAGCTCCAGTGCAGGAGGGTCTCACTTCTTGGATAACAAGCCAACCTTTTTCTGCCATTTCTTTACACTATGCAGTAATTATAGTCCCTTTTCCCCCTTTTCCCAGCCTATCCCATTATTTCTCTCTCTTTTACACACTATCCATTACTTTTCAGGGTTTTTTCCTTTTTTAAATCATCCAATCACTACCACAGTCTTTAAGAGAAAGTTAAGGCTGCTGAATGTCTCACACCTGTCATTTCAGCATTATGATTAGGAAGCAGATTCTGAAAATCCTGAAGCCACCATAAAACTGGAAACTAAGAAATCTTCCCACAGATTCCATCACTTTATCACTGTTCTTGTATGCTTCCCCAGATACCTGCTGATCACCATCAGAGACAGGATATTGAATTATAAGTGCTTGCTCTGAATCAGAACAGCTGTTCTTACAGATTTATTGCTAAAACAACATGGGTTCTGCCAGACCTAAGAAAATCAGCAAGAAATAGTTACAGATTCTTGTATTTTGCTACAAGTAGTTTTGGTATTTGGAAATTCCTTTTCTTTGTCTATGTTTGTTAGACTGCTATGCAGAGAGAGTTAATTCTGGTAAAGATTAACACATATGTAAAGTATCCAGATGATTTCCTTGATCATGATAGGAAACATCTAGATATGAAATTCAGCACAAAATACTTTTCAGCTTCTGAGAAATAAGGGTGAAACTACTTTGAACATAGTTACAGTAAGAGCATCGTCCTTATTAACATAAGAAAGAAAAACGATTTGTTGGAAAACATTCACCATTTGAGGTATTCCATACTGTTTTCCAATGTCATTTTCCCAGAGACACCAAGAATGGTTTGGTTTTGTGGTTTGGGTGGGGTAGGGGAGAAGGCTGTTGATGTTTTGGGAAAACCTACCAAAGCTTGCTTTGTTTGCTTGCTGATCCTCAGCTACAGTAGCAAGTGGCTGCTGGCAGATCTAACTTCAAAAGCCAGCTGCAGGAGAAACTGTCATTATTTCATCCATTCAATCTAAAATTATTTTTTTAATATAAAAAATGTATCAACCAACCAAGCAAAATTTTAAAAATATCCCAAATAAACAGCAGAAGGCTTCCTCAATGGCAAAGTCCCAAGCCCAGTTGGCCAAACCCTTCCAACCACACACCCATCCCTGGGTTTCAGATCCAAGTTAAACTCCACTCCCCACCAATTTTATCTTGCCAAATTCAGAGCAGGAAGAAAACATCTAGAGGACTCCAGCACAGGCAGAGCATGGACACACACACAGAGCAGCATTCCCAGGGGCCTGCCCTGCAGTTGGATTTTATTAAAGATGCACACACTTCTTCTCCAGTCAGAAATATTCAGGGGCTCCAGTGCATGAAGAGTAACTCACCAACCCCACCTCCCTGTCTGTACCATAAAATAAACACAGTCTCTGAGATGGACTCTATGGATTTATGTCCTTTCAAAAGAATTTAGTAATTGGAGGGGGGAAAAATAGAACCACAAGTAAAGTGAACAGTTCAAAATGGGCAGTAAATAGTTTTGAAAGCAATGTTCTCATCTGGGAGTATTGCAACAGATGTTTATCATGAGCTACTGCAATAGTTAACTCAACTCTTTGCCTTTGGAAACAAGCCTTTTTTCCTCAGGCAACTTAGAGAAAACAAGGGGATGTGCCAGAACTGACAGCAAGCAGTTAACTGAATGAAGCAGGAAGAAAAAAAAAAAGCCATAGAGCTCAACCAAATAAACTGGTATCTGGCCCAAAAGACTTAGATGAACAGGTGTATGTGTGGGTGGGATTGGAAGGAAAAAAATAAAGAAAAGCATTTAAACAAAGCTTCCATTGACATTCTGGTCACTGAAGTGGGTACACACAAAATGAGCCAAACAACATTTTTGAACAATTCAGCAAATAATTGATTTCTTTCCCTAATTTTTTTTCTTTTTTTTTTTTTTGAGAGGATAGTTAATATGATTATTTAACTTGGGTTTTAAAATATGATGCCAATAAGCCACAATAAGTAACAACTCAGAGGTTATCCTATTCCAGGATATTCTGAGGAAGAATGAAAAAAGGAAGGTACAAAACTACGTATGCAATCTGGTATTTACTCCTTAAAGATACAAATGTAAATCACAATTTAAAGCATCATTATTTAAAGCTGAAATTACCATGTTAATGCAAATCAGATCTGTTTACAGCATTTCCTAAAGGCAAGTGAAGGGCTAGTAAGTCTATACCCAGAGCCATTCTTCTGCTCCTGATTTCACAGGCATTTAGTTTTGAGAAAACCTTGAGCATACAAGTGTCCTGTGAAAAAAGAGAGCAGTTCATCCCCTTTGACCATCCAAAAGAGATCAAACAAGAGAGGTGAGTGCACCATGTCCTCAGCAAACTCACCTGAGCATCACCTACGGCTCCCCCACCCCTGGGACCACACTCACCCTGGCTGCACCAGGATCCATGGAAAACTGCAGGGAGGCAGAGGTGGTTTTAAGGATTTACAGCTTTGTACAGCTTATAAGGCTTCCCTCAACTTTCACATGAAGCCCACACCTTCCCCTTCATAGTCCCAGCTGTGGTAACACAATAACTCTGTAAACTTTGATATAAACTTCCTTCCCCTACTGAAGAAAATCTCAGCTTGTTGCTTGTTTGGGGCTTTTTAAACAGAGAGAAAAACAAATGCCAATCTGTCAAGAGCAAAAAAGATGTAAAGAGATTTTGTTCTTCTAATTGCTCAGCAGAACAATAAATGAATAAAAAGCTCTAGGAAGTCCTTTCCACTCGGCAGTATTTCTGCTGGTAATGCAGAACAATTTTCCTTGGTACTTCTCTTAATCAACAAAAACAACAGCAAACATTTCAGCCCTTTCATATTTGATGAAGAGATTGATGTTATTTATTCAAGAAAGTTTTTATATAAATATTCCTTCCCTTCTAAAAAGACCAATGACCACAAAGCCACCAGTCAGCAGTACCTTTACTCAGCCCTTGGCCCCTTCCAGGCCATTGGAACAGCCACACATTGGTCTGTTGACTAAAATACAACCTTTTGCAGCTTGTCTTGTTAAAGGCTTTTCCCCCCATATATTGAAAGTCATAAATGTCATGGGAAACGTTTTGTTTTCTAAATTTTTAGTATTCCAGAGAAATACACTGACATTGCATTCTGCAAGCCTTGCCAAGAACGTCTTTTGTGTTCACAGTTTCAGTGTTGATGATAAATTTTGAACACTAACAGTACAAAGTATGATTTAAATCTGAGCCTAAATCATAAATGTAAAAGTAATTTAAGCTAGTGAACTGGAAACCTTAATTTAAATAATCTCATATTGCCAATATAGTTTTCTTAAAGACCTATTTGCTTTCAAAGGTTGTTAGTTCTCATTGAGAAGGTAAATAAACTACATGCATCTATTTAAATTATTATGAAACCTAATATATTCTACATCTTTTATTTTTACATTTTATTAAGTAGACAATTTACTAGGCAATTATTTTTTTAACTACAGTTCCTAAGCACTTCAAAAATATTTAGTGAGTCCTAAAGCACCTTTTATAATGACGATTATCCCCATTTTATAGAAGGATAACCCAAAGAAGAGACAATTAACTAGTCTGGGCTCTTTCCTTCACCACATTAAACTAACTCTAAGGTAGCATGATTGATCTCCACTACAACAGCAACCTGTTACACATAATTTTTCACTCTGACTGAGCAATTGTAATAATTTGCAATTAATGAGTAAGAAATCAATTAGAAGCAAAAATTCAGGCAGCAACAGCAGAAGGCTGGACTAAATATCTGTACAAGAATCAGGAGGTTTTGCTGAATGGTTTCACCAGGATATGGCACTCAGAACTATTTTTACTTCACCTCCTAAAACGTGGATGCAAAGGTAGCACAGGCACAGCCTGCTGCTGCCTTCACAACACCACAGCTTGCTTGATGAGCCACCTCAATTATTTTGCCCTGAATGACGGCAAAAATAGCAGCGAGCGCCGAGATCGCTCCCACAGCCCAAGAGAAGGAACACGCCAGACTTCCCAAGTTGTACAACCTCTACTTTGAGTACTCAGCTCTTTAAACTGTGCCTCAAATTTTGCAGGATGTTGTGCCAACAGCACTTAGTGTCAATGTTTCAGTACCATTTCTGCATATTGAATATTGCTCACCCCAGGCTGAGACCTTGCACTTGCACAGTTTCTTTCCTGAGGGACAGCAGTGGCCTGGAATGTTTACTAGTCAAGACAGGCCATGTATGAAAAGTGGGAGAAGTGGTACAGAATTATTTTTTACATTTTTCCACAGTCTCTTATCGCTGTGCCCGTTTTTCATCAGTACAAAAGACAATTTGTACACCAAGTTGTCCCATGATGGGAAACTGCATCTTTCCAAAAGCATCTCCTGATCTCTCCTCCCAAGCCAAGGAGGAGCATCAGTGACTTTTAGGTTACTTTACCCTCCTGTGAACTTGCCTTTCCTGGGATGTACACAAAAATTTTAGCAGTTAGACATTAATGACCATCTCTGAGCTTAGCCTGGATGGCAAGAGGCACCCTCCACCTCATGGTGCAAGAAAATAAAACAGTAAAAGACTCCGTGGTCTGTGAAGAAACAAATTTGATAGGAGTAAACATATAAAATGCTTTTTCTCTGGTAAAACTGTGACCACCACAGGGATGTGGAGCAGAAGGGTCTTGAGGAGACAACCCATGGCTTTGACACTGCAAGGTCCAGCTGGATTCCCCCATCTCACTCCAAGTCCTCACCCGTAGTTTCAGGAAATAAGAGTGCTGTCCCCTCCAAAATCAATTGCAATACTGTGTGCCAGACCCCAAACCACACCTCACCAAAGGCCACACACACACACACACACACACACAAGATGTTTTTTGCCTACACACAAGCACAGGAATCGGGAGGAGCGAGAATGGGATGAGCCAGGCGCGGGTCAGGGAGCTCGCTGTCCCTGCTGAAGTGAAAGCGAAAGGTTTCACCCTGGCAGCCAGCAGCAGCATTTCCTGCCCCAGGAGAAGCACCAAGTGAATCCCTACACTGCCTTTCCTGTCCAGCAGGCAGGCTCCAGCCCATCCTGCCCTGCCAGCCTCCAGGCTGGATGCTGCTCGTGGGAAGCGAGCGGCTCCAATGGGAACGCCGGTCCCGAAAGGCAGATGTTGTGTAAATTCGTATTTCATCAAAACAGTTAATTGTGACAAGAGGCCTATAAAAATCCTTGTACTGCTTAAATTATTTCTCCACTTAGAGCAACTCTACTACCAGGAAATGTTACACATTGCACTTTATACCCAACTGGCAGCGCTCAGTGATAACATTACAGCACTGTTAAATAACAGATATAAAAATCACAGATCTTTAGAAACTACAAATTAATTTTTCTCCCGTCATTCAACATAACCATTTACAAACAAACATGCCATGCAATTGTCATTAAAAGTTTTCCAATCTAGCGCTGCATGTGTTTAAATATGAAAATTATACTTCTGAAATAAACATTGCTGCTATCAGAGAAAAGTGCTACCATAAGTCACATCACTGTAAGACAGAAACTACCACCATGAAGACTCAGTAATCCCTCACATTTCACCAAGGGAATGTTCTCTCTCCATCCATCAAGGCCATGATAAAATAAAAAAAGCAAACAAAAACCAGCTACAAAATAACTAGACAGAACCTACTAAAACTTCAATTATTTCAGACCCACAAATACGTAAAGTAAGAAATTCAGAGACTGCTTTGTAATGAATGAATGATTTATCCATATTACTGATACCAAACCTCCAGTAATCTCTGTTTAGCAAATTTACTTTATCTACATGAATCTTCTTGTGTACACTGAAGACCAATTGTTATCCAGCTCATACAAGTAGGAAAAAAACATAACCCCAAAAAAACAACTAACAGGGTTTCACTTTTCCTAACTTGACCCTTTTTAAATTTATTAAGAGTTTATTATCTATTCACACTTGGAAAATATACGTATTTTTAGTAACATGCATCTACTCTAGATATTAAGTGTACACTTAGCAACATTTAGAGTAAAAAACAACAAGATTTTCTGCAGCTCCATGGGGTCACAGGATCTCTACCTGGAACCAGCAATCCAGCACTGTGCCAAAGGGAAAGCAAAGCCTTCATCTGCTCCCCTCACCTGCCTGGGTGAGAAAACAAGCAGGAGGTGTGGGGGGTAATTCAGTTCTGCAGTGCTCATCTTTCATATTTCTGTTACCACCACAAGCAGGCAACGCCTGCCAGCCTGGCTGCACTTTGTTTACACACTACTAGAAACCAGAATTTTCTACTTAGGCTAAAAAAAAGTCTCACTAGTTATCAAACAGAGTAGACCTTATTTTGTCTGTTCTCTCAGGATGTTCTGAAGAAAGTTTATATAATGCATGGAAATTATACATGCCATTATGTAACAAAATCAAAGTGCCATAAAATGTACACATGGGTATTTGCAGTTTCAAACAGCAGTTGCTGAACTGTAGCTGGCTTCATTTTAAAAGTACAGATCGCTTGCATAAATAGCATTTATTTAATCATAATAAGAATCATTTGTATATAATTCTCTGAACTTCTCACCTGCTCAAGTAATCACAATCAAATTGTAACACACTGATAAAATCAAGTTCAACTCCCTGGGTGTCTCTCTTTCAGACCATCTGGGTAGATGATCAAAGAACTACAGGTACAGAGTTTTTCCCTGGGAGATGACAAATCACCAGTGTGCAACAGGTGCTGTTCCTATCCATCATCATTTTTTCCCAACAAGGATGCCCCTGTTGGCAGCCAGGATGTTTGTGCACCCATGGGTGCTGGGGCAGGAGGTGAGGACACACAACCTGGGGCAGTGCAGCTCCTCTGGCCACTTCCCACACCCCAGAGGAGCAGGGGCTGCTCCTGCTTGGTAGGGCCAGACTGAAATTGTTCCCTCACTCCATGCAAAAACCTATATTGGTTCTCACAGCTTCAGGCTAGCAACAGAAAAAATAAGTTTTTAGGCCTAGCAACAGAGCTGGCCCCACAAGCATCCTTCTGCCTCTGCAAGGGTTAATCACACATGCAGGTGTAAATCACACTGACTACACCGACAGAACTGACTTTAACCCAAATTCTATATAGTGCACCTTAAAGGTTCAGTGGCAATTTTATTAAAAAGAAAGATTTCAGGCATTGATTTCTGAATGGCCATAATCAGTTATTTCTATCCAAGATTTTTACTTTTCACACATCACAGAAATAAATGGTCGTACAAATATACTACAGCTTCCAGCTTCATCTCCAGCTGGGGATGCTCACAGGATATTTAAATTCCCAGCTAACTACTAGATGGCACAGAAAGCACAGAACCCAGTCCTAACTGCAGCCTTATGCAGAGAAAAAAATGCCACAGAGAAAAAAGTTGCAGAATCCGTCAGCAGATTTCTCTATCTGAAAACGTATCTCCATCCGAAATAACTTTTGCTATAAAAACCACCAGGGAAACTCAGAAGTTAAAAACGTGGATGTGGTTTACATATGATGTTAAATATACAGAAGAAATATAATACAGTTGGTTGTAAAACACATCATGAAAAGAGGATATGTGCAAAATAACAAAGCGAAATTTGTCCATGAAACGTGTAAGGCAAGACAGAAATGCAGAGTATTTAACTTCATATTTGTTATTTTAAACTCGAACCAAACAAAGTGTGTTCAGATAACCGCACCTAAGCACATCGATTTCCAATTAACCGACGGGCGGGTATTTAATATCTGGCAGATCCACAGAAATAACTTATGGGAAGAATCCCGGCTTTTCCTCTGGGAAACATCCCCCAGCCGATTCCCACTGACTTTCCGCAGCTCAGCACACGCAAACCTCGATTTCCCGTTTTTCCGAAGACGCGCGGCGCCAACTCCGCCGGGCAGCGGCAGCGCCGGGACGGGCGGCGGGGACGCGGCACCCGCAGCGCTCCCGGGGCGCTCCCGGCGCCGGGAACGACGCGGCCCGGCCGGGATCCATCCCCTGGGCTCCCCGGCAGCACTGCCCGGGAAAACTCCCGCTGCCCGCCGCACAAAGAGCCGCATCCCCCGAGCGGCGGGCAGGATGCGGCCGGCGCTGCCCCCGGCGCTGCGCTGGCGCAGCCCCCGCCCAGCGGCCGCCGGGGGCTGCGGTGCAAAAACAATTATTGAGGGGGGAAAAAAAAATAAATAAAATCAACCACCGTGGATCGGGACGGTGCGCAGGGACGGGGCAGCGCGCCGGGTACCGAGCATCCATCCACCCATCCATGCATCCCCATCCCGCCCTCCATCCGCCCACACGCCCACCTTGCATCCCGCCGCCGGCTCCACACCGGAATCCGCCGCCGCCGCCGCCGCTGCTGAAAATACGGGGCAGGCGGGCGGACCAATGGGGGCGGAGAGCGCCGCGGCCGCAGCCAATGACGACCGCCCGCCGCCGGCGCTTGGCCAATCAGCGCGCAGCTCATTAGGCGGCGGCGGCCGGGAGCGGCGGGGGCGGGGAGCGGCTCTGCCCGTTCCTCGCCCGCCCATCGCGATTAATTCTTTTCCTCCCTTTTTCCTCTATTTTTTCCTTCCCCACCCCGCCTTCTTTTTCCCCACCCTTTTACTTTCTTGGCTTTTTTTTCTTATTTCTCTCCTCTCCCTCTTTCTGGCTCCCCCCTTTTAACTTCCTCTGCGCTTATTTTGGGCAGGGCCTTTTCCCGGATTTTTTTATGTACTCCCCCCACTGTACATTAATTATAGACACCAAAAACTTGGGGAGCCCCACGGGAACTTGTTCTGCTCTGTGTGGAAGGATGTCCTTGCCTAAATCATGACTGATGGCTGGGAAGCACCAGAGAGTAATATTTTAGAGAATCCAAAAAGATGAAGGGTTATAAACCACTATAGCTACTCCAGCCAAAATTTGAGCTCAGCCACTGGTTTTGGCATGGCACAAGCTGTGTGCATGCCTTCAACAAGCTCCCAGGATGCAGAACCAGCCTTTAAAAACAACAAAACGAAACCGGCAGATGTTTCAACCACACAGCTCCACTCCCGCATGCAAAGCTGCTTAATCTGTATCACCACTGCGAAATTCTTAGCAAAGTTTCTTATTCTAGTCAAACGATTGTGGGTATAAATACCTGCTTTGCTAAAATATATGGAATAAACAGCCTTAAAAAAAAAAAAAATTCAAATTCCTTAGCATTCATTCTTGAAAATAAACTTTTCAATTAACAAAACTCATGACTGCTTTATATTACAGCAGAAACCTATCTACTGTAGAACTGGAGGATGAAAATGTTGCAGAGTTCTCTTCTGTTTTTCCATTCTGGTGAAAATAATTCCTAAATTCAGAGCAAACTAAAACAGTGACAAAGCCTGCACCTCCCATTTCTGATGTTGTGCTCCCTCTGACCTCACTCCCAGCATTTAAAATCACCAAATTGTATTTGCTCAAAGCCCTTGCCTCAGCAGGCCACATTATGAATATATTCACAATATATTTGGCTAATACAGGACAACACACTCTGTGAAGTGATAAACCCAATATCAACCCGAGTCTTGATGATAATTTACAGGAGAAATCTTTTCTTTTGCAGATCAAGAGAGGTTTTTTCCTGAGGTGCCCCAAGAACACTGTAATGTTTGGAACTGCTGACAGGCAACCAATAACTGTGACAAATTATACATTCATGGCATCTGCAACAATCGATAAACTGACTCACCAAATTAACAAAATATAGATCACAAAGCATACATTTTTATTAAAGAATAATTTCATGATAACCAAGTAATGTGGATGCTTCCAAGCATAAGATTAAATTACATGCTGAGCAAATCTGGCATTTTGTGATAAACTATGAAAATAGTCTTTGCAACAGCAACTGAGGAAGAACATTGCTGACATAGTCTATAAGCATGTTTCATAAAGCACAACGGAAAGTAACAAAAAGAAAAAAAAAATCCCAAAAACCAAACCAACCAACCAACCAACCAAACAAAAAAAAAACAAACCCCATAGTGAAGTGGCGGGTAGAGAATTCACTACCATATCCACAATAATTACTTTCTAGATAATATTCCTTCAAATATGATGCTGATTTTGGTGTTAAAAGTAATAAAAACAGATTACCTCCATAGGGGGATATTTACACCAAATAAATTCCTAAGCCATTCAGACTTCAGCAGTCATTATTGGATGATGCAAAGATTTTTAGCACATTTAGGATGATAGCAAATGTACTTAAATACACAAAGCAAGTGTCTGACCTGATAGTGTCTTGACTGACCCTGCTGGTTGTAATTTTGTGTCTGCTGAATAACTCTACATTTAAAGAACTTGCTTGAACTTAGGAACACAATGAATCCACTGAATTTGAAAGTGTTACACTTTACACATGTAAAGTGTTTTCCTGCATGGATATTTTCCCCTACTGAGGAATGCAGTTAGAAGAGATTTCCCAACCTTCTGTAACAGTGTTGGGGAAGTTCTTCCTTTCTCAGGGAGGAAGATGGAGCATCTCTGATGGCAAAGGCTTCACTACTGGGAAGAGCACATTAGGCACATCCTCAGTGTCCACAGTCTGTGTTGGATTATTCCTACACAGCTCTGAATCATGTCCTAAATGAAGAATTTAAAATACTGACATAATTTTATTAAAGTTTACAGTTATTAGTTACTGGAACCCCTTGGTAATTGGTTTCTCCAGGCTAACAATGCCATACCAGCTGCATTAGAAGGCTGTCCTAAATGAGTTTGAATTCTCTACAATGCCAGATAATGTGGTGCTTTCAGGGTGTCTTCTCATTATTAATGTCTTATCAGATCTTCAAAATATTTATTTTACAGCAAAATATCCAAAACTTCCCAGAAGCAGACTTTCATACTTCTGAGTATTTTACATCCCTAATGTTTAGCCACTTCCTCAACTTACACGGATTTCCTACTAAACACAAGATGTGCTGTTTCCTGTCCTTCTTTCTAGCTAATAAATAATGGAATTTTAATTCTGAACTGCTGTCATGAAACAAAAATTAAATAGAGCCTAAGTGATATCCTAAGAGATACAAAAACAATAATGTTTACACTAGATCCATTATTAACTTAATTCTTTCTTAAACAAATGACATTTAATAATACATTAAACACATAAACAGGAACATATTCGAAGTTATAATCCCATCAGCTCCTTTTCATGACATTCATCTTCTCAAAGGTAATACCCACATTTCAATCTAATCATTTGTTGAACATCACTAACTTAATAAACAGACATGGTTCCTTAAAAAAAGCTTACTACTTAAATAAGCTGCTGCCTTCCTTAGCTGTGGCAACCTAAATCAGTTTTTTTAAAAAATCTATTCTCTGGCATATTATTAGCAACCAGAAATTTATTACATTATTTTCTTTCAAAATTAAGTATATTTAGAAAACATACCTACATATCCCCACTTATAGACAACCATTTATCTAAATATTTTAGAAGTGTTCTGCATGGTGAACATTTCATTTCCTAAGAAAATACCCACATTGCTGTGAATCTTTTCAGTCCCCAAAACGTGCCTACAGATAGCAGCAGTGCATATTTTAGAGAAGCAGCAAACAGGACCAGCCTCAGAATTACACCCACCACCCTCCACAGAAGATGAGGCGAGAGCATTTTCTCTTGCCATAAATTACCACTCCCTTCCATCAGCAATTATTTAACTTTCAAAAATAGCTGCAACGAGACAAATTATGAGCTATAATTACACAAATGTATCCCTGATATTAAGACTGCATACATGCAGATATGTATACCTAATGTGCTCTAAAATGTGTGATGTTAAGTATCAAATATACCAGGGCATCTTTATCTTATCACCCAAATGATAACATGTCTGTGCTAAACATGTCTGAACAATTCCAGTGGCTAACAATGCCTATTATTACTTTTTTATCTGGTACCACTCACTCAATTCTGGTACATTTTTTTTCTACTACACTTTCCTCTTTCCCAGATTAGTGCAGGGACCTAAATCCACAGGAGTCAAAGGGATCACCAGCCTCCCTTCCAGGGGGGAAAGAAAAATCTATCTATCTATCTATCTATCTATCTATCTATCTATCTATCTATCTATCTATCTGTCTATCTATCTATGGCAACACAGGAGCTGTGTCAGGTCAAAAGTCTGTACTCTAGAAATATCTAAGGGCTGGAAACACTACAAATACTGCACACAGTATGCCTGGTTTTGCTTTCTGTTTCTGGGCTGGAGGGCACTTTATGGCCTGACCCAGTTCAATAATCATTTCATTAAGTACTTCAAGACTAAATTGCATCATTCTGTTCTTGGAAACTGGAATTATTGAATATCTCAAGTTACTCAATTAAAAGCAAATTAAAATTTGTCTACTTCTGCACTACTAGTTTGACTCAAAACACCTCCCACGTTGTCAGAGGTCTTGATAGACCACTGTCTCTCCAAAATTGCCATCATCTCTGCTAAATCATGCTGTGAAGTGCTGCCTCTTAGCCAGATGCATTTATCCTGTCTGTAGAATCAGGATAAATCCAGTTATCACAGAATCACAGAATGGTTGGGGCTGGAAGTGATCTTAAAGATCATCCAGCTCCAACCCTCTGCCATGAGCAGGGACCAGGTTAGACCACTGGTTCCACTAGACCAGGCTGCTCCAATCCCCATCCAACCTGGCCTGGGATGGGGAAGCCACAGCTTCTCTGCTGCCAGAGCCTCACCACTTTCACAGGGAACAATTTCTTCCTTATATCTGATCTAACTCTGCCTCTTTTAGCCTGTCAGCCTGAAGCCATTCCCTCTTGTCCTGTCTCTCCCTGTCCTTGCCCCCAGCCCCTCTGCAGCTCTCCTGTCACTCCCTCTGGGTTCTGGAAGCTGTCCCCACAGCAGAAGTGCTCCAGCCTTTTGAGCATCTTTGTGGCCTCCTCTGGACTTGCTACACAAACTCATTTTGAGTCCAGCCCCAGAGTTCCAGACCCAGTAACTCCAGGTGGGGTCTGGTGGCTTCACCTTCAGCCATTCCCAAAGCATTCCCAGGTGGGAGAGGGCAGGCAGGTCACACAGGAGGCAGCACCATGGGCAGGTCTGGGGTGGGGGCCAGGCACTCTCTGTGCTCTCAGTGATTCAGCATTTCTTTTACTCACCTATTAAATTGTCAAATCTACAGCATTTATTATGCAGTTACCATGAAACAACAGTGAACTCAGGTTATTATTATTTTGGTTAAGCTATTTTCTTGTTATTCTTTTTATTTTCTTGTTATCTTGTTTTCTTGTTATTTTCTTGTAGGGCATTAACAGTCAGAGATTCATAAGATCTATTTTTTGCAGAGAAACTTGACAAAAAGACAGAAACCCAATAGATTTTTCTTTCTCCACATTTGTTTTCAATGGTGATAGAATAAATTGCTCCACTAAAAAGCCTTGATACTTTCTGTTTTAAAGCACAAGAACAAATGCTATTTTTAAAGTCAAAATGTGTTATAATGATAGGGTTGGGGTTTGAGGTGGTTTGATTTTTTGGGGTTTTTCTTGGAAGACTAAAAATCTATTTTTTTCAGTTACAGTGAAAATTCTGAATGCATATTCACATCATTTTGCAAAACTGTCAACACTAGATACACACTTCTTTCTTTGAACTATCTCCCTGTGTTGCAACCCTCATCTAAATTTGAAAATATTTTGGTAAACATAGCTGATGTTTCATGGGTGCAATTTTGAGACCATAAGGAATTTAAGAAAACAGTTGATACTGCATTAAAATCTAAAATTGGCTTTTAAGAATCCATCAGCTTTCTCAAATCAGCAACTATTAAGAAAAACATCCAGAAATGAATATCTGTACCTAATCTACTTTCTCCTAGATTATCTTCCCTGGAGTGTTGTTTTGGAACTTTTGAGCTCCTTTTGAAAGATATTTGTACATTCTTTTGTGGTGACTTATTTTATGCATTACTTAAGTATGTTCTTCTCTTACTATTATACATTTAGCCTACATATCAAGATAATTGTATCACAACATTTATCCCAACAGGCTTTTATTTCCAAAGCAGGTTGTCTCAAGTATAGTTGATAACATCCAGACTTTGCCCAGATAAAGAAAATAGTTTGATTTTAAAAAAGAAAGCATTATGAGCACTAGTGGCCTAACACATTTCTTAGAAGCACAGACCTGAGAACATTTCCCTTGGGATGTTATAACAGCAATGTAAAATAATTTGTTTCATGAACTTAAATTTCTTTATTAAGAAAATCCCTGTTTCATTTTGGTTTGGTTTATTTTGTTGCCACCACTCTCCTTGGAAAGCTGTGGTGGACTTTAGGAGCTCTGCCCATCAGGAATCCTCTTCCAGAATTCAACCTCAATTCATTCAGCAGTTGGTTGCACCTTTTTTTTTTTCCTTTGCAGCCATTGGCTTTCAGCTCTTTTCCTCTTGTTCCACACAGTATCTAAAGATAAATACATTCCCCATGCCTCCCTCTGACAGCCTCTTTACCTTACTCATTAAATTGTTCAGGAATGATGAACTCATACTGATAGAGCAGAATATTCTGTTCAGTTGTTTTTATGCATATCACAGGGGCTGCTGAAGCACATCCCGTGATCATCCAAGTACTATTTATCTATAATGAGAATCTTGTTGCAAGTTTCTATTTTACAAACCTCTGCTATTACTCACTTAGAAGATATGACCTTTGATTTTGTATTTTGAATTTGATTCCACTTCTATTAGCCCAGTGTTCAACGTAATCTCAATTATTTCTGTATAATATCCTGTATAATATTTAGGATGCCTTCCAATTTAGCCATTAGCACAGCCCCTCTACTCATGCCAGGCAATCCATGTGAAACAAGCCAAGCTCAGTACTCCACTGCTAACCTCTCCTGCAACACCCACACCTTTTAGAAAAAAAAAATTCTTTTTGAATAACACCAGGTGGTGAATTTCTGCAGGAAGAAATCATTCTTTAACCTGGTTTTCCAGCAGCAACCACTCCGTTCTCATTCCATGCTGAGAGTCAAGGCACACAGAGAGGAGCTGTGCCTGCAGCTGCTGACCCAGGAGCCTGGACTGTGCCCCATCATGACCCAGCAGATGTCCCTGGGTGACGTGTCCTGGCCCAGAGCTGGGACAGCGCTGGGCACGTCCCGAGGATCTGTGGCTGCAGCCACGCTCGGGCTTGGTGGAGGCTTTACTCCAGCAAACAAGGTCTCACTGACCTTCCAGAGGCCTCCAAAACACAAACCTCAGCTTGTTTCTTCACTCCTGGTAGCTCATAAGGTAGAAACCTATAATTCTTAGTAGCAGTAAATACTAATTTTTATGAGTCTTGAATTAATTCACAATAAGCACCACAGTATTCCATTAAACACACAAGTGCTGAGGGCTGTGTGAAACTTCTTTTTTTTTTTTTTTTTTTTTGAAGAGTAAGAGATAATGTCTGGATTTTGAAACACTGTGGTGGTTTAGAAATGAAGGGTGAAGACTCCTCCAGAGAGGTGAAAGGAGCTGCCCTGCACACCACACAGCTGCCTTTGGCACACTGGAGTCTTCAGAACCTCTGAAAGTAATGGTCCTGCCAAAAACTACTACTGCTTCAGCAGGTTTAACCATTTTTAGAAGCACTGCCAATACCAAGGCATCAAACCAGAGTCTTTGCCTGTACCTGTCTCCCTATCCCCAGAACAATCAAACAGTATTGTTAAATCACTGGGTATCCTCAGAGCAGTCCAGGACTGCCCTGGAGGCACAGAACCCAAATCCCTCTTCCAAAGGGATCCTCCTTGGCATGAGCAGGCCAGCAGGGATACAGACCTCTGGCCAGAAGGGTGGGATTCTGCAAGGTGCCAGGAGCTGGAGGAGCTCTCTCTCCCCTCTCTGCTGAGTGAGGTGTGTTACACAAAATCCTGCATTTTAATTATGCAATTACACAGAGCTGGAGCTTTGCAGACACAACCCTGCTGCTGGCACCACCTCCCTCAGTGGTTAAACTCTGAAGCCATGTGCAGGGTGAGAAGTTTTCTCAAACCCTTCCAAGAACATCAATAACACAGTCCTAGTTATGAACTTCATTCAGCTCTGTGCTCATTAAGTCACAGCTGTTTCCCCTTGGTGCTGTGTTAGATCAGACATCACTGAGCCTGCCTGTCTGTGTGTGTACACAAATATGCTTTTCCCTTTGTCCTGCAGAACAAACTCCTAACAGGAAAGTGTTTATATTAAAACTAACTGGAATTAAATGCCAATTAACAGTCTTAATAGTCTTAAGATAACATTTCAGATCTATTTAATGCCATAATAACCTGACTGCAGAGCTGACATTGGTTAGATTTTAGCTATTGTTTTGACTCAGAAAGAAACTACCAGTTGATTAAAAAACCTAAATTAGCTTAAGCATGAACACCTCAATTGAAAACTGAAAATGCTTCTGAGTTTCCCTACCTGCTCAAAAGGAGGCCAACACACCTCATTTCCCTTGCAACTCACTTCTCATCACAGCTCTGCATGTAAGAGGAGGATTTTTGGAGGTTTCACACATATTTTTTAATTATCTCTTCTTTAAGAAAAGAAGATGGACTTTTTTTCCTGCTTCTCTATCCCTTCATAAACTCTTTTAATGTTTATGCTTATCCCTTCATAACTCTTTCTTTGTTATCACAGATAACAGAACACATTTAGCCTACCTGGCATGACAATACTTTTCAATTTGGTTGATATAAACCTGTTTTTCACTAAAGGGAATATGTTTGTTTTCAAAGCTGTCTGAAATACAGACAACAACCCACTAACTGAAGGTATAAAACTAGGTAAAATACACACTAATTAACATAATTCATTGCATTTTGTGCCCACATTCTCGCTAGAATGAGATTTCTTCTCACACCCCCTCTTGAAATGGGAGTAAGAATAGAGCAGTTTCAAAGCTTAAATCAAGAACAACAGCTTAACATTTATTTTTATATTTTTCTGTTCCTATATGCCTTTTTTGAACCATTTAATACCCTTCAGAAGCTCAAAAAATTGTTTGGCCAACAACAACAACAACAAAAAAGGCTTAATCATTTTTAGAAATACTTGCAATACTAAGGCTTCAAAGCAGAGTATATCCCTGTACTTGAGGCTTCTTTCTGTGGAGACAAACCCTCTGTAATTCTCCAAAAAAGCAGCAACTGATCCTGTAGTGAAGGCTGAACTCTACTATACCCTGACACATCCTATTTCACTTCTTTGCTAAAATGCACTGAATAATACATAATGGAAAAATACAAGTGTTGTAACCTAATCTGGGCTGTAAATCCCTTCTCCAGACACACATCCCTCCTCCACCACCCCAATGAACACACAATGACTGATGAGGAAGAGCAGCTTCCATTGCATACTTGTAACACTTTTGTGTCCCTTGTAACACTTGGATAATTTGAACTAAATTACTTTTTAATCACAGCAGAAAAACTCAACAAGGAAAAACTGGGAGCAATTTAACAAGGTAGCAAAGTTTCCCACTGCAGTCCTTGGCGTGGACAGCACTTAAAAATGGGTGAAAAGCCATTCAAGGAGAATAGTTTCATTTTGTTTGAAGTAGAAATTCCCTACACCAACTAAGCAAACATCCTCATCCCTTTCAATAACTCAAACACCTGAAGACAAAGTAACAAAGCAAACAAATATTTTCAACAATATTTTTTTCATTTTGTAGCGTGGTCATGGTCTGGGGCACCCAGAATTTTCTAGGTAGGACTAGGAATTATTTCCTATTTTGCACCAGAGAAGAATCTAGAAAGAAAATTTTAGTCCCATGAGAAGGTCCACAGAACTTGTCTCCAAACATCCAAACTTCAGGGAATACAGAATTACACAGCCATTTAATCATATAAAGTGTTGAATGTCAGAATAAGAAAGTAGGAGTCATTAAAAAAAAATCAGATTTAACACTAAGACATGCACAAAATTAAAAAGGTAAAGAATTGATTAATAACAGGGATGATGATGTAAGAATAAAAATTAATTATTGAAATGAATACAATTTTTGACAAATCTTTGCAGAGCACCATATAGTACCAAAGTCTTCCCAAAGTCACATCTGCAGTGCCTTCATAAGTACCTTATCCATTCTCTTAAACCCAGCACTAAGATATCTCCTACTACAAATACTTCAAATATCCATAAACATTAACAGTATTGCTGTCAGTGATAACAGGATAGCATTAATATACAAAAAATGGATTTTTACTTTCATTATGAAATATTATGAGTGTTGTCTATATAATTGTGTCTAGAAAGACTGGAGTTAAGCTTTTCTTTAAAAAAAAAAAAACAAAATGGGTGCAATAAGAAAAGAAAAAAAAATTCTATACCAAATATTTAAGACCTGTCATTTGCTTATACAGCTACAGATAAATTAAGAGATACTAAAAATGTCAGAAGTTAAGCTACCCCTCTCATTTTCCTCAATCTACTTTTAGTCAAGTTCTCATTTTAAAATTGTTCAGTCACTCCCTTTGCTGAGTGCAGTGTATTTTGAATCTGACATTTCCCCCACCCCCACAAGAGAAAATCCCATCACCAAAAGGGTAAATTCATTCTGTAGAAGTGAATGTATCTGAAAAGATCAAGCTGTCCTTTTGGTTCACTTGGGCTTTTGGGGTGAGGAAGAGTGAAACACCTAAAATTTACAGCATCAGTAAACAAAAACAACTGAACTCTACATTAAATGGCTCACTAGAGCATGTAACACTGTAGAGAAATGGGATTTTACAAGGATACAGAGGAGTAGATTTTCCATATTTGAGAAGTCAACCAAAAGGGATGGGGGAAAAAGAACAGATAATCATAGCATGAGGCAATAGGAATGTTACATGAAAATATTTGAGATTTAATATGCTGATTTGCAATTTTTTTTTCATTGGCTAGACATTGTTACAATAGAAATATCTGCATAAAAATTTGTTTAGTGAAGTTGACACTCTTAAAAAAGAAGAAAGAAAGGGGAGAAAATTGTATGTCAGAAAACAATAAGAATACAGAGCCTGTATTTAAGGCTGTGGTCACAATAAAATATGTAAACCAACTTGCTATGGCTCATTGTGATCTAGCCATGCCAAAACATTGTCTTCAAGGGACTGTCAACACAGTAATGTGTAGAAGCTTACTGATTTTAAAAAAAGAAAATACTCATTTACAAAAAATTTTCTGGTCTTACTTAAGCTGAAGATCAGAAACAGCCCCACATCACTTACAAAAAACAGTACTGCTGAATTGGGAAAGTCAAAGCAGAGATTGAATTGAATTGATTAATGTTATTTTAAGTTCTCTCTCCTGGCCATGGAAGCCTGTACAAGACCAGCAAGGTGTGTCTGTAAGGAACCTCACACCTCAGACACGATGGGAGGTGAGGGAGAGGGTGTAAATGAAATGAATCCTCTGCAAGCCAACTTATTCTCAAATGTTTTAAGGTTTCTGACACTCAGGAAACCCAGAAGCCCGAGTTACTGAGGGCTGTGAAGTCCCACATAGCCAGAAAACTGCTTTTTTTCCGTTCTGTTTTTACACTGCTACACTTTTATTGATTTACTCTGCATTTGAACATATACATTTCTTTTGATATTACTCAACCAACCAGTTTCAAAATATATAATTGAAGGTATTGCATATGTGTATAAAATCCACAACTGAGCAGACTGACAGAAAGAAGTAAAAGGGACTTACATGAATTGCTGCAGTTGAATCTTGACTGGTCTTTTTACTAGAAGCACAGAATTGACATCAGTGAAATGATGGAAACATTGAATGGGAAGGTGACATCAATTTTTCCTTCAGAGTCTCCAGTTAAAGAGAACATTTTGTTTTCAGGGAAGAGTTGACATGGCTGATGAGTCTGTGGTGGGTCAGAGGATGTTGCATTGGCCATTGAGCAATACAGAATGACTAGGGTCATCACCAAAAATTGATATAATTGTTATATATAACGGGAAAACCTGAAAGATTTAGAATTTCATTACATCCTATAGGTGGCCCTGGAATTCAGGGTGGCCCTCAAAGAAGAGATTTGAAGAAAAATATGGAGAAGAAACACTCTTAGGAAAATACTGCTCAGTCCTCAGCAGAAAGAGCCACGTTGCCTTATGCTACAGAGCACAGCATCTCACAGAGAGTCCAGAATCTAGCCTTGTCCAAAGAAGTCAAGCAACCACTAATCTCTAAATTTAAAAAGATTTTAAAGCTTTTATTTATCCTAGTTGATAAGATTTTTTTTAATAAATAACTTAGTGTACTAACACACAGAAACTAGTCTACAAGCTGAGCTGCACAAGAGGCTGGATGAATCATTATTAAAATGAAATCTTGCTGATAGTCCTGGATAAACACAGCCTCATCTATGACCTCCAAAAAGCCTCCAGGGCAGCTACATCAATGGGACTGGGACAGGATGCACAGCTCAGATGCTGAGGTACCCAAGACTTACCCTACACAGGCAAACACAGACAACCTCTGTCATCTCCATTCCAGCTCCAGGTATTTTAGATTTAACCACTTCATCATCTCAAATGTCTTGACAACAGTTGGATCATCTAGAGCTCAGAAAACATGCCAGAGTTTTCTTGAAAATATTGAGTATCTACCAAACCTAGGTGATTTACACGTAACACTAGAATTCAGGTGACTTAAAATGTTAATTGGTAATTTGTGGAAATATGTAGTGTTGAAAACAAAATTAGAGATATGCAGTTTTGTCTTCTAATTATACTCCATCCTTTAGTCTGTTATATTTTACATATTTTTTATATTGCTCACACAACAATGGATTTGCTGTTTCTGAAAAAACATGTAACTGCATCTTCTTTCAGCTCATGACAGCACACTGAGTTATACTGTCATCTCATCTGAGGCCACAAGAAGAAACACCCTACCACCAGTTTATAATGTAAAGGTTAAGATACATTTGCTCTCAAGCTCATTCTATTAAACTTTTTTCCCTGATTAATGGTTAACTGGCAATAAGTTTGCACTTTTTTAGTGATATTTATTGCAGATTACAAGCATCATGCTGAGAAGCACATATGTAATAAGGTTTATTTCTATTTTCATGCTATTCCTTGCCAAAATCGCACGGTGAAACCCATCTGTTGTATTTCCCATCTGAGGTTAGACAAGAAAAGGAGACTCTACACAGCACTCTGTCACTGCAAACAATATTGATTAAAGCAGAGTTTGGAGATGGAATCCAAAGTGCTTACTCAGAGCAGGCATTCTGCCTTACGGATGCACACAGATTAAAATGTATATGAAATATGGTATACACATGGAAGCAATAATGACCAGGTCTGGATTCTGAAATAAGGACCTAAGTAGAAGCTGAACCATCAGAGAATTGTTCCTGTACATTTGCTCACATGTACCTTCAAATATGCAATTTTTTTGTACCAATGTAATTTTCATTTTGGTGCCAGTTTAATAAATGAAGTCTCCATCTGAAAAACTGAGGAATATTTGGGAGCCTTTCTTTTGTGCCTTGTGTAAAGGATGCAAGTGCTCTGATAGAGCAATGCACACTGCATTGTTTTTCACTTTCTCACAGAAAACAGACACTGTCCCTCTTTGCAGATGGCCAGCCTTCACAATGTTTTAACTGTACTCATTTCCTCATTCAAGACACAAGAAATGTTCTTCCTTTTATCTGTCAAGTAAATTCATGCAACACATAATTCAATGCTAATTTAGTGTGTGAAGGAGCATAAGTAATGAGGATGTTGGTAAAATCAGCTGAGATAATGCAAGTGGATTCTGATACATGGAGGAAGAAAGGGCACCAAAATATCAGACATAAGTGGAAACAGAAATATCTGATACACAACTTACTTTAAAGGGAACAGGAGTAGGCAGACACACAAGAATGGCTTTATGTTAACTACACAGGGAAAGTATTTCAGAATTGGAGACATTCTAGTATTTATGAATGTACTGGCTTATAAACCATTACTGAAACATGCAATTGTACCCCCCAGACAAGAGATGGAGCTCCAAGTGAAAATTAATGTATAACACACAAGGATATAAATTAAAATATAAAACAATTCAGCTTCAACACCGAATTTTGAAAAGTTGTTTGCAGCGTGG
Source organism: Erithacus rubecula (assembly GCF_903797595.1). Lineage (NCBI taxonomy): Eukaryota > Metazoa > Chordata > Aves > Passeriformes > Muscicapidae > Erithacus > Erithacus rubecula. The sequence goes on from NC_136687.1 coordinate 5,381,413, forward strand.
ATACAGAGATTAACAGGATGTAAACTTCAGGATAGGCATAAACACACAACATATTTTTCATTGCCCCCTTTGGAAAAGTAACACACACACAGCTTTTAAGGAGTGTTGCATTCAGAGCTCCAGAAACTAATGTCCTCAATATTAAAAATACAGCACAGTGGACAGCTTAAGATACATTCCATCTTCTAAATGCTCTTTCATGAGGAATGAGTGACTTTTATTGTAAAGATACAGAAACATAGCCATCAGGGTAGCTTTCAAGAAGAACTGCTCTCCCATGTAAACCTCAGATCCAAGGAAGTTGATCTGAGTCCTTTTTGGGCTCAGATCCTTCCTACCACCTGAAGAGCCTAAAGGAGATGTGTTATCCAAAGTGCAAGTTCCTTTATATTTAACTAGAAATGATAGAAACTTCCAGATCATGTCATCTCAAGTAAAACCTTAGACAATTTATAGATGACCTTCCCTCTTCCACTCATGATCTTGCTGGTTTAACTGTGGCTCATCACATCACTGCAAAACTCAGGGACAGACTCTGAATCCAGGCCAGAAATAAAAAGTTTATACAGCAAATCTGCACAGAATTTGTTAAACCTTCTTCTGTGAGTCAGAGTTAAAAGGTGCTGTGCCTAAGGGTGCTCAGGTAGTGCCCCTCACTGAAACAACCACTGCCAAGGGCAGTGAAAACAGTAGCATGGTTGTGGCAATACAGACATCAAACAGCATCTTGGCAACCCCCAAAATTTTGCATTAGTGTTATATTTCAAGAACCTGAGAGATTACATTTCAATAAACCAGAAAGTTAGACTCTGGCTGGGGACAAGGTTCCTTTAAGTAGAAATGTTAGTTTTAATTTATTTGACTCTCAAGTTCAACAAAAAGTTTCCTGTTATCACATAGATGTTTGAGAAAAGGCCAAAGCAAACAGTGTTACCAGTTTCATTCTATGCATCTTCACATCTCTCTGTAGCTCTATTACTTCTTGGCCTGACATTAAAGGCTCCATCAGAAATGACAAAGTTTGCTGGATATTTCTCCATTCTTCCCTCAGCTTTATCAGTGCAGTAGAAAGATGTTGTTCTTCACAAAAAAACCACAAGTCAACACAATACAGTACTTGAACAGCCTACAGACACATCATGTAGAATTTACACATTTAGGGGTTTGGCACAGACACAGAATTGTAATTGAGACCATCCCCAGGACTAATGAACTGTTCTAGAAATGACACATTACCCCCTTTTATTTGAAGAAGCCTGTTAGTTAATATCTGCTCATTAATGTTTGCATCACTGCCTTATTTTAGGGCAGATCCCCAGTTCAATGCAATTTACTAGTAACTACCTTTTTGTTTTTTTTTTTTTCCTGGAGATAAATCTCATCCCAGTGAAGCCATACCTGCCTTATCTAGTACCCAAATCTCTGTCTGTGTAGAAAGATCACTTCCAGAACGTACTGGATGCAGTCCAACTCTAAGAAATTACTTCTATGTACTCACCCTCAAACATGTTGGAAATCCAGGAGAAGTGTAGTAAAGTAGTTCTGGTAACTGTATTACTAAAGCAATAAAATCAACACACTATTTTTACTATTTGTTTAGTAATAGTACTTGACAAATATACAGCACTGTAACAGCAAACTAAAATCCACTTCTATTTTTATTGCTCCTGCTTCAAAAATGAGAAATTAAAGATACCACTCATAAAATTCTTGCAATTAGACATAAATTTCTTCATTTTCTTGATGTAGTTTATATAACTGCTGTTACAAGTTAGACACTCCACGAGGAAATATTTAAATGGAAAAAAAAAAAAATAAAAAAGCCCTGTACTAAGAGAACCAGTTTGTTTTCAAGAAGGTTTTGCATTGCTGTACAGTGGCAGCAGAAATGTATCTGTGGTTTCCATCTGAAACTCCTGAGTGTGAAGGAATCTGTCCTTTACGCCTGATAAAATCTCGTGACACAGCAAAATATTGCTGCTGCAGTGTCCTCAAGGAACGCCCTCCTGAGAGTCCTGTGCTGCTCACTCACTGCTGCTGCAACAATCCATTAAGTAAAAATCATTTACATGCACAAAAACAGCTCAGCTGCTGAATCATGAAATATTCAATAATTATGTGCTATAGCTTTTTAGCTTGATAATGCTATTATTTTTCTTTCAAATTTGCTCTGTAAATATGTTTCAATTATTCCTTAATACAAACAGTTGCTTGAATAGGCAAATTATTAAACACTAAGTAAAACTGTTCTATAATAGCTTGTTGGGGGTTTTATTAAACTATATATAGACTTTTCACCTTGCTGTAAAACCAGTAATGAGTTAAGCTTCAGACAGATGAGTGTTATCATCCTTTCACATGTAAGAAAACAACTACAGGGAGAAATTGCTGCCACAAGGACTCCAAGCACAGCTGCCTACTCCTTGTTTTGATCTGCTGTATTTTTAATCACACATCACATCAATTGTAGGGACCTGGTCACAGATGTGTTACATGAATCAATTCCATGTTGTGCATTACTGCAAGTACAGGGAGTTACTTTCTATTTTTTTATATCCTGCTTCTCTTTCTTTGAACTTCAGCCATTCTGAGCTAGACAAAAAACAAACAAACAAACCTGAGCAGTGATCTCTAAAATTAATATTTTTTACAACACCTATAGAATGATATTTGAAGTTGTGGAAAGCATTATTTATTGCAATGCCAGGTCTAATGGGGAAGTGTGAGAAATGCACAGCAGCAGGTACCTGAGGTTGTAGACACTGAAGTGCTGGGTTATGGACCATGCACTGCAGGTGGGCAGTGTAGCTCTAATTTCTGACTCTAATAAGGCTGAAAGCCTCAAAGAACTGAAGGACTCTTCAAAGTTCTACTACATTTGGGCAAGGAAGATAGAAGCTTTCCACAAGTGAGGTGCAGGAAAAGCTTGTCATGGGTTCAGACCAAAGATCCATCTTGCTAAATAGTGGTTGGTTTTTTTTTTTCTCCCTGTTGCTATATTCAGGAAAAGAACAGTGAGAAAAAGAAGATGAAAAAAGGGCAAGACTTGTATTTCAGAACTTCTCCCTGCCACCAGCAATTTGCCATTCAAGATCTCTATCAATCAGAATTGTTTCAGTAAACACAGTTCATTTTTTTCCACTAACCCACTCAGTCTTTCAACCTTCATGAAACTTCAGTAACCTAAAATACCCTGCAGTGGAGCTTCATACCTCACCTGATGTAGGAATAAATGCTTTTTACCTACACACAGCAGTTTCACTTGGTGCCCGCTGGTTATTGCTTTGAGAACAGAAACAGATTTGCAAAGATAACAGGAGAGGGGTTTTGGACTCCTGTGTGGGAAGTAGGACACTGTTTTCAATCCTAGGACTGAAGAAAATACTTTAAGTGCTACACTTCCATTAAAGTAGGTCAAAATCTTCTTCCTTATTCCCAGAAAGGGACTTGGTGTTCTGACTACCAATAGTGTAGAGCACAGTGCTGAGTCAGGTACTTTTCAAGCACAGCCCATCAAGACTTTTGCAAGGAGAAATGTAAGTGCTCCCCACTCCTGCTCACCAGTGGGATCCACAAACAGCCATGGAGATGATCACAAACTTCAGGCTAGTCCTGAACTGCTTCCTGAAGACACCTGCTTTCAACTCCTACAGCCCTCACCAACCTCCCAGGTCTTTGCAGGATGCCACTCATAGCTTGGATAGCTGAGGAAAGAACCTTCACATCTCACCAGCAGACCAAACAAATCCTGAGTGCACAGCTTACTTCTGTTAAGAGTTCTCTTTACACCACACCAGCTGCTTGAATTCTTGTTTCCCTCATTTGGTGGAAGCCAGAACAGACAGCCCAAGAGTGTCAATGCAGGCTGCAGCTACAAGACCAATAATCAATATGCTGTCAGCAATTTATGATTTAATTAAGATATTATGGACATTGCTCAAACATGAGGTTAGAATGGATTTTCCCAGTAAAAAATTATTAAAATTAGAACTAGAAGAAAAGAAAGTGGTCAGATAAAATGAGAGCAGAGGAGTTTCCTAATGACTCAGCTGACAGCTCACCATGCTTACTCTCAGTTGCTACACAAAGCTTTTATGGCATTTTGCAGTGTAAGTATAGGTATCAAAATAAAACTTCTGTAAAGGCATTTTTTTCCACATCACTTCTGCATTGACTACCACTGAATTCAGTGAATGACACCTTTATCACACAATCTTTACTTCCACTTTTTTTTCAACCAGACAAATGTTTTTAGAGAAGACACTGTCATATTTGAAAAATTTCAAACTGGGGAGGATTATAGCAAAGCTTCACAGAAACTGAGTTCTGAAAACATCCCATCCAGTATACTCTAAATGCTTCTATGAAATTTCCTGCCATTTAAAAAATATGATAATCTCAAAGACTAATGGAACATCTTCACATGGTGAGTGCATCTTAAAACAACCTTCCCAACTGCTGAAACCTCAAGTGTAGATACATTTTTGTCTTAGTAGCAGCTATGCTGATTCTCTTCTTGCTGATAACATCATATAACCAATATTATTCTTAAATAAACCTAGAAAGAAAAAGCTTATCTTTACCTTCTCTAAGGCCAAAAAAAAAACCTTTCTGCAAGTAAAACAGAACCAAATCAGTGTTGCTCCCTTGAGCTAAATATTAAAAGACATTTCCTTGTACTTGACTAGCAACTTGACTGTTGTTTAGGACATGTTCTACAATAAAATTAGCACCACAGGTCACAACAGACAATGGAGCAGGTGCAGCTTAACTCGACTAATGCTTGAAGATAACTGGCTCAAGGACCTGGTATTTTAGGTGTCATAAAAGACAAAATATTGGCAACAGTGTCAGCATATCTTGTTTCTTGAATGGTCATCAGTAGATTAATATTGGAGTGGGGTTTTTGAAATTAACTCCTTTTTTTCTGGCTAATACTTTCTTACCCAATTAGTTTTTATTTTCTCAGCCCATAATCTTTCAACGCTGCTGAAAGGACATAATGTAATTGAAATGCAATTGATTAAAAGGGAAATACATCATTAATAGAAACCACAGAAAAGCATTATGCATATATCAATGGGGAAAACAATGTCATCTGGTTTTGGATACAAAACCATCAGGCATTACTGCCAATCTACAACACAGATTATACACCTAATGTCAAGGATATGATGATACCTTGAACGTGCTTCTATGTGTAATTTTAGCTTTCCCTCCCTCCTCCTGCTCTGTCCTTCACAGCCAAGGAATGTTGCATAGAATCACTTCTCTAGAACTTTACAGTTTTCTGTACATTTACTTAAAATAAGAGGTTCTATCAGTTTTGTTAAGCTAAACTCCTTCACATCAATTCAACCTTTCAGATAGCAAAGTAGCCTAGCTAAATTAAATACAAATTTATGGACTTTCCACAAATCATGACAATTCTGCTTCTACTATTTTATGGAGTCTATATTTAAAGGACAATTTAAGGTTTATAAAAACACTGACACCTGTGAACCTGGCAGCCTAAAGTCAGGGTCTGTCCCATGCTTCAACTACATTTGAAAACTTAGCAAAACATCAAAAAAGCCATTTATATTACAGAAGGAAGCAGGGAGTATTCAGCAGCCTTTTAAATTAACTGCAACTAATAAATCAACCTCCTTTTATGCTGGATGTAATGTAGTTCAATTATAACACCAAATTAAAGAAAGATTTCCAACAGAAAATATACCTCTATGCTCCTATGGAGAAATGCTGATAAGCCTTTAATTTCTGTACCTTGTGGCAGTTCTGATCCATGGAACTGTTGGAAACAGCAAAGAATTCCAGGAACCAGAGCCCAGCTTTGATAAGACAAGCTCTGCCACATTCAGGCATCAAGAGAAAACAAAAGGGAGAACAGATACAAACTGCATCCAGACCAAAGAATAGGATATAAGGGATACAAAAAGAATGGGCACAAACATGAGGCAAATTGGAGGTCACAGCTAATCCAAGATCAAGGTGCAGGCATACCCTAAAAACCTGCTCAAACATGCTTTTCAAATTAAATATCTCATTTTTGGATACAAAATATTTGATTACATTTTTGAGTGGTCTGTATTATGTATGTGTACTCACATGTACTCAAAAGGAGTTTGAAGAGATGCATGAAGTTATTAAAAATAAGTACTCCAAAATGTAACAGTGTTCTCTTGTCTGTGCCAACTGGGCTTAATTAGCACAATTATTAGTACATATCTTTCCTGTTAAATTGAACATTCATAACTGACTTGCATAGAATGAGGCTAAGCCACCTGTTTTAACTTTGAGCTCCATCTTTCTATCCACAAAATCTTCTGTCAAATGTTATCAATGCAAAAGAATAAACCTGCCTGGAAATTAAAGCTAATTTAAGCTAAGTTACAAGTCTGCCTTGTAAATCATTTTAAAAGAGAGCTTGTAAAACTGCATAAAATGCAATGTTTTCATCTAGAACAATCCAACAAACTTCATTCAGCAAATAAGTTTTCCAATCAGCTGATTGTACCAGGAAGAACAAGTCAATCATCCCTCTGGAGCACTTCATGGCTCAGGAAAGACCACAGCTTGTATCCAACAAGCCTTTGGCACCACCAGTGGAGCTGACATGAAAACCCAACTGGTATTTCTTTTAAAAAGGAGGAATCTACAACTTCTAGGCAGGGCAGGAGTGTTTTCCATGAGTGATCCCTTAGCAAATGCTAAATAATTTTAAACTGTGTGGAAAACTATGATTTTAGGAACATATTTGCAGCTGCTTCCATTCATAAAAGACTAATGCAAATAAAATCAGAGAGAATGGATCAGTTGAACATTAAATTTAAAATTTAACATTTAATGCTAATAAATTTCAGTGGAAATCCACTTGTGTATCACTAAGTAAAAAAATTACGTATCACAAAGAATAATTTAAGAAACCAGGAATGAAACAAAAGCTATTTTATTCCCAGAATTTTATTCCCAGAAAAACAAAGAAAATGAGACTCAGAATTGCAGGGGAAAGGCAGCTAAAGACCACATTTAACTGCAAGACCACACACTATCAGTGCTGTCATCTGGACACACCAGTGCCTTTCAGGAGTTGCTGTGAAGCTTCTTTCACCAACTATTTCAGGATACAGTCATGTTGTTGATTACTGTAATCACAAGGAACCTATAAAATAACCACTGATTTATGGTTAATGCAGATAAAAGGAAGCAACTGACTAAAAAATTCTTCACTGGATGTTTGCAGCTCTGGAATGAACTTCCTTTTGCTTCCCTCCCTCAAATTCTTGGACAGGGGGCAAAACTCATCTAATCATCTGACATTCTGAGAAGTTTCACAGACTGAAACACAAAAATTAAACAGGAAAGGATTTTGTAAACTTTAAGATTATATTAACAAACATTTCAGAATTCTAGTGAAAGATTAGGTACCAAGGAAAGTTCAAACCAAGATAGCATCCCTTTCAAAAACATCACAATTTAATTTTATTTAGATACAGCTAAGAGATAAGGGAAGAAGGAAGAAAATATGGTCTGGAAGTATGATATATTGCTTTTAGAAATATTTTTTTAGGGCAAGTTTCTTACGAGACCAGATAGGAGGCATCAAGGACATGAATAGTCCAGTGCTGAGGGCACTCACCTCAAAGAGAAGAAACAATCCATAGTTTTAAATCTTTACATACACAGAAGCACTAGAAACAGAGAAGCTTGAATTTCCCTTCCTGAGTCATTACTGAGTTAGTTATCCCTTTTTTTTCCCCCTGACACAATGAGTTGAGCTTGCATTGCCTGGCACATAGACATCAGCAAAGAACACAGGGTAACAAACGTCCCTTCAAAAAACTAATCAGCTTTGGATTGATGATGACTTGAAACAGAAAGTTTCCAGGAAAACTTGAAACTTTTTCCTGTTCCTGAGAAAACCCCTTTACCTATTGAGGAGCCACTGTTAACATCAGTGCCTTGAGAATCAACTTTTAAACTCCCTGGTCTAGGGAGGGAATGAGGGCCTGGTGATGGACACCCCCTCCTTGGCTGAGCAGTAATCAGGTGGAATTTCTTATTTCTGTCTGCAATATCCAAGCATCTTTCAGAGAGATTTTCAAAGGAATCCTGGCTCACCTAATTGTGTCTGTCCATCTACCTGCTGGGCTCTCTATAATTAAATATTTAACTCACCAGCAAATTTCAGCCAAAAGCTGCCAGTAGACTCAAGGAGAATTTTAAAAAGGCAGCAGATGAGAAGGCAGCCACAAATCAGAGGCTGTGCTCCATGGAAGGCTCTGGCAGGACATCAGCAGTGATCCCTTCATGACACCTGCCAGTCTCCAGCCTCTCACAGGCTGTGAGAGTGCTGGGACAGGCACTGCACACCAATTTCAGGAGTCAGGCACCTCTGTGCCCCCAACTTTCTGCAAAACAGGCTCCACTCCAGCTGACTCCTGCTGCCTGTGATCACAGCAGCCTTTTGCTCACTCTGCATCTCCCTCCAAAAGAGCTCCTTCAGTTTGAGGAACCTGCCTTGTCTTATGCACAAAATGCACACAAAACTGCTCCAATCTGCAAGAGGAATGAGAATTAAGAAGGTCAGGACTTCAAGTGACCAGGTCTAGTGTAAGGTGTCCCTGCCCATGGCAGAGGGGGTGGAATGAGATGATCATTAAAGTCCCTTCCAAGCCATTCTGTGATTCTGTCATCTTGAAAGTGTGGAGTGTATTTGAATTTCACCTACAAAGCACAAAGGGATTTCAAGGTGATGCTTTTAAAGGGGTTTTGAAGCACTGAGAAACCTGCCTTGCCTGTAACTCCTAACTTTGGGTGTCTGCATCCTTTTGCAGATCTGGACTGGAGCATGTTGCTAGGCTGCCAACAACTGCCAGGCAACAAATCACTGCACATGGATTGAAGCCACGCTTACAATGCAATATATTGAGCATGTTTTATTGTTAAGAAATCAATAATCTGCATTGCCATAATAAAATGTAAAATGTGATTATGTTTCTCCCAGGAGCTAGGAAAAATAAGAATAAAAAACCTGTAAATCATTCTTATTGCCTTTCCACAGTAAAACTTATACATTCATTCTTCAATCTGTTATAAAATCAAATTAATTCCCACTATTAATGAACAAAACCTCTCTCGTTGCACAACATGTAATTAAGAGTGATACTACTTCTTTCTGAGCTCCTTCTATTCATTGCCCCTCCAAATTATTAAAACAAAGCAGTTACTATGGTAACTAATTCATTCTCTGCATTATTATATTGTTTCTAAACATCAGTGTTGACTCATTCTGACTTACATGCCCTAAATTCCAGTTTGAAATTCTAAACTTCTGCCCTGTCTGTCAGAAAAGCCCTTTACAATCTATGCATTCATGCAGATAAGGATAGCTAGAGCCCAGCTGCTTTTGTTTATTGCAAGAAGATGTAACTGTTACTAAATTATTTGAGTTTGATAAACTGATGCTGCCTGCATGGCAGTGCAGGGCAGCACTGGGGGAACAAGCATGGGAGCCTGTGGAGACAGAACAAACGGGCAAACATGACCATCTGCAGGTTAGCTCAACTAACAACAACCAAAGATGACTGGCAGATGTTGTGGAAATTAAGTAACACCTGCCTAAGTGGTATTTGATACCCAGGGAAAAAAACCACATGCGTGCGACTGTTGCAATCTTCAAGACAGGAAGGAGCAGCAGGGAACAAGAAATGGTGACAAAATTGCCTGGGAAAAAGTTTTCTTAGCACTTAATGCAACTGTTTCTTCAAATGTGCACTCCTTGACAAAAAGAGGCATTTATCGTGTATTTAATTAAAACTTATAATTATTCTTGATTACCTATTAGCAGGAGTCATAGTCTAATTGTATTTGAGTGTCATTATCTAGCACACAAGGAAACTTTCTGAAAAATACAGGTAGGATCAAAAGAATAAAGAGTCTTTACTCTTCATCTTTTGCTTTCCTACTGCCATTGCCTGTAATTTTTGTTGTGTTTTTTTGCTGTGTCTCCAGTTAATTGCCAGAATGAAAGGTTTGAAAATTCAGTGCATGGGAGGATACTTTGAAAAATAAGCATCAGGAGAAAGAGAAACATGAATAATTTTTAACAGCTAATTTCTGGCTTTAAAAAAAAAAAACAAAAAACTAAATACATCTGCTCAAAGTCACAAGCAATTTAAATTTAGTTCTCATAGGAAAGGGTGGAAGAAGGAACCTTTTTATTTAGGTATCTGAGCAGGGCCACAAACCACTGCAGAGTTCTGGATCTCCAGTGGTACCAAAGGGTGTGTTTTCACCTGCAGCAAGTGCCAGCTATTTTCACAATTAGCAAAGCCTCAAATTTAAAGGGATTCCAAGAGTATTATAACAGCCTGCTTCTATTTATATCCCAGAATAGTCTCTGAAAAGGAAGATGCAGAGGCAGTTTTTCTTTTTCTATCCTGCTATCTGACTTCAGGAGAGCCACAAGATAAAACACAGGTTCCTTAACTCCAAATGACCTGTCCATCAGACCACAATGACTTCACTAATGAGGAGGGACATCTCTGCTAGATATTCCCTCCCTGGCAAATTCCTCCTGTTTAAGCAGAGGCACCCTTCAAGTTCAGTATTGACCTCCTGGAACGAGGACACAAGAATGGAGCAGCAGAGGCCTCCAGCACTAAAAGTCTGTCTCCACTTTTATTTTCTTGTTTCCACTTGCATAATCCACTCCCATCCTGACTGCACTAAGGGAGGAAGCAGAATAAAATCCTTTTTTGCATCTCAGACTGCACTTCCCTGAGGATGGGAATTGCCTCTGTGAAAGCTGAACATGACTGCTTTAATTAGATGACTACCTAAATTTTTCAGTATGTTTACCTAGACACTTAATCTTTGTACAGTTCAGTTTTCCAGAGCACAGTGTAAAACAACATCAGAGCATCTTCCCTGACCCCAGGCAGAAATAACTACATATTACCATCAAGTACTTAAGACTTCTAAAGCTTTTAAAATTTTTACCAGGCACTCATTTGCACTGTATAAAAGCTAAATATCTAGTCTGAAAATGTTTTTATTAATAGAAGAATAGGAGAAATAAGTCCTCTGGAGATTATTCAGGAATTAGAGGACGAGGTGTGGTTATGTACTGGATTCTGACTCAAACATCTGATACTACAAATACAATTAATACAACCCAGTAAAATCAGCATTATGCTGTACTATTTTTTGTATTTAACATTTTTCTTTGACACTAACATTAAAGGAAACTATTTTGACTTTACTACAGTGTCAAGATGCAATTTTCTGGATAGATCACAGCTGAACACAGCTGCTGTCATAACCAAGCAGTGTATTTCAATATACCAATCAAAATGCGACAGCACAGATAAAATGCATGATGATGGACATCACAAAAATGCAGTTTTTCTTTACAACATTCGTAACTTAGAATCTGAGATTTTAAAGTTTTGCTGAAATGTTCAGCTCATAGATTTTTCTCCATAGATTATTTTCCCCCTCATATTTCCTTACTGAAGTCATGCTTTTTGTTAACAGCTACTATTTAGTATCACTTAGAGCAAAATGGGCTTCTAAGGCAATTCTCTTTTCATACAACTTGCATTGTTACTATAATTCCTCTGCAACATTGCAGTTCTTAAGTGGATGCAAACCCAAAATCTGAAGGTGAAGACTCGGATGCAGGTTGCTGCAGGAAGCCAAAAGAAAGCTAAAAAACACTTTGCACTGCAAATATTTACATTAAGGACAAAGCCAAAAACCAAGCACAAGTCTGTGCATAAGCATTTCAACTATAAATCTAATGAGATAAAAGATGTCTTTGCAGTAGGGTAAACATAACCCAAATATAAGATAATTTTCCTTTGGAAAGAAGCAAACAATCAGGTTACATTGATGTTCCTGGTAGCACCATTTGTTATTTTATTATTTTAAAGTCAACTTATCTTAGTCCTTAGAACACCCTCCACATTCTTTGAAGGCAACTTTTACCCAGTTCTCTGTATTACCACAGGTTCAAAAATGCTTTCAAAGTTTTTACTAGCAAAACTGAGAAAAATAGTGTTGAATTGTTAATACATGCTTGTATGTAATGCACAAGGTGTGCATTTTTATGTTAAAACACTTGTATCTGAATGAAAATTAGCTTACTTATAGAATACTCTTCTATAGGTTGTTCATAGAAAACTCTGCTTGCTTAATTTGATTTGCTGCAGTTTAAAGATTTGATGGCTGCTCCTCCAGAAAGATTTTGGTAGCTTTTACTATCTGATTCTTAATTTAATTTATAATGGATTGCTACAGAGAAAAGGAATTTACTCCAGTAAAAATCCTTATGTATTTGCCAAAGGCACTTAAGGTCAGAAAATCACATTTTTGCAAAGGTTAATTGGTACTTTATAAAGGAGCTACTTTGACTTAGGAAACAAATGATAAAATATTAGGAATCTTTTAGCTCCCTCTGCTGCCCTAATCCTTCACTAAGCCACCTTCTGAAGTCTGTCAAAGACACCAAGCAATGAGGCAGCCCATTAATCCCTTTTTAAGAAACACTTGTCATTGAGTATGCCAAGGACTATGATCAGTACATAGGAAGAAAACTCTATAAAGTACTATTTGATTTACCATTGCCTGTGCATTTTATTATTTCTATTCTTTCTCCAGTATCTGTAGCAAGTGAGACAATGAAGAACATGTTCAAATTTGGATGCCAGTTAAGAAAACTGGTAGCTCTTGTTCTCCAAAGAACTTGACATCTGCAATTCTCACTTACACAAGGAAAAGCTATGGGTACTCACTGCCTGGAAACATTTATTCCTCCTTCCTCTTGTTTACAGATCAACTTACATGGTACAGATCAACTTTAGTAAAAAATCTGTTTTGAAATTCAGGGAAAGTCCAGACCTTGCCAATGTAGGCTATCTTCTTAATAAAATACAGAAAACTTAACTGTCTCATTCACAACTGCAAGTCAAATCACAGTTTACCTGAGCTAGAGAGGATCCATCAATGGTCATGAGAAAACAATTGGTATTTGTAAATCTGGTACTTCCCATTTGATAAGAAGCCAAGATATTACATGCACAAGAAATCAGGAAAGTGAATGCATTTTTCTTTTAAGTCACTCTTTATTAAAAGATTTCTCTATCAATTTGGGAAGACAACCAAATTCAATTAATATCTGTTTTTTTTCCCTCTGCATTCCTCCTGGAGCCATCAACACACTTCACATCAACTATGAACTGAAGATCCATCTTATTAAATCTCAAGCAGAAAAAAGAAGCTCTAAAAACACAGATGTTTCCTTACAGGGAAAGAAAACCCAGGCCCTATCCTTGAAAAGAAACTATTCATTTATCTTGCAATTTTACTGTCCTTCAAAGTGCATCACACTTGGGTATTTGCCAGTAGTCAAACCTTCCCAAAGAAAGACTGCCCTTCATAAAAGCAAAGATGAGAGATTTTATCTGAAATTTCAGAAATTCATCCCTTTAATATGCACTTTCTTTGCCAATTTATGATCCTGGCCAAGTCTTCATTTCTTAGGTAATAAAGCATCACTGTTAAAATAGCTGCAATACATTCCAAGTTTTCTTCTGGGCACTTTAAGAAAAGATGAATCAACATGAATATAAAAAATAACATTAATACTAGTGCTGCACAAAAAGGGAAAAAAATAAAGGAAATTATTGTTTGAGCATTCTGAGTGCTAAGATGATTTTTGCTTCATCAAAACCAGAAGAAAAAAAAAAAAGCCAAAAAACATCTGTCTGGGGACAGACAGGGTCCTCACAGATTTGTACTTGGCACATGTTGCAGTCTTTGCTGTATAAATATCACATGAGGTGCTCTGGGAAGAAATTCCTGGTTTCAAGCAATTACCTAATTGGGAAAGTCACTCCCAGTTTTCCAGTTCCATGTCCAGCATTGTGCTCTGTACTTTACTCCCTAATACCTGTGCAAACAAGCAAGAAGAAATGAGAGAAGCCCCTTGCTTCCTCCACCAGTGTTTCCTAAAGCTTGGAAACCCACCAAAAGCAGTGTATGATAAATATATAGTGCTTAGGCAGCCAAAATAACGTATTTAAAAATAATTCAGTGTTCACCAAGCCCATTCACAGACAATTCAAACATTCCTCCTGCATACAGCCACCTTCTGTTCCTTCCTGCTTCATCTATTAGCACCCAGCAAATGCAACAGAGGTCAGACATCCCAAGGTAACTGCCAAGCAATGGTCAGTAAAACATACATGCATTCAATTAAAGATTTCTAGAATATAAGCAAATAAACAGCATTGTTTACACTTTGTTACAATATAAAGCACAATAATACCTTAATTAGACATAACAACTTTTCAAAATGCCAAAAACATTTTGAATTTTTCAAATTACCCACAAAATGAACACATTTTATTTTTGCACTGTGACACTTCCAACTGTTCTGCCAAATGTATAGTACTGTAATTATGCTTTGCAATCACCAGCAGCACCGGAGAGGGGGACAAAGAACAATATAATCAGTAACTAATTAATCTTTCCCATGTCCTGATGCCATTTATCTCCAAGGGAAGAATCCCAAATGTTATTTTAGAAATTGTGAAGTGAGTTTAATATTAGCATCTAAGAGTGTCCTGAATCATGTCTTTATGCCTAAGTATAATTTACAGTTACTGGTGGAAGTTAGAAATCAGAATTTAATACCTGGCTTTTTTAGGGGACAGTCTTCAACAGCAGAATATTGAAGTGTACACAAAAAAAAATATAATTGCAGACAACTTTGGGATTAAAAGCAAATATTCAATTTCATATTTAAGAAATCATCAAAAGGAATCATAGTTACCTCAGAGACAAAAAATCACTTAGCTCCACTCAGCTACATTATGTTCAAGAACTCATGAAAAAATACATAATTAGTAGTAGTTAGCAAGTTATTGCAGCGTATTTTTAAGAACTTGCAATAGAAAAAAAGTGCATCTTTAAAATATCCTCTTCTCAGGGAAAGTTCAAGAGAAGAAAGCAATGCACAAACTGATGAACAGAAAAGCTGGCCAAGAAGATAAACCACCTTTAATAGTTCTACAGCTCATTAGATACCCTGAGCTTTGTAAAACACCACATATTTCTAAAATATAAAATATTTAGGTTGTGTTATGAAAGGCACATATATCAGAGAACAATTCTGCACAACTAATTTTTAAATCTGAACAAGACCATATGTAGGAAAAAACCCATTATAAAATAAAGGCAACCCTCCTAGTTTTTATCCCTTTTTACACTATTTGAAATCATCAGTCAGGGAAATGTGTTTACAAGTCTCAGAGAACATTTGAATGTACAGACACACAAGAGCAGAATATAGTTCCAGCACTTGGAAGCCAAATTGTGTTCCCATAGGTATAAAATTTCAAGCATGTTTCCATATTTGCTGGTTTACTCCCTCTCCTTCTGATCATCTTCTGCCTGGCATTCCCACTCAATTTTCCCAACCTGACTATTTGGTAAATGGAATTCAGGAAGCAGAGAGTGACTAAAAAAACCTCATTTTTACTACATTACTTTTCAAGTAGATCAATTCCCTCCACTGCACGGCCACACAGATTTTACCATAGGATGGATGCAGGGAACTGTGCAGGGCAGGGAAAAACCAGCCAGACAAAAGGCACTGATTAAACAGCATCACTGGATGTGAGCCTGGGGGAAGCCACTGCTATTTCAGTCACAGTGGCTGCTGGTCTGTCACCTCTGTCCCTCACAATGCTCCTTCCCACATCAGCACAGACTTCTTGCCTCTTACATTGCTCTGTTGCTCAGTAAAATAATCCCATAAGAGGCTGAGATTGCACTGAGTGGGCTGAGCTGCTCTGACTGCTAGCTGCCATCAAAAGGGACAGGTTTGTCATCCTTCTTCACAACTTGCCAATTCAGCTGACTAACACAGCCAAAAAAAAAAAAAAATAATATTCTACATTTTGTATTGAAGAGTTGGATACAGAAACTCTAGGATAGGGAGCTGAGACTGGGAGCAGAGAAGAGGAACCTGCACACTCCTAGGTCAGTTCTAGCTGATCCAGCTGCAGAGATGCACAGAAAGTGGGGCAGCCTTCCCAATTTCATCATCCTCTGCAGGCAGTTCCCCATTTCTCTGAGCAGGGATCAGTCTCCAGTGAGCAGCTCAACTGGCCACTTGGCCAAACAGCCTATGCAGGACACAGTAACAGTTTGGAGCTGACAACCATGGGTGGGCTTGGCCAGTTTTAGAAGACTGACAAGGAGATTAATCACCCAAACCAAATGTGGAACTGCACCCTTTAATACTTGGCTGGAATGTCCCTTTCTCTGGCTGTGTTAGGCTAAACAGTCCCAGCAACCCCACAGAACTTTTCCAACTGCCCCTTCCCATGCAACTGCTCTGTCAGCTGAGCAGTGACCTGGACTGAGAAATTTACCTAAATGGAAAATATTCCAACAAAAGGTTTTAATACAAGTCAGCTTCTCAGTGTAGCCCATGGTAGTGTCACACTCACAGTGGCACAAAGAAAAGGGTAAAAATCCACTGCCAGGGACTCCTCACACAAAACAGCTGCTGGGAAAGGGTCTCAAGACCAACATGTGGAGTAGGCAAAGGTTTCACCTCCAGTTCACATCATTAGACATGATGCAGAGACCATGTACCCACCAGTCTGTCTCCCATCCTGTCAAAAAGAAATTAACCATTCCCTTGCCTTTTAGTGAGAAATTAACATTTTAACATAAAAATTCATTTAGTCCAGACCATTCATGTATATTCTTAAAAAAAGTACAACTTATCCCTCGACCTGCTTTCACACCAGGTCTAAAAGCCCTTTTGGAGAGAACAGCAGGAATATGCAATTCATCATTTACCTAAGGTAAAATGACAGATCCAAATGATTACAACTCCTTCCACTGGAATTCATGCTATTTTTATTCATACTCATGTAATGTTTGGGGGGGGGCTCCTGCAATTTTTGTTTTGTTTTCACCTGACTTTTTACTTCCTTTCAAGGATCAGATACAAGCTGTTAAATCAATCTACATGAAGCAAGCCTGTAGAGAAAGACTCCTGAGAGCACTATGTGGTCATCTTGCCCTTTTGCAATTGTTGTTTTATATAAACCCACTAACTTTTACAGTGTTTGGTTAGAATACTGTAAAATGCTAAGATGAAAGCCAACTCAACTGTATAATAGGTCATGGACTAGTTTGTTTTATTTGTCTACGTCTGTTTCCACCCAAAAATCAACATTTGTGCTGTTTTTAATATTCTCAACAGGAGAGAATATTGTATTCAATATTATCTCAACAAGAACTACAACTCAATTAAAAACACAGGGAATGACCAAATGAAAAGATCAGTATTCCACAAAGCTAACACAGTTAACATTAGAAATATCCAACCTTCAAATATGCGATCCAGACGTTGCCGCTTCACTTTGTGTTTGTCCATCAGAGACATAAAGAGTGGAAGCTCAAAGGACGTCCCCACACAGCTTGGTGATGCTCTTCTCACACCAGCCACCAGGCAGAAATGCTCAGTCTTTTTCAAGCTTATTTCCACCTGTGAATAGAAAGATAAACTTTAAAATACATCATTTTTGGTGACTTTGTCCTGATGATCCGGAGATGATTTGTATATAATCTAAAGAATTTTAAAAAACTCACACATTTCTTAAATCATATTAGGTAAATTGGTATTTATTTCACAGCAAAGTGTCTTCTAAGCATGGAGGTAAAAAGCACACAGCACAACTCAAACCAACCAGTAGAAATGTTCCAAGCCAGCTGTTCTCTGCCTTTTCACTGTCAAATACTTTTCTATTCTTCCACTAAAACTAATGCAGGCACCTTGGGCAGGCACAGGTCCATATTCCTATAAATTGACAGAAACATGTTCACCTGAGATGAAATTGGGAAGCCACAACTTTGCATCACAAAGCTCTCAGTGAGAGAAAATACTCCTTTTACTCTTAGGTTTCAGGCTCTTGATGATAACATAATCCAGAGTTTCAGCTTGGAAATTGTAGGAAAGCAAGTCCAGGAGCACAGAGAAACACATCCCGGTGACAACAGAGAATGCCAACATCTCTATCAACCAAAAGGCATTTGGAGCAGGTTTATGCATGACTAGGCAAAGCTCTTTGGCAGCAGATACAGCCAGGCACTTTTCAGATACTGTGGAGCTGGGCAAGGCAGCATAAGGGCATTGCAACAAGCAGGCTGCATTTTAAACCAATCCACTGAGAAGTGGGAAGGGGGGATGGGGAGAGAGGGGCAAAAATTCCTCAGTGAGAAACTAATCAGAGCAGTAGAATATAAAATGCACATGAGCAAGTGGATGTGGTAAACCTGTGGATACAGATGCTCTACAAAGCATAATCAGAGCACCACTTTTATTCACCTTTCAATATCTGAGTAGACTTTGAGAAACAAACACAGAGCACACTGTGGTACAAGCACTGTGCACTAAAACGAGCCAAATAATCCACCTCCCTGTTTCCTTTTATTCCTGCTCAGCAGCTTTCAACATCAGTGGATAGGATTAAATGGCCTTACAAGTGACTGAACCTAGAAATCTGCTTGTTTCTTTCTAGAGGCTGAACAGCACTAAAATCAAACACAGGCACATTTCATTAACATATCATCAAGATTCATGAACTCCAAGTGAAATAATAAAGAAAAATATTTTGAGTGTCAAGAGCTGCACATTTGCATTTCAGCTAAGTATCTTTACCAAGACTGCCCTGCTCAGTGCATTTGGACTTTATTTAATAAAGTTCCTTTATTGTGTTTGTTTGTTTTTTGGTTTGCTTTTTTTTTTTTAATTTAAAATGGAGTTAATGTACAACATTCATCAGGCTTTTAACTCTTCATTGCCTCATCATCCTCTTCACTTCCCCTCCACACCTCTTCATCCTCAAATTCAAGATTCTTCTGCTGTTCTGCATAGTGTCTGATTCCAGCTGAATATAGCATCTCATCATGAAGGGGAGAAGAAAATTTGATGAGGAATGCAGAATCCTATCACTTGTTACTTTTTTAAAAAACCGAGACTGTTGCCATTTTAGAAACTCACTTTTGCATTTCTCAACATTGGTATTCTTCCAAAATACAATGTTCTTCAATATTGAATGTGGCTGTATTATGAGACTGCACAAGCATTACATCAAATCTAACATGCATTCTATAATCTTAAAAGCCAACTATGTAAGTATAGAACTATATAACTGCCAGCCTTGGCTTGAGCCAACACACCAAACTGTGCACAGGATCAGTCTTAAACTAGTCTTTATTTGCTTACCATTTCTGTTTTATAATCTACTTCCTTCAATTACCACATAGAAAGATCTAAAGCATAAAAAGCAAACCAGAATACAATGAACATTTTAAACACTGGTCTTGGTTTAAATTTGTATAGCTTATTTAATTTCCCATCTCGTAGAAACATTCAAGCCTGTTTGCCTCCTTGTGCTGTTTTGTTTATTCATTCAGCAAAAGATTTTTCCACTGTAGTCACTCTGCATACAAAGCTGGATGACAGCTGTGAAGAACAGACCATCTGTAACTATTGACCTACCACTGAAAGTGTCACCAGATGTTTTCTATCTCTCTACAGTAGCTTCAAAGTGTACCATATAAATCAAGTATTTTTTTGCTTTCAAGTATTGTTTTAACATTATTTTCTTGATAGTGAGTTGTCATAAATTAAAAAAAAAAAAAAATTGAGCAAAAAATAAATTAGCATGTTAACACCATTCTAAGTTGAACCCTCATACAGTTTTATTACATCATGTTCCAACAGAAAGAGCAGATGATGATATGAGAAGCACTGCCCAGCAAAACAAAAGGCTAGTAATTGTGGAAGTGTTAGTTACTGCAAATTCTAAACCACAATATGAATAATTGTATTTGAGAAATTCACTGAAAATACAAGCACAGTGCCTGATGACCTGAACACCAAATAGTATTTAAGACCAGACTTATGTAGTCCAATATTTTAAGAATAAGTGAGAATCTAAGATATTTCAGAACATATAGTGCTTATCACATATGTCAAGTAGTACCTACAAAGGCATCTGAGACACTATCAATGCACAGAACCCTTTTGAGCAGTGCACAGTTTAGATCAAAATATACAATGTTGCAAACAATATTGGAGTTTTCCTTCATTTAAGCAGATGATTCCAGTGTATTTTTAAAAAGAATCTGTCTCTGGGTATTGCTGGAGCATTTAGCTCTTTCTTAAGAAAGGAAGAGCTTTACTCTGAGACTTCAAGATAAAAGGAAAAGCTATTTTCCAACATATTTCCAGCAGAGAGAGCAAGTCCTACAGGCTAAAACAGAAATTATAAATGAGTAAGTTAACTTTGAATTCGATTTTCAAAACAGATAATACTGGTAATGAATAAAGGATAAATATTAGCTGTGAGTGAGAAGATGTGAAGAAAGACCCATTCAAAAACCATTATTTCCCCAGAGAGAGAGAGAGGAAGAAAATTAAGCAAACTAAGAAATTGTTTGGCTTTTTTTTAAGAGAGCAAAACAGTCAGCTAATTATGCACACCCTAGGTATGTGTGGGTTGTGACAAATTCCACAAGATCAGGGAAGGGCTCCCCTGAAGCCCAAAATGTTGCATCATGCAGGGTTGGACCATTTCTTTGCATCAGTCCAATGGGGCAGTTAGGAATGGACCAGACTGTTCCAACTAGATCTGAACAGAAAACTGCATCACCTCAGATCAGTTACCTCACCCTTAGAGATCCAGAGTACAAACTCTCCTTTCCAAATTCCAGTGCCATCAGTTTTGATGATCAAAAATTAGATAAATTTCCAAGACAAGCCCAACTAATGCTTTACTACTCCTTCCTTCCCACCAAACTGATATCATCTCCATTTTCCATCACACCTCACAAACCTTGAAGTAGCCATTCTGCACAGGCCTGGAAGCAATAAGTAAATATAATCAAAGTGTTTTTCCTCCTGTTAGAAATACTTTAATTTTCCTAAATAATTATATATTTTGTTTTGCAGTAACTGTTTGTTTCAGTAAGTAAACGTGGGCAGGGACAATTTTCACTAGACCAGGTTGCTCAAACCCCATCCAACATGGTCTTGAACACTTCCAATAAAGAAGTTTCCACACTTCTCTAGGCAATTGTTCCAGTGTCTCATCACCCTCACTATAAAAAAATCTTTATATTCAAGTCAACCATACCTCAACATTATTACTAAGAAATGGAAATGTATCTAAATTTCAAAATATTTCTGTAGTATAAAACAAAGTATCTTGTTTCACAAAAGAGAGGATCTAATCGTGTTGGTGAGCAGACAGAAGTAAAATGACATAAAAATGCTATGAGAAATTTATTTTATTTGAACATTAACTTAAAGATGTGTTTGCTCAGTAAAGCAGTCAACCTTCTGAGGCTATGGCAAGAAACAGGCTCTAACTCTGTGAAAAGGAAAAAAGGAAGTTTATGATGTAAGAAAGAAACACTACTTTAAAAAGCTCTATAATTTGTAGCTGAAGCTTTCTAATGTCAGTAGCAGCAGTATGAGTTCTGTTTAAAACAGAAATTTTGCATCAGAGGACTGATGTTTCATAATGGAAGTTAGGTAATACTTACATCTTGATATTATAAAGTGTACTTCACCTAAACATGGAAGACAACGTAGATATCTGAAAATTTTTTCTTCTTTCTATATTCCATTTATAAAAGTATTATTTAACAGTACTTATCCATTGGTGTTTGAAAACTTTCCAATTAAAGATATGGAAGAATCTCAAATAGGAGGATGACTAAAAGCGGACAAAGATTTTAGTTTGGGTATTTCTTCAAAATTCAGCAGGGATTGCTACAACATTGGGACATTCTCTTTGGAAGTTCTGCAGGACTGCTTCTGTTCTTACATCCATTCCTGAATATCCTGTGACTTACACTGAAAACTTCTGCAGTATGAAACCATCACATTACTATCACTGTGCTCAAAAATATTCCTGCAAAGATATAAACTGCACTTAAAAATAAGTATGGCACATTGAGCAGAACAAAAAGAGATTAATTGCCAGGAGAAAAAGTATATGTAAGCCTTTTTGTGCAAAAAAATTGAAGTTATTCCATCTTGTCTTATGGAACGTAATACTGAATTAAGAAGGAAATATATAATTATATTTTCCTGTCAGACAATTTATCTTGCCATTAAGTATGGCTAAGCCACATTACCATTAGATGTCAGTACAGTCTAAGAGAAACTGTACATGGAGCTTCAAGATCAATAAATTAATCACAAAAATGAAGATGTTACCAAATTAGACACCAAAACACATGTTAGCTACTCAGAAAAGGACTAAACCCCCAAACATTCTAATGACATTACCTAAATCTAAGGTGAATCTCTCTCAAAAAGATGAAGGACTAGAAAAAGTGCCTGAACAGGCATAAGCATGGTCCAAAGGATGAAACAGTTTGCTGAAAAACTCCCCCAGCCTGAAGACAGCATGACTGAGTAGAATACAACAAAGATATATAAAATACACTCCATGTCTCTACTCAGTGTCTGGGGAGCACACAGTGAAATAGCAAGCCAGAATATTAAAAACAACAGGGAGCTTTGTCATGGAGTATGCAATTAAATTGTAACATCTGGTGTCACAGGTATTGTGGATGCCAAAACCTTAAGTGGTTCTTAAAAGGGATAAGACAAGTTTATGGAAAACACATCAGTGGCCACTGATAATAACAGCCACAACACCTACCCAGGTCAGAAATCCATAGCTGGTAAATGCCAAAGGCAGGGAAAATGTCAGCACATGCTTTGTTCTCACAGTCAGCAATGACTGCACTGTGTTCCACTGACCAAATGTCTGTTTAGTTCAGCATCCAGCATTTGCCAAGAAATGAGGTGCTGCATTAAAAGAGCAAGAGCAGAACAGGATACTTCCTTGAAGCACAAAGCAGTGGCCCCTTCTGGAGCCAGAGCACGGGAGAGACAGAGCAGCAGTCCCTTCTGACACATGGGCACTGTCACATTCCTAGGAAATGCAGAGATAAACCACAAAATTGACTGATCCAGCCATGCAGAAAGCGAGATTCACAGCTCACAGGGATGCACAAAAAACATCCTACATGCAAAATAAAACTGAAGTAAGTTATTACTTACTAGTACTACTAACAAGTAGTAACAGATTCAAAAGGCACTGCTGGAATCATCAAACTGACCATCTCTCCAATGTAAAGCCTAAGAGACATCTAGAAATTCATCATAATTTAAAAACTGTCAGTGCTATAGACTCCACCCTAGCACATGAAAGCTCTTTCAGCAGTAGGTGTCCTTTATTCCTGGTTTTGCTTGTTAGTTTGGTTTATACTTCTAGTGATTAGATTTTTTTTGCAGCTCTGCCTGGCAGACAGAAGAACTCCCTCATGTTCTTTGCACAGGTACCTCTGAGGTATCTCCAAGCCATCCCTTGTTCTACTTGCAGAAGAGACCAAGCTCCTGGATACCCTCCTAGGAAGTCATATTCCTGATCCTAAATTGTGTCAAACCTGTGCATCCTTAAACTCAAGAGCAAGTCACTAAAATACTGGTGAGTGCTAGAACAAGACAAAGCCTTGTAACTGCAGGAGCAGTTACATCAATATGCAAAGCAGAAGAACTTTTACCACTCTCACAGTCCTTGAATACATTCAGGGATTGATTCACATCTGAGATTAAAAGACTTTGCACTCACTTCAGCAGTTTTTTCATCACCTGAGCAAAGCCAGTTCTTTTTAGGATGGGGTTCTGGCCCCAGGAATACAGCCAACAGTCTCCCCTTCTGTATTTATGACCCGAAATTTGAATACAATTTCACAGAATCATCCAGGTTGGAAAAGAACTTCAGTATCATCAGCATTTTTTTCCTCTCATTTATGAGTGAAAGTGGTTTTTCCTGTTGATAAAAATGTTAAAAATAAGACTAAGAACACTCCTTGTCAGCACACCACTAAAACCAAGGCTTATGGGCTTTTGACATATTGTCCACTATTTTTTAATACTGTAAATTTCCTTTTGGACTATATTCTTTCTTTTCAATTACTTTAGAACCAAATAAAATGCCTTCCAAAGTTTAGTGTAATAATTTGATAATCATAAGCCCTTATTTTATGGTACAGGACTGTAAAATGGCCTTTTTGACAGGGAACATGGTGAAAACAGTAGAAGAGGCTGTGGTAGTAATTCTGTCATTACAAGCTTTTTATGAGGTATTTGTCTTCACCATAAGGGTTTTTTCCCAGAGCTGTTTCTTCTCCCCCTTAGCAGCATTCTCTCTCAATTATACATCTGTCCACAAGCCAAAAATTACTTACTGCTGAAAATGAATTACTGCAGATGTGTGTGACTACAGACAGATGGGAAGCATCTCTGCTATCTCAGATTTCTAGGTCATGAATAGAACTTCATTGAAGAACTCAAGCTATTAGAAAATTATTAAAGGCTAGGGACCTAAAACATGTATATTTTTAAGTAAAATTGAACTGATTTCTTTAGTGTCAGAAATCACCCATTGAGCAATATTGCAGCTATCATTCTCATCAAACAAAATCTCTAAAAACTCCCATTTCAGGTATTCAGCATAAGCTTCTTCAGAAAGAGCAGCATTGGAACAATCCTCAGTCTTAGTCATGAGCAGATTTAAAGGAAAGAAAATGAAGAAACTGCTGTGGTTTAGCATCATGAACCTGATTCACTCACATGTTGAATTCCTGGCTTTGCCTCTTACTCTCCTGAGGAACTGAACCTGATGGGTGCCTCCTTCACTTCAGCCACAGCTGCTTTGGTTTGTAAAACAACACAGATCCACAGCCCAGTGCCCAAAAATCCTGCTACAATCACTGCTTTGCAAAGTGCTTTGGAACTTCCAAATAAAAACCATCCAGAAATGTCAAATAAGTCACTTGTTAGATCAGTGTTAATCACTTCTGCAGTTTTCAAAGTCTGAAAAGAAAGAAAATTACACTGAAAGAAGATCAATCTCCATTCAGTTTTTTTCTGAACAGGCAGAAGAGCTGGAAGCCTTTCTCCTTTTTGGAGATTTAGATAGAAGAGACAGCAACAGTGTAAATAAATGAAACACAATCTCAGGGACTTTAAGAGACAACAGTAGTGAAACTGAACTGCCTCTAATTCAAAACAGAAGATTATCATTATTTGAATCAGAAACTCACATGAACAATATGCATTTAATATTTTCATGCACCTGAGAAAGCATAACAGGATGCAAAGTATTAGTCAGTACTCATGACAATAAAAAAGCTAATGCCTTGGTTAATGAATTCTCTAAGAAAGGAAACAATTACTGGTGCATTTCATGAATCTCTGTTGCTAGAAAGGATTCAAACCACTGAGGAGAAAAGATTACTTCTAATCTTTTATTGATTTATTGACCCTTTTTTTTTTTGTCTCCAAGAAAGACACAAACCCACATCAAAATGCCAGGCACATGGACTGTGTGCCTACTCCACATGTGAAACTGGTTCTTGTGTCACAGATGTACTATTAAAAGTAGCCCATGGATGTCCAGAAACCTGTGCTTTACAGCTTAAAACTCCTGGTTAAAATATGCTTGTGCAGTGGAAAAGAAAGAGTGGGGAAAAAAGAGAGCTCCATTCTGAAAGTAAATAAGAAACCACATCTAAAGACATTTAGGTTAGAAATTTAGTTACAGCTAATTAAGTTTAGACAAAGAACTGTGGGGCTGTTTTTCTCTACACCAAAAATCCTGATGTTGGATACTAAAAGTCCAAAGGAAGCCTCTAAGCCATGAGAGGCTTGGAGCCCCTCTGCTGTGGGGACAGGCTGAGACAGCTGGGGGGTCCTGGGGGTCCTGCCTGGGGAACAGAAGCTCCAGGGACACCTTGGAGAACATTCCAGCACCTAAAGGGGCTACAGGAGAGCTGGAGAGGAACTTAGGACAAGGGCATGGAGTGACAGGACAAGGGGGAATGGCTCCAAACTGACAGGGGGCAGGGTTAGACTGGATATGGGAGAAATGATTCACTGTGAGGGTGAACATTGGAATAAGATGCCCAGAGATGCTGTGGATGGCCCATCCCTGGAAGTGTCCAAGGCCAGGCTGGATGGGGCTTGGAGCAATCTGGGATAGTGGAAGGTGTCCCTGCCCATGGCAGAGGGTGGAGCTGGGTCACCTTTAAGGCCCATCCCAACTCAAAGCTTTTTATGATTCTGTGGATATCAGATATACAGCAGCATCCTTGCTGCTGTAAAAAGAAAAAGCAAGGAGGAAAATATTTTTGATATTGAATACTTTACTTTCCACTTGAAAAGTAAACTGTGTAATATTTAATTTTTTATGATTGTGCATTATTTCTTCAATATTACTTTCATAACTAGAAAATATTTTAGTGAAATAACTTTCTACAGATAAAACAAATATGATTCTTGCCCACATTCTTTGTTTGCCCATATTACTGCCCTGTGGCAGCAACATACCACCACAGCAGGATCAGCATCACAACACCACAAGAACCTTAGAGCATTTTTTTGTTTCCTATGGAAAGCTAACATGACATCTTTTCAAAAGGTCAAGATGTACAGTACTGCAGCATTAGACTGGATACACCCAGCATCCTTCACTTAAGGCATCTCTAAGACAAGTAGGTATAAATTAATTTTCTAATATTTTGTGTTAATTAGAATACTGATTACAGATTTTAAGAAAGGAAGTTTAACTGTTTCATCCATCAACTACTACATATATAATTTTTGCTAGTTACTAGAAAAAGAAAGAAAAAAGCAAGAAGGAAAAAACTAAACACTTTGCATGATTAGACTTCCAGAGGCTGGTCCCAGTTATGTCCTGGTTGAAAAAAAAAAAAAAATACCAAGGATGAATCTTTGCTACATAGCTCCTACTCTTCAGAGTATAGCAATTCATTCCAGTCAGAATAAAAGATACCTTGTTTGGGTATTTATCTATTGCTTACTCAGCTGTCTGAGTAAAACTAATTTTTTTAGTAGTACCTCAATTAAATTTTTTTTTTTTTAAATTGTACATTGCCATATATAAACTACATGTGTTCAGGTTTGTTTTGTTGGGTATTTTTTTTAATGCATTACAAATGCTGTACCATTTCTTTCTCCCATTTTAATGAGAAGACAATTTCTATCATCTAAGCATACCAAAGATGATAAAGATGAAGTGGATTTACTCTGCATTTTCCATAAATCAATATTTAAAATATTATCAATTATGTAATTTATACATGATCATTGATAACATTTAGCAATAGCATTTCCACATTTCTTTGACATTTTTTAAATGTTATTCTCCTGATATCTGGTACATAAATCCTCTGGAAGTCTGTGGAGTCAAAAGCCCTTTGTTTCTTTATGAGCAGGTATAACTACATTAAAAAGGATTTTTCAAGTGTACCACTAGATATTGAAGAAATGTCTTCCCTCCTTGCTTGGGAAAAAAGGCAGCATAAGACAAGAGAGCAAACAAGTGATAAGTTCCATTTCCACCCTTTATCTTTTAATTTAAGCCATCTCTGTCAAGCTTTGCACCTTTACCCACAGTCCCATCAGACACAGAACAGTTTGGTTTGGAAGGGACCTTTAAAGACTATTTAGTCCAACCTCCTGCCCCTTCCATGATGGTCAGGGACACCTTGGACTACAAGGGGTCACTCAAAGCCTCATCCAACACTTTCAATGATGGAGCATCCCTGGATGCACAAACACATCAAAATCCTGCATTTTATAGATCCAAAACAGTTTGCAAGTGTAATAAATTGCTGCTATAAAAACCCGAACTATGAGAAAATCTGTTTGCCAAAGCAGAAGATACTACTGAATTCTACAAAAATACTAAAGTTTAATTTCCAGTTTATTTCCCACTGTGGCTCCCTCACCCTTGGACTCCTGGAACAGCTATCCAGCCCCGAAGGCATCATTGACCATCTTCCCACAATCAACTTTCATACTCGA
Organism: Erithacus rubecula; assembly: GCF_903797595.1. Classification (NCBI taxonomy): domain Eukaryota; kingdom Metazoa; phylum Chordata; class Aves; order Passeriformes; family Muscicapidae; genus Erithacus; species Erithacus rubecula. The sequence continues at coordinate 5,409,425 of NC_136687.1, forward strand.
CTTGAGAAATCATTTAATTAGCAATTCTTTCCCCCACACTTTGGTGTCAATCTCTATCTCCTGACATGACATTTCATTAAGAAATTTCCAGCCAACTACACTCCCATCTCAGTCACAGTAATGCAATGCACTTTTACACCTTGCTAAATTCTATACACAATCTTCGTTGCAATTACAGGGATTGCTTATGTAGAAGATTAATGTTAGTGGCTGGGATATTGAATCCTTTAACACAATTGCATGTGGGGAAGCAAAGAATTAAAAGTACAATTAGATAGTCTCACACATCTGAAACTGCATGACAACTGTGTTTGGTATGATATAATATATTGTAACCAACACTACTCATTTTCCAAACTGATTTAGTTTTGTCCATATTCATCATTTACGCTCATCCACTCATTCTTTTATTCACAGGAAAGCAGAGGAGAGACCTAAAGGCTGCTTAGCTGAAGGTCTGCAAAATTTGCTTTCAGATACACAGTTTTTGAACTAGATTTTCCTCTCTTCTGTTCACAGAGTGCTGAGATGTTGCTCTGTAAAGAAAGGACCTTAAAAACCTGGGACCTGTTTTCTTCATCTCTGCATTCAAAAGTTACCTTTAAGATCTCTCAAACATCACAGAGCAGCAGCTTGCTCAGTTTTAGAGACCCACTTCAATGCAAAACTACTTGGTCTTTCTGGTGAAGCAATTTTGAAGTTTGCAGAGCAGGACAAACAGGCACTGAACTCATTAGGCAGGTGTGAGAAATTTTGGGAAGCATCTCCATGTTCATGTCAGAATGCAAGATCCCTGCATTACATACACCAATAACCTGGCAGTGTAAATCAGTTCAAATGCATGAAACTTTTGTTTTATTCCAGAAGGGTTTTAGTGCAACTACATTCATCAGAGCATCTTAATATCTTTCTGAGATGCAACTGATGTAACTATAAATTACCACAGTTTCTACTCTCTCTCATGTCTGGAAAGAGAACTCTCTGTGCAGCTAGATATTTTTAGTTTCCTTATTTGAACATATATGCTGGTTTGTATCTGTTACAGAAGAAAGATCAAGCAAATGCACTTGGCAGCTGGTCTGGAAAGTGATAAGACCATAATAGTCTTTAATGAAAATTAATTTCAGTCCTACATTACACTAAGAGATAAAATTTCCAACCCATATTAACTTGAAGGCTAGTTCTTCTTGATTATTTAGAATCCTTGTGTTACTGAAGAGTTTTAATAAAGAAGTTTTAAACTGTTTTAAGTTCATAACATCTTGAAAATAAGGCCAAAGTTGTGAATATAATATCCTTCCAAGATCTCTGTAGACACTTCAAAAAATTTGTAAAAAGATTGGAAGTTAGACATGGACAAAGTAGTTTGCATGCCTCAAGAATTGTTTTCCTTAATTTTGGAAGAAAGCTGGAGGTGTGAGACAAAAGAAGCAGCATTGCACATTATGTGTGGCACCCAAGCCACCACTTCACATCCTCAAACCTCTTAACCCCTCATCAGGCACTTGACTATAAATGAAGAACTATTCCTTCTGGGACTCTTCCTAGAGGAGATGTGGTGATGTCAGACTGTGTCAGTATGTACTGAATATGCTTCTTTAAGAAACCCTTGAACCATTTGACTGTATTGATCTCCTGTCAGGCAGAAGAATGACATTTCTTGCCTATAAGAATGTCACACTGTCACCAAGAAGAAGAGACATCCACTCACCACCCATCAGTGACTCCCTCAGCAGTGGCCTGTGCTGCTCTCCAAGGCACACTCTGCCACAGTGCTGACTTTTTAAAAGGTCTAGATAAAAAATTTACATAAATCAACTTCCACTGATTTCTGGTATACTATGAGCTCTTCCAATAATGTCAAATGAATTATATTTGGCTAGAATCAGGGTACCTGGAGAAAAACAGAGGTTTGCAGTCTTGCACCCAGGAGGAAAAACAGAAGTCTTCAAGGCAAACCTCACTGTGCTACTTTTAATTATCAGTAGTCCAAGCTGTTCATAACTCTTCCCTTGGCCAACTACTTCAAAAGTACCACTCAAAGGTGGCTTGCTCATCAGAAGATCTGCAGGAATCATTGTATGAAATTGCTGCTCTAGGAATCTGCTTTCATAGCTGGGAAACCTTAGTATTTCATGTTTTCCTTACTTTTGAAGCATGACAATGTCTGCTGTCCTGTCTTTGCACCACAGCTTCCTCACCTCCTCCTCGAGATGACTCCTGAGCTCTGCATGGTATTGCTTATTCCTCCTGGATCCTTCACATGTGTTAGCTACTCTGTGAGGAGAGGAAAACTCCTTTCCTTTCCAGGAGACTGCCTGGATTATCCCCTCAGTTACATAAGAGCTGAGTGAAACTTGGGCTCTCCTTTGGAATATGGGAGCCTTTATGGAAGGGATTCAGGGCCAATTACCTCTTATCCTTTCCTTGCATAACATTAGCATCTCCACCAAAATACATGGAATTGTTTCACAGCTTAATATTAGACCCTGAATAGCCAGCTGATATTGTCCTGTCTCCAGAAAACAAAGGAGACAAAACCAGAAAATCCACATTTCTAAACAGCAAATTCCAAACAAGCTTCAGAGACAATCATGGTGTCCTTTATAAAACAAATACTAGGAGATGCTTGTTTTCCTCCATGGTCTGAACAGAGGTTGCAGCAACTTTACTAAACCATATCTGGAGTATGGTAAGAACTGCAGCAATGCCAAAAAAATCCAGTTAGAGATGCTCTGATTCTAAAAGTAAGCAAGTAAGCACCAAAAAAAGCATTTGTTTAAAAAAAAATTCTTAAGACAAGTAGACTTAAAGAAAAAGCAGGTAGTGGTCTACAACATGACTATAGTATTTTTATATGTAAAGAACCAAGAATGCAAACTGGAACTTGAGTGGTCTCATTATAAACATCATAATTTTTATGTTTCAATTTATTGTACATAAATTGGTTTTAAACCAGGTAAAATATAATTTTTTTTTTAATAATTATGGAATTTGCATATTGGGAAAAAACATGAGAACCCAAATAATACTCCTCTTTCTTTAGTTGCTGGTATTATTTCTTAGAGGAAGTTCAAAGACTGCCTCCAGAATATAAAGACCCTGCAACCTTTTCTTGAATGTTTGAATAACAACTCTCCTTTCACATAATTAGATTTGAAAACATAAAAGTATTTTGCTTGAATAAATAACATCAGAAGTTCAAGACTTCAAGATGAGTATATTTGCAATTATATCAAAAGCAAATAAAAAATTGCTCCCTGAAAAATCAAGTCTTAAAATAGACCAAAGTACAACATGTGCCACTGTTTTATCTGAGTGTTGCATATCTGGACTGAGATTGTTAGCTTCTCTGTGTCAAGATCTAGATGAAAATTATCTGCATAAAGGGAGTAAAATGTCACATTCTGAATATCTGACAATTCTACAACAGATGGCCTTAAATATTAGTGATTCAGTTGCTGCTGGCATTGGGTCAGTTCTTTACTTGTTAATTAAGGACCTGAATTTTGAACTATTATTTTGATATAAAATGCCCATCGGGGAAAAAAAAATTACAAAATGCATGGCTAAAGATTTCAGAAAGCTTGCTCTCTGTTTGTGCAAGAATTTCCATTCTGGCTGATTAATAAAATTCCAGGTGGGAGAATAAACCTCCTCTCCCAGTTGTTTTAATAAGACCCAGATCTTGCTTCTGGTAAACACTGGCAGTATGCAGGTGCAGAAATGCTCAACCCTATCCATTTCACATCATGTGAGGAGGTATTTTATAGTTTAAGATGCTCAGACAGCAAATGTTCAGCCTCTTCTTCCAGAGGGCACAGTCTGGCTTTGGAAAGCAAGTCACAGGAGGGGTGACAGGAGGCTCTTACTAGTGCTCTGCAAAGGAATATCCAGAGTCAGTCCTCCTCCACCACAAACTGGAGCTTGCCAGGAGTTCACTCATCATTTGTATCACAAAGTTGAGTTTGTCCTTTTCCTCCAGACAGGACCTGCCTCTGCCTGTGTGCCCCTGCTGAATCTCCCTATCTCCTCTTCCCTCTTGCAGCTGAAAACAGAACATTTCATCTTGTCTAACTTTCAGGTCCACCAGAAATTGCCCCAAGATGCTCAGTGCAGCTTCATCACCAGAGAAATGTCCCTGTCACACTCAGCCACATCCTGCCTTGGGAATGGTCCCAGCAAGAAGGTGAAGGAGTGCCATGCCACTTCTTAAATGGGCCACACACAAACAGATTCTTGAACTGGAATCGACTGAAGAAAAGTGAAATGCCTGAAAGAGGTAAAATTCACTAGTGCTCATTAAGTTCAAGATCATCCTAAATTATATCCAATTTATCCAATAACTGAAGAAAACCAAATAGCAAGAAATAGCCACACAACAATGACAACAACCCTTGGTATTTTCTTTCCAATGGCATGTCCTCTGTGTGGAAACCTGTTCCCCCAAATCTCCTCCTCTAAGCCAGTCTACATTGATGTTGGAGATGAGACCCCTGCCAGTAGTTACCATCAGGAGCAATTCCCCAAAGAAAAAGAAACTAATGCTTCTTCCCTTCTGAAGCAGCAGTTTGTTATCTAATGCTTTGGAATCTATATGCAAGAGCACATAAGGGTTGGCAATTACACAGTTGGGTATTTATAAACTCTGAAAATATTACCATATGTTAGAAAGCAAAAACGATATACCACTAAATAAACTTTCCCTTTCCATTAGATGCACATTCCCTGAAAAAAATACAATTAGGCAGTAATCAGCCTTGACAATACATATTCAAATGTAAGATAAAATTACTTTTTTAAATAGAAAGAAATGAAATTTTGCATGACTATGCCATTTTCAAGTATTTGTATGCAATGACGCATTTAACAGTAGCCAGAAGATGCATTTGAAGGAAATGGAAATATTAAGCTTAGAAATCTAACTTTTAAAATTTTTTTACTTTACAACTACCCAAACAATGCTTTGAAATACCATGGAACATTGATTAGCTTTTAAATAGTGGTGATATCTTTGACTTCTGTATAAGGCAAACATAGCAACTTCAGACCTTTTAAACTAAGCCTTGACAGGTATTTCACTTCATTTATAAGTTACACTTACAAAAATGTTTTCTTTAAATGGCTAGTAAGTACAACAATCACCTTTTAAGAATGCAACCTTTTGAAAGAAATTCTTCTTGACACATTTCATTTTGGTTTCCCTCCATGTAGAAGCAGTTATCTAATGTTTAACAGAAGCCAGGTATGCAATTCTGGAAGTTACATTGGTCAGACTTGGCAGTGGATAAAATTGCTGATTCTTTGCGTTTTGTTTGATGTTAGATGACCATTTCTAACTGGCTCTGCTTGCCCCAGAGGGCACAGCTGGAGAAGTGCACAGCACAAACACAATGGGCTCAGAAAGCAGCAAAGCATCTGCCACTGTTCCCAAAGTGAATCACTTGACCCATTCTAATTCTTAGTTCTCTATTGCTTATTAAAAGTAGCAAATTTGACAACACTGGGAAAAAAAAAAAACCAACAGAAAATTAAGAATCATTAAAACATCCTATAATCATAAGAACAAATGGCTGTCTATGGATCAAGTGAGCAAATTTTGATCACAGGGGCTGGGATACTTTTGACTGCAGATCCCAAGGACTGAAAGAACAATGCCATAAATTAATAATAGTGAGTCTATAAAGGCTGAATTGATACTGACATCTTGGATATTATTACAGTAAATGACAGATTAATGGACAAAGGCACGAGATCCCCAAAGTCATCCTAGATATTTAATTACTGTGAAGTAACCAATAATCATATTAATTAGCACAGCTAAAAATCCCATCGAGCAGTAAATGATTTCAAAGGAAATTTTGGCTATAACAATGACAAGTTAAGTAGTAACTTAGGCCAATGCCAGCACAGAAAAAATGATTTAATGATCCCCATAGAAAGTTTTATTTTACTGAGATCAATATCTGACCCCTATTATACACTAAAAGCCATGCCTAAAACCAATTATAAGAACTATTGTCGGTACTCTCAGTTACAAAGAAATTTCCTTCTCAATTGTCATTCCATCAAAATTAAATACATCATATGGAACTCAATGCATCTTTCTGGCATCTCAAGAGCCATAGGAGCTATTGATATTTAAACATTTTATTTTAAAAAACCCTGCAAATCTTCAGTACTCAGTTTCCTGGATTATATAAAAATTAAAGCATTTTGCATCAATATATATTTCTATATGAAACATATTGTTATAATTTTGAAGCAAATCATGGAATGGGGTTGAAAAGGACCTTAAAGATCATATCACTCCAACACCCTACCATGGGCAAGGAGTCATTCCACCAGATCAGGTTGCTCAGGACCTGTCCAACCTGGCCTTGAACATTTCCAGGGATGGCACATCCACAGCTTCCCTGGGCAACCTGTGCCAGGGCCTCACCACCCTCCCAGTACAGAATTTCCTTCAAATATCTAACATAAATTTCCCTGCTTTCAGTTTGAACCCTTAATCCTTGTTCTATCACTACAGTTCCTGATCAATGAACATCAATAGCAAGACTTACCAGTGTACAGGAAAACTAAAATAAAAAAAATAAAAAATTTAAAAAGTGAACTTCAGATTTTACATTATTAAAAGTATTTTTTTAAAAATAATCCCTTTCAAACTTGACTTCCATCAAATTCAACTAGTACCCCATGCAAAATAAAATGTTTTGTGATGAAGTGAACCTTTTTAAACTAAAGGTGTATATTGAGTCTCTACCATTATGAAACAAAGGAATAATTTCTTTACTTAAACAGTGGTCAAGTGCTGGACAGGCTGTCCAGGGAAGAGCTGGACTCACCATCCTTGGAAGTATTCAAAAGACATGTGGCTGTGGCACCTGGGGACATTAATGGTGAACACAGCTGTGCTGGGTTAATGGTGGCACTCAATGATCTTTGAAGTCTTTTACAACCTTCATGATTCTGCAATTTTTTGAGGTAATACTTTTTATACATATGAAGTCTATATGTCCTCTATAAATCCTCTATAAATCCTATTTGGCAATAAAACATTTGTATTTCAATTTTGCACACTGTCTTTGCTCAGATCACATCTTGCTTGTGCACAAATTCTGCTTGTGAAAGACAGCAGGCAGCAACAAGGATAATTGTCACATATCAATCAAACATCACATAAAAAGGCAGTTAAACTGACAAAATAGGACCTGAATGATGGAATACTCAATTAAAAATCAAGAACTAATGGAAATAAGATTCTTGACTAACTTGACTTCCCTTATGTTTGTCACAGTCTAAAAGCAGGCTGCTGTTGTGTTAGTCTAAAATAATCTAGTTCTATATTTATTTTATATATGTGTGTACACAACAGTCTAAATCTTCAAATATCGTCATTAAAAAAATATATCTAATGTGTTAATGCACTTTAAAAAAATTTACTGTCTATTTAGATCCAGAGTCATTCTAATTCTGATGTCAGACCAGTTGACTCATATGGTCATTCAAACATATTCATGTTTCTAGAGTTATACCTGCTACTCACGAGAGACAGGAAAAAAAAAAAGAAAACCTAAAAACAAAAGCAAATAACAAATACCTACTTTTCAAGTCTGTATTCAATTTGTACTATTACATTATTGTTTTCCTTCAGAGAGCAATTCCTTTAAAAGCTTCATTTTTTAACCAAGTTTGTTTTCAGAAAAAGAAATACAGCTCACAGAAATTATTTGAGGAACAACTATTAATCTCTTTAGTACTGGAAAGAATCCTTATAAACTAGACACCAACCTGAAAATATGCTAGCCAATCATTATGGAAATAAGTGAGCATTTAAAGTAGCACATCCCTTAAGAGAAAGATGTAAATAATGAATACAGAATTAATGGGAAAGTTATCCAGTTCCATTGCAAAGTTCAAATTTAAACCAAAGGCAAACTTATAATGAATTTTGGAAAAAGACTTTTCTACAGCAAGATCATTAATTGCTTTCAAGTTTTTTTAAATAGACAAAAGAATAAAGTTTCCATATAAAATACAACTGTAAAATTCCTATGTTATCAAAAGAAATGTACAGTAATTTGTCCAGACAGTTCTCACTCTATTGCCACTTTATGATTACTGAGGTTAAAAAATGGGATCATGAAATAAAGAAGATTAATTTCTCAGAAGTTTTTACAGCTGAAAGTGGACACTAAAGATTAACTACAAAGACAAGAAATCAAGGCCCTACAAGGATGAGAAATTTAGACCATCTGTATTACATCAAGTATTACTTTATGCATTATTCTTGGCTTTTCATCAAACTGACCCTTATAAACATCCTTTCTGTTTAAAGCTTTAAAGACTACAGCTGTTCTTATTACTGGTTTAGGAAATCACTGCTCAAAACCTTTAAAATTGAACATATCTAGAAAGACTCAGCAAAACTGATATTTACCAAAAAAAGCTTATAACTAAAGTAAATGTTCAACATTTTGAAGATGCAAATAGCAAGAACAAAAAATCAGGATAAATACAACTAGCTTCAGAAAACTTCGGGAAGAAACTATGAAATATGGAAAAATTATTTAAAGATTATATACTGGGTATTAGTGAATATTGAAATATAAGGCACAGAAGGCTTTTCTCCTCTGAAAATAAAAAGAAGGGTCTGTATACTGGATTTGAATTTATCATACCTGCTGCTTACTCTGAAAGTTAAATTAGAATGAACCAGTCACAATTCCAAAATAACTTGGAATAACCAGTTATAAAATCACAGTAAGAAAATGCTGGCATTCATTTAATTCATCTGTTCCAACCCTTTTACTGAAGTAGTAGAACTAAGTTATACAAATGTCTATGTTCTACAAAGAGTAATAGAAAAATACACTGTATAGATTCTAAATAAGCATATGTATGAGAAAATAAAAAAGCAATTTCTATAGCTACAAACCAGAAGCTTCCCCTCCTCCACACATTTTATGTTTTAATTCTCCAATATATAATGACAAATGTACAAGAGAACATCTCTCATGGTTTTAAGACCTAAAATAAGCTTGGCAATCAATTTCTATCTGGAGTGATCTTATTGCAGTCCTTACAATAAAAATTATAGCAAACAGAATCAGAAGCAGAGCAACTTTATTGCTCTGAGGTTGCACCTGAGATAACCAGGGAGGAAATGTAAGAATTAATAAGCAGATGAATAAGGCAAAATGACTCAGAACCTTGCTCTGTGACATGCTGCTGTCATTTCCACAAAAGAGAACCAAGTTTTTAGCTATTAAACCATCACCCATCTATTGCTACAGGTATCCATGAAGGTCTGCTGGCCAACAGAGGCTGCAGGACTCCAGTGCACAGCCCAGAATAATGTAATTTTATACAACCACAGCTGGCTTAGGCAAAGTCTAGAACTACACCCTCAGCATTCTGGCAGCTACAGGGAAAACTCAGGAAAGCCATCCAAGCAATTGGCTTTTATGTTATAAAATAACCTATGGAGTTTTGTATATCCAAAGTGAACTATTAGTTCAGGTCCAATCTGTCTTCTCAAGAGGCATAGAATACTTCTGGAATTCTTCATTTTTGACATTTATTTGATCTTCAGATCTCAAGTACATTTGTACAGCTCCAAATACAGTCTAACCAAAGTTCTTTAGGCTACTCCTCTGAGAATGTTCCAATGAAATTCAGAAGGCTGCTGTCACAGAATCACAGAGGATTTGGATTTAAAAATCATCTTGTTCCAACCCTCCAGGTGTGGGCAGGGACACCTTCCACTACCCCAGGCTGTTCAGAGCTCCATCCAGCCTGGCCATGGACACTTCCAGGGATGGAGCAGCCTCAGTTTCTCTGGGCACCCTGTGCCAGAGCCTCACACCCTCTGGGTGAAGAACCTTTCTAACATCCATCCTAAACCTTTCTAATATCCAACCCAAACCTCTCCTGACACAACTTCAGGCCATGTCCTCTTAGCATCTGCCATCTCAACACAGGTGCCTGTGTACCTGCATCTCATTCATGCAAGAGGTTAAGAAAAAGGGAAGATCTGCAGTTTCCAGATCCCCAGACCTGAAAGGCCTGGTCCTATGTTTATAGCAAACAAGAGCTTTAACAATACTCCAGTAGTATGATTTCTTGGAAAATTTATGTAATGTCTTCTGCCAACCTGCTGACAAAAAATCTAATGCAGCTGAACATCTGCAGCCTCAAATAAAGGTGCAAATGTGGAGAGGTCAGTGGGCAAACCACAAAGTCTCCCAGAAATACCACAAAGACTTCTTTTTCCAGAGGTCAAAATTCTAATTCAGAAGATCAGGTATTCCCACCTTTGGGACAAAAAACAAACCAAAAAATAACCAAAAAAACCACACCCTAAACGCTCAAATTACTTGCAGTACTACTTTCAATTTTCAGGACTAAAATCTACATAAAACCTCAAAAAATCTCAGAGGAAAAGAGCTTTAGTCATTTATGAAAAATCATGATTCAGAGGACCTCCCTCCATTTTTCTACCAGCAATGAGGCAGAATTGCTAGAAATGTTCAGCAGAGTTGATTTTCAGGTGATCTCACATTTATTTCACAAGTTTAAAGTAGAGCACCATATCTAACAAAATGGGATTTAAGTGATTCTGCCTCTATGCTTCCGATTCAGAATAATTCCCAGTCAATTTACTTTCCAACTGCTTTAAAGTTTCTTGTCTGAAGAAGAAATCAGAGGAGAAAAAGGACTCAAAAAAGACATGAGTACAGGCACCACAGGATTCCTTGGTTTCACACCATCCAGTAAAAAGAGCTCTGAAGAATGTGACAGTCAGTCCTCTGATCTGTGATTCCTTGATGTCTCCTCCCAAAGCACTTACTTCAGTTTCAAGTAACAAGATGAAGATGATACCTTTTCCCAGTCCTTCAGTCTCACACTGAAGTCCTTCAACAGACTTATACAAATTAAAATCAAATCAGTCACTTTGTAAAGACCTAAGACCCCAAATATATAATAAAAAATAAGCATTGCATTACTATTTACTAGCATTTTTACTAGCATAGATTTGAGCTTATCTGAACCAAGCAAAGTCAAATATTAAGTTTTTACTTCTTTGCTTTAAATGTTTCTACATAAGAGCAAAGACATTTTATTTATATAGTTATCCCTGGAGAGAGAGTTCATATTATTTTTTTAAAGATGGTGAAACTCTGAGCTTCAAATGCCTATATAAGATGCATTAAAAAACCTTAAAGAAGCATTTATGTTCAAATACTAGTGTAATAATCTCATACTGTCAACAAAGGAAACTCAATCTGTAAGGCATGAAAAGCTTTGGAGGTCACCAGTTTGAAAATCTCAGTTGATTATTCTGTAATGATTAGAACTTTGCTTCTCCACAGCATAAATTGTCTCAGTGTACAAAATGAAAAAAAAAAACCAAAAAAAACCCCAAGTAAAGTAGTAAAAAAAGGCCCTTACAGTTTGATATTGATTCTCTTAGAGTTGTTCCAAAGGACAGTGTTTCTTCTTGAAGACAAAATAGAGACTGTCTTCTCTTCTAGTGACAGCCACAGTAACTCAGCTGTCTTCTATTGAAAAACATGTCAGACTTGTGCCAGCTAGAACAGGGCTGCTTCCCCCAGAAAAGACCTCAGAAATGTATTTGTAATATTTTCAGTAATTTTTTTCCTCCCTTTCAGAAAAAAGGGTTAGGCCACATTTCATTTTTACTTTTTATTTTATCTTCTTTCCCTTCAGTCCTGTCCTCAGCTACAAACAATTGAAAGCATCACTTGTAACTGTAAAACACTAAAATGGGATTTTTCATTACTTCCCATTATAAAGTAAAGTATAGTAACACTGAATGTTGCTCACAACTGCACTCTAAAAAATGCCTGTAGTACTTCCTTTTTGTCAAAGTAAACTGCACCTCTACATTAACAGATGTTTTTCTTAATTAAAAAAAAAAAAAAAACAAACCAGCTATAACAGTTACATAAAGCATTTCTAGCACATCGTGTCCTCTTTTCCACATACAATTTAAATTTGGTGTGCACTGTAAGAAAACAAGACATTGCAGGGCTATTCTCAAATAGCAAAGTAATGTTTTACTTCTGTGACTTGTTCAATCAGCTCCAATTAAATCACTTCATAAGAATGGATTACTCCCAGGAGGGAATGCTGCACATATTAAGTTATTACACTTCCCAGGGAAAGTGACATATTCCTGTATTTAGAAAATTTATAGAACAGTGCAGTTAGTAAAAACTTATTATAGTTGTACATCATTGATAAAAACATTAATGGATTAATAACATCTATTTCATATAAACTCAATTTTCAATGGATGAGCAAAAAAAAATCAATTCTGGAGGTATGTGTATATGCACCTAATAAGCTACTACCAATCTGAGCTAAAAAGTAATTTAATCCATATATTTCTGTTCTAGGCATTTATTAGAATCATTCCAAGTATTTTTCTCTCTCGTAGTTAGAACACACTAAATCGTTAAATTCAAAAGAAAAAAAATTACCCAGGATGTTTTCAGACACGCTTTGCATCCAGAAATTCCAGCCAAGATGACTTTTGACTTGTTCTTATTGTACCACCCGGAGACATGAAAGACCTGTTAAGTCATCTTAATAGAGAACTTGTCCCCGGGGTGTCTTCTGCAAGTGATACATTTCATTGACTCTGATAGTAAAAGGGTCATAAGCAGAAGCAACAAACATGCAATGTAGCACTGAATGTACATTCTGGATTTATTAGAGAAAATTGAAAGCATTGCAGCACCAAAACCTAATACACCATTAAATACAGCATAAAACACAATAAATACCTCTATACCTTATTTTTATTATATATTTTACGAATATTTTAAGCCACACTACATTAAGCTATTTTACACCCAGCATGGGGCTCTGCAGGTGATACATGAGAGCTTCATCTTACTTCTCCTCCTCAGAATGTTCTTAGTTATATTTCATATGCAGTTTGTCACAAGTTAATTTAAATAGGTGTTAAATAACTGTTAATCTGGTCCTAAACCCATTATATGCTTTTACACCATATTCAAGAACTACAGTACTTAGAACATCTAAGTTGTTTTTCTGCATTCATACCTAAAAATATACAGACTTTCAGGCAGCAGCCAGTACACATCATTGGAATATATTATACCAAGTGTAATAACATTTGTAGAAAGCACAAGATTCAGTGTTCAGTATGAAGAGCAAAGACTGATGTGGAGAAATGTTTCTTTTTTGTAAGTTGATAGGATAAACACACCCCTGGAACATTCCGTCCATGGCAGGAGACTAAAAAAAAAAATAATGCCAAATTAGTTGTTCAATGCTGACAGAGTAAATGGGACTTTGCCCAAAAAAACCTCACATGCATTAGAAAAATCCTGTCAAAAAATAAGCTTAGTACTACATCTTCTTTGTGAAGAATGCACCTCAATCTTCTAAATAGAGATAAACTCTGTCCACTAAAGGCACTCTCACATAATGATGAACAAATGAAGTCACCTTTAAATGCAGCTCTGGAAACAGCATGAAAGGCTACCAAGAAGTGAAAGTGCAAATCCTCCAAATATCTGCTAGTCTGAAACCTCCTGAAAGTAAATGAAGTAAAAAAAGTAAATGAGTAACATGAACAAGAATTTTTAATGTATATGCAAACACTGACTTTTCCCCTATTCAGTAGCTGACAAAAGGCTCAGGATTCACAAATTTAACCTCTAACAACAAAGAAACAGAACAAAACCAAGAAAAAAAAACAGGAAAAAAGGAAAAACAACCACGACTCGAGCTGCCACTGGACCGTTGTATCTTTGGGAGCTTTTTTTTTTTTTTTTTTTACTTCTCAGAGATATTAGATTGTGTCATGACCAAGTGGTGCAGCTTTATTGAGTTTAAAATAGCAGACAAAGATTAATGCAATACAGCAGCCTTTATGAACTTACCAGCAGTGTAAGGGCTGGAACTGGAAATTCAGGAGACAAACATAACCACAAGGATGCCCATGCCTCAGCTGCTGCATTCAGGGGATTTTCACACAAACTCTTTTTGTTTGGTTTGAGGTTATTTTATGCTACATATGATTTTAACTGAACTGCAACATTTAGTGTAGTTCAAAGAACTGGACTTACTCAATTCTGTTTATTTTATTTTTCTCTGCACAATACCAGCCATTTCTAAATCCATGACTTATAAAATCTTTAGATCTTTACCTGTGATTAATCTTTTTGCTGGTGGCATTTATACAGGACAGGTACAACAGACAAGTTTTGCAGGAAAAAAAAAAAAAAAGGCAGAGGCTTTAAAAAAAATCAAAATTAGTAAACTTTCAAGACTTTGAATCACTGACACTTCATCTTTTGTCCTATAAGACAGAAAAAAAGTCATCAAAATAAGATGGATCATGCAAATGTCCCCAAAAGTATGTGCCTGCCTATGATGCATCAAAATAAATCTTCTTCCCTGTAACTATGTGGAAAATACCATCCTGATGACTTGTTAGCTATTGCTACATTTTATGCTTCAAAGGCATTCATAAACTATTCAAAAAACCCTCATGTGGCAAAATGCAGCTGTTTTTCAAAACATTAATACTAGGTTCCTATCTAAGTCAATTGATTTGATTCTTTACCAGCTATACAGATAAACACAAAAATAAACTATTTTGTGAACATTCTGCAGTTCCTCTGAGAGCAGCTGTTACTGTAAACATGTTTTGCTGGAGGCAAACTCTGTTCTTTCTGGTTTTGTGTAATTCCTGCCTTCTTCTAATTTTCAAGGTTGCTTTAGTGGGAATAAAACAATAGGCAGCCAAGCCAGATAGCACTGTAGTTTAAGTTTTACAGAAATGTTTCCCTACACAGTAATACATATTTTGTACACACAAATCTTCTTCCAGTTGCTGAGAATGAAAAGTTTGAATCAATTCTTAGGTTTGTTATGGGCTTTTTTTTTCATGGAAAGCTTTAAAAAACCATCCCAAACTGCACCACTACAGTACCAAAGCTGCTCAATAATAACATGTAGTTTTCTGCATGAGAAATTTGAATTACTGTATGAATTCTGCTTCAGTTCCAGTGCAATTCATATAAATATTTTATTATCAAAACAACTAAGAGAAGATCTAGTTGATTTTTCTAAATTCCTGTAGAAAATCAAGCAAAACACTTATACTGAAAGGGAACTGGTGCAAGAAGGGATGTAATATGGCAGAGATCTTACATGCATACACTGATTATTTTAGCATTCCCTAATATTGGATTTGCTAAGATTGCATGTGACACTCAGTGCTGGGATTTAGTTGAGGTGTTAGGGCAGGGGTTGGACTGGATTTTAAAGGTCTCTTCCAACTTAGTGATTCTGTGATATGAAATCTCACACAGAAGCACAAAAACAGATGATGGTATTTATGCACCATGAACAGGGATGGACCACAGACACATCCTGCTTGACCAGCCCAAATGCAGAAGATCACAAGAGGGACAAAGCCCCACATCTGGTGGCAGTCTCAGCTGGGAGGTGAGGGAGCAGCAGCTGCACCAAGGGGTCACACAGGTTATAAACTGCACCACCCAGCCCAGAAAGATTAAATCACTGCCTTAGCTGGTGGCACATAATAAGCCAAGCAGTTATTAATGTCTGAAATCCTTCTCAGCAAATCAGAGGAAGGAACAGAATATACATCTACAGCAAATCCACTATGGAACCAAAGTTGCAAAGGGAAGGATTGATAAAATACAGAGATTCAGCTCAAAGGAACCTTGATAAACCAGGGGGCTGGGCCAGAAGAAGGGTACCAATAGGAAGTAGAAAATTGCACACCTGGAGCAGAGAGAATCCACATCTCAGTCCAGGCTGGGGACAGACTGAGCCCTGCTGGAAAGGACCTGAACAAGTCAGCTCAGGGAAAAAACTATCACAGAGCCAAACTTATCTCAGCAGCAGAGAGATCAACAGAGCTCAAAAGCAAAGTTGCAGCTTGGGAGGTTCACACTGGTCTCACACCTTTTCCTCAGGGCACAGGCAGTGGAATCAGTTGTCCATACAGGTAGTAGAAGCTGTACTCTGGAGATCTCCAAAATGAGGCTGACGAAACCAGAGCTGGCACAACCTCTCTCTGTCAGTAATTCTGCTCTGATGGGGAGGCTGGACAAGATATCCTGCAGAAGCCCCTTAAACCCCCACGGGTTTGTGATTCTGATTCACAAGAACCTTTTACAAAAATTCTTCCATATCTGAAGATATTTTCCCTCAGCAAGGTTCTCTGTATTAGCCAAGAGAAGTCTATTTTCACATCCAATTTATCTGGAGTAAAAGACTTTCTCATGCAAGTATAATCAACTACTCCTAAAATTAAACTTGTTAACTGTTTCAAGCATAGTTATTGAGAAAAATGCCTCCAGGTTTCAGCAGTTAAGTAACTGGTCTAACTAATCCAAACCAATATTGCTGTTGGGTGAAAGGAATGTCTGATAGTTGCTATGCCCAAGCAAAAAAAAAAAAAAAAAGAGCTGCAAATTTTCCTCATCCTCCCCTAAAGCTTCTGTCTGTGAGAGATGCTCAGCATTAACTGAAAGGCTGACCTTAGACTAATTGATTTATTGGCTCGTGGCACAGCAAAATATCTCAGTCTCCTGAGGACAAACCTTGGGGTTTTTTCTTATTTTAGTATGTATCTGCCTGGTAGAAAAGACAAAATTAAGTCTTGGTCACAGCAGACACTATCAACATCACATTTGTGACACTGGAGCCAATTTTAGGCTTAGGCTTCTTCAGGTGTTCACATTCAAACAAGGTCTAAATAACACTGATTCCAAAGTTTGTAATTCTATGCAACTAAAAATCTAGTCCCAGCTAGAACAGAATCTTCCATTATTTAATTGTGTGGGTTTTTCTAATCTGAAAGTACATTCCCTTTTCATAGCCTCCACCAAGCTAGTGTAAAGTTGGCTTAGCTTTTGAATATTTCACCCCTTTTTGCCCCCACATCTCCACTACACTGAACAAAAATTATTAGTCTGCACTCAGAAGACTTCTGTAAAACTTTCCAATGACAATTACTGTCCCTCACCCAACACAAAGAAATTAACTTATTTTTTTCCCAAACCTATGAAGCCAGACTCTACCAAAACACTTGTGGCATTGTCATGCAAGCACCCTTGAGCCTTCTGCTGTGAGATGTCTCCCTCACACTTGGGACAAGCACCCCTTGAAACATCAGCAAATTCATACAGTGCTTCACAACCTTGTACCAATTCAAACTCTAGAGTACCTCCAATGCCCAAGTAGGCACCCTCACTGCTCAACTATTAAAGCTTCACAAGAAAAAAAAGATAAAGATTTGGCATCACCCACATGTTTTATACAGCATCCCAAAATGCTTTACAACCCACACCTCTCACTACCAAGTGTTTAAGCAAAGCAAGTCTAGAATAGGCTGCCTTCTACTCATCTGGTTACATCTGAGGCACAGCACAGGGGAGAATTCAAAGCTGAAAGGGGTGGGACAGAAAGTACAAGAGACTATTCTGTAAGAAAAAAGGACACCCAGCTGAGGCAGAGACCTCAGGTCTGGTTATCTGCTTTTGAATTAATTTTAACATTTAGTAGAAAGCACTCAAGATATTTAAAAAATAAATTAAAAAAAAAAAAAAAAAAAAAAAAAAAAAAAAAAGCAGCAAATTTGTCAATTCAACTTCCAAATAGGTTATTCAAGATGATCATACTGCCAAAGGTAAGGAGGCAGTGTTCATTTCCCAGCTTCATGGCACACAAACAATTAGTGCAAAGCCAGCATTTCTACTGCCTTATTCTCAAGCTGCAGAAATATTTCTCATGAAAGTATCCCACTAAGCCAGTAAACAAATACATGTTACCACCTGCTAGAAACTGTTCACAGCACACTGTTCAGAGAGCAGTGCAAATCTGCTTGTGCCATGTGTAGAAGCTGTAAACTACTTGTCTAACTTGGCAAAGAGAATATTAGGGAAACTTTACAAGTCTCTGCACTTGTTTATGATGAGACATTAATTTATATCATTCCTGATTAGATCCATGTGAATACTTTTGATCTATAAATAAGACTCCCTGTTGAACTACATGAAGCTAATTCAAAACAAGACATTCTTTTGCTGGAATGTGAGCAGCCGTGCAAAAAATAATTGGGATTGCTAGTCAAGGACTTCCATTTCAAAGTATTCCCCATGTAAATATGTTTTTTTGCTCTACTCTGCAATCCGTTATTGTATTCTATTTAAAGTATATTGTAACTCCTTGATGTCGTTAAAGAGCTGAAGGCAGAGATCCTTTTTCCTCTTTGCAGAGGAACCCACCAGTGCTCCAGCCTCTCACAAATGATCTGTTTTATCACAGCCAGTATCAGAGCACAGAGCAACACAGTTTAAACTCACAGAATACAATTATAGAATAATCATCATATGACTATAAAGAGCTTGAAAAAACAAACTCTTAAATGTGCCCAATAGTGACTCTTGAAGCAGTTCTTAGTATTTTCTCTTGCATCAGGTCTTTGGATGTACTTTACCTAGCTATAATCTCACTTTAACTTTCATTCCATTCCTGAAACTCAGCCATCTGTTATGCCTGAATTGCTGTATCAGTCTATCTGTTATGCTTTCCAGCAACATAAATTTCTTACTTTGTCAAGTCTCAAGCATGAATTACAATTTCTCCAGTGAATAAAGCAAAAATTAAATTTAAAGTCTCAGCATGATCAAACATCCTCCCACTGTCCAGATATGTGGGCTCTGAAAACACAGATTTGTCTTCAGAAGACTTTAGAAAAAAAAGCATTGAGAATGAGCATTTGCTTTCCCTGGCTGTAATCCTCTCTTTATTACAAGGTCCCTTGGTAGCCTCCAGTTACAGCAGTTACACACCATAAAAGTCAAGAGCTGAAATTAATTTTTCTTTAAACTTATTATTTACAACAGGAAATGCTTTTAGTCAATTCTAAGTAGGAAGTTACAACTTTTATTGATAGACTTGCAGTTGGTCAAAAATATTCTAGGATGTTCAGTCCCCAAAAAAGTGGTTTAGGGTCACTTTTCAATGGATTGGCAGTAAGCAGTCAAGAGATAGCTCCCTGATAATGAAACTTCTAGTTAAAATCACTTTATCACTGGTTATAGCTAAAATATTTAGTTTTATTAGTTCTAGTTTTATATTGGTTATTTTTTGAAAACTCTGATATTTAACAGCTACATATTAGGGAAATAAAGGAATAAAATGTTTAGAGACTCAAAAAACACTTAATATCCAACCAAAGAGTAAGCAGTTATTTTCCATAACTTATATTAAAATCAATGTAAAACTTACTTAGTAGTAAAAAAACATAGTTACTACATGCATCCCAAGTTCTCTTTTCAAGGCTTGTTCTTAGTGCCTTATCAATTACATTTTAGTGCACAGAAAATTTAATTGACACAATTAAATCAGATTAAATTAACATGATTAAGAGTGTAAAATCAGGCATATCAAAGTTAGGAAACACTAAAATTAGAAAGTAACATGCTCTGCATTTTTCTAAATAGGAAGAGACTTTATGAGAGAAATCCCACCTTACTCCTCAAGAATTTGTTTATTGTACACTATTCAAATCCTGCTCCCAAAAAAAGAAAATCCTAATGTGCTTTTCTGTGGCAGTTTCAACTTTAATATCTGAATACTCATACATTAATTTATTTCCATAGAATATGTATTGTGAAGAAAGCATCTTTTGCAATCTGCAAAATAATGAAACAAAGGTACAAGAGGGTTAAATTCAGAGGTATTAAATGACTCAAATAGCCAGCATAAGATTGTTAGACCTGACTTGTCAAAGGGAATGATTCATACAGCTAAATATCCAAGCCCTTAGAGTACATCACACCATTCCAAAGGTATGGTCAGTCACAGCTGCTAAAAAGAAGGTAATCAAGTGTCTCCCTTCAGTTCTCCCAGACAAGAGATTTCATTCTTCACTCGTACAGCTTGGTGTTTGACTATCCAGCAAGTCAACATATCCCAAAGAACAAAAATAATACTAAGATAACCACAAAATTACTGACTTCTGCTGACTTAGTGAGCTAAACTAGTTTGGCAAGCAGGAGATTTGATGTCAAGGAAGAAAAGTGACATCTTCAGGAGTGGGAGTGGGATTTCCCCTCTTGGAGGCAATTGTTTGTTGGATCAGGTTAAGAACAGGCTGCCAAAGCTGGCAGCTACCCCAGAAAGAAACCATCACAAACCTTTCTAGCAGTGCAAGAACAGAAGAAACATCTGTCTCATTTCCCCAGAAAACAGCTTTTCTGATTTTGACTGATACCCACCACTGTTGCATCCTAAGGAACAGATCCATCCAGAAAAAATACCCACTTCCTGGAAACCAGACACATTCCTAGTTTTGCAGCACAAGATAAAAGAGCTCAAAGCAATGTCTTCTCTTACCATAGTTTGCACTGCCCATCTACAAACCAGAGTGCAGGGCTGCCACAAACAGGCTGCACAGAAATTGACACAAACAAGAAATGACACCTCCAACACACTGAATCAAACAGAAACCCTGCTGACAACAGAATATATAGATAAATAATAAAAGATGTCATCATAGTGAACAGCATATCCATTTACCACAATCTGAGGGCTTTATTCTGGAAACCGCACAAATTTTTTTAGTATGCACCATGCATTCACCAAGTCCTCCAGCACTCTTTTCTAAATGGAAGGAATAAAAATTCTGTCACACGGAACATTACTGACAGTGCAAAGTTTCATATTTGCCATAACAGCTCTGCCACATGGGCAGTGACAATGATGGACAGAGACTACAAAACAAACAGATATAAATTGTCTCTGGGCAACAAGACCAGGCCTTAGGGCTTCACTCCATAAATACTCCCAGCTATGCTGATGCAACTGTTCACAGGAATGCACACTGCAACACAATGCTGAAATGTTTGCCTTTTTTTAATCAAAGGGAAAACAAACAATCCAACAAAAGACCACAAAAATCCCAACCACCTTCCAAGCAGAGTTTACGTCATTATAGAGTTGATACAGCCAAAAGGAATTAGACTTCAATAGAGGAGGAGGGAGGAGGGAGCATCAAACTGTATTTTCACATATGACACATCAGAACAGTGTTTCATTTGTCCTGTCACCATGTGTTTCATTTCCCCTGGTCAATTCAGCATGTGATCTTCGCATTGGGAATGGGAAGGGTTAAAGAACTGAATAATTCAATAGTCCAATTATTTACATTTTCAACTCCTCTGTTCTTATTTTGACAGCAATGTCATTTTAATGGACTACAGGTTCATAGCCAGAACCTCTTTAGCTGACTTTTTGAGGTTTCTGTTTGAATGCAGTGATTATTTTCAGATTTTGATGAAAACACTTGGGGCAAAATTCCAATAAACTAATAATCAGATAAAATTCCAAGCACAATCTTCCCAAATTTCCAACAAGCACTGGAAAGCATGAATAACTGTCCTCTTTTTTCAAATGTTCCTCAGTTGCAGATACATTTCATTCCTCTTACCCTTTTCTGAGAGAGAGAGAAACCTTCTCGATGGAATTCTTGAAAATATTGTAGTGACTTTAAATGTTACATGCAATTTAATTTTAATGCCAATTTTCAAGTTGCCTTTATTTTTCATCTTTCCTTTATTTTTCTATTTGCAACATCCCACACTAGTATAAAATTAACACTTGGCTAATACATTTGATGGATTTGTTAGTCACAAACTGCATGTTCCAACAATATTAAAATGACATTAATGAGAAAATTGCAAAGCTTCTTTTCAAATCAAATAGAGCCTTTTTCATTTACTTTTTTTTTAAATAGCAAATCCCTGACTGAGCTATATTACAAACAAAAAATGTTTGTTTGAAATACTGGAAAGAATTCCATTCTGCTGTTTCCATCTCTTTGTTCCACCTTTGGTATTGCAAATCAGATCAGCTTCTATGCTCATGCCTGGCAATCAATAAACAGTATTCAAGTCTGTATAAATTTTGGCAGTTTGTTGTTGCTTTACTGGCTGTAATTAAAATAACGAGCAATCAAATAGTAACTTAAGTATTGCAAATAAAATAAATTGTGAAACACACAACTTGTTAGCCAGCTTTTACAGAACTAAACATCCAAGTGCTTTTCATATACTCTAGGTATTGCCAGAAAGCAGCGAGTGTGCTGCAAAGTTTCACAAGCTGCTTTATTTAACTTCTCCATCCTGATTATGTTAAACTGACTCTAACCAACTCTCCCACAAGACCCCAGTGAAAGATCAAAAGATCAGAGATCCTACAATTCTATTTTTCATTTTCAAATGCCTGAAATTTAGTTTCTTAATTCCTTTTTAGCAAAAAAAAGTGCAATCCTCATATAGAAGTGTCACCATTCTGAATATTTCAAGGTGAGAGAAAAGTTCAGGACAAATTAAAGCCTTTTGTTAGCTTCCTCCTTTCCCCTCATTTTTAAAAACAACTAATTCTTAAGGCTCCTAGTCAAATGCTTACATGCTACAAATACTTATAACTACAAAAATGTCCTAGTATACTATTTAAAATACCACTAATTTACTGAAAAACACCACTAAAATATATTTATTAAAAAGTATTTTCAAACTTGAATTTAAAGCACTTGACAATTAGACAAAACTTAACTGCAGAAAGGAAAACTTCATAAACTTTTCTGAGAATCAGCATGCTTGGCCCTGCAATTTTCCTATATCAATGTACACACTGAGTATGAAAAATAAGGAATGTAAATTTATGAGTAATGCTAGTAACACAAAGAGATACTCATTATTTTAAATTACAATCTGCAAGCACATTTACAAAACAGTCTGCAAATTTCTTTCCAACTCCTCTAGAGTAAAAGTAAAACCAAATAAGCTATAATTTAAGATTTAGGTAATGCATAGATATTTTTTGTTAATTTTTAGTATACTAGGGAGGTTCAGCATAAAAAGGAACACAAAAAGCAAAGTGAACAACAGAGTAATACCACCTACTTATGATGGTTAAAGCTAATATCAATTCTCTGTACAGAGGATATTTTCAGAACTCATTCTGATAGACAAACATGATTCCTTTTGTGAGTCAAACTACTTCAAAAGTAGCAGGAAAATTTCTGCATAGATATAGTGTTATTTACATGTTTTATTTTAATAAATTTACTACTACAGCACAGTGTCATTTTCTGGAACAGGCCTGAAAGAAATGTAAACCACAGTATAGAGGGCTCAATGAGAGCTCCATTTTCAAGCAACAGGACCACTCAAGGCAATCTGGAGAACAATGGGATACACTCAGCCTCAACAGAATATAAGATTAAAAGCCCAGATTCACTTCTGAACTTGACCAGACTTTTCCAGCAAGGAAAACCCACATGATTCTAGGGGAAGATACCAGATATTCTACTAATTTATTTTTATAGTTTCTTGGCTAAGTGGTTCCACCTGTTTCAATATCCTGAAGCATACTTTCTTCTACAGACATTTGAAAGTAAAAAGGGGGGGAAAGAGAGAAGCTTGAGTAACCTCTCTGGCCATAAATCAGGTTTAAATTAGGAACAACCAAATAAATGACAATTCTTGCCAGACTAACATGGCACATTCCAACAGCCTTGCTCTTGATTTCAGAAGCACTGCCATGTTTCCATGGGCTGGTTCAGCAGCACAAAGCAGACAGTTCTTAAATCATCCAAAAGGAAGTTTCAAGAACTTGACATTGAGAAAGAGGCAGACAAAAAGAACCAGGTCTGAAAGTAAAAAAAAAAAATAAAAATTCAGCTGTATGGTAAAGCTCAAGAATGTATCAGCCATTGAAAACAGTCTGGAAAATAGTCTTCTTAAACCTTTGGATTAATGAACAGTTCAAATTGCACAGTCTAACAACATTTAAGTATTTCCACATCAGAAGTTTGATTTTTTTTTTTTTCCTTAAAATAGCAAGGGAATGCAGTTCCATGCAGACACTACTAAAACAAATCAGCTGTAAAAGAAAAAAAAAATTAAGGTTCTTTGAGTACAAATTTGCAGTAGATAAAACCTTAAATAAAATAATACAGTCATTAGCAGCTGTGTGCTCTAATTAAAAATTCATTTGACCAATTTCATCACACTATTTCTCCAGGTGAAACTTTCAAAATCCAGATTAATTAAATCCCACTTAACTCCAGCCATGAGAATAAAAGAAAAGTTACTGTTTCTCCAGCATAACTTTGAATTGTCTGGCCAGACATATGAGATAGCAAAAAAAATTCCATCAGCCCTAAAATCTTAGGCAGAATTGCCCTTAAGGACAAACACATAAATCTAATCATCAAATTTCTGGGCACAGGTTTCAGGTGGAACAGTAAATACACAATTCTCCTCAAGAGGCTCATTAGGTTCACTCATT
This sequence comes from Erithacus rubecula, assembly GCF_903797595.1. Classification (NCBI taxonomy): domain Eukaryota; kingdom Metazoa; phylum Chordata; class Aves; order Passeriformes; family Muscicapidae; genus Erithacus; species Erithacus rubecula. The sequence continues at coordinate 5,433,833 of NC_136687.1, forward strand.
TGGTGTGACTAAGCCCATGATGGGAGCACATGAAGGTTTTCTCATTAGATTTCTCATCTTCAGAGGGATGGGAAGGGAGAAAGGGGGGGTGTCCATGAAGGGATGCAAACAATAAGAGTGGAGCCTGACCCATGCAGCCCAATTCCCACCCACCTGTCCTGGAAATTCAGCATCTAAATCAGTGCCTGGGCAGAGGATGAGGTCTGCAAATGCTGAGCTTCCACTGCCCAAGCAGCAATTGCACAATAATACAACAGTAGCTCTGGAAATCAAGAAGAAAAATTTTTAAAAACTCCAATTTCTGAGAAAACCACTTAGTTCATGTGGAAATATGGACCATAATGAACTCCCAAATGCTTCAGCAATATAGTCATGAATAAACCCATGGGGGCTGAATAAGCATTTACACAAATGCACTCAGAGAGTTCATAAAATAGCAGATTAAAAAAAAATTAAAACCACAGGATGAAAACGTTCCAGAGCTGCATCTCATATCTTTAAAACCACACTGTAAAATAGGCAAAGCTGGCACACTCTGAAGAGAGATTTTTTGAAAAGGGATGAAAACCCAAAGACAGATCACACCAACTCATTGACTGGTACTCCCAAACAACTTCCCACATGTGTCCTTGCACACATTAGAAAGTATGAAAGAAAACTTTAATGAAATGGGCAGATTGAATCTTTAACTGACAGCTCACAGCACTCATAGCTTCACACTAGAATTTGGTTAAACATTCATTGCCAACAATTGACTGCCCCAGAACATACATGCCAAAAAACAAAACATGCTGACAGAGTTATATCCCTTCATTAAAAGGCACAATTGAAAAAAAAAAAAAAAAAAAAAGGTGAGAGGTACTGAAACTTCTCATAGTTGTGCTGTTCTATTCTTAGGTTCATAGAAAAAGTAACTGGAAGGGAGAGCTCAAGAGATCATCTGCCTTGTTACCTTCCCAAACCCAGATCACCTTCCCTCAATCCACACAGAGTTGCCTAAACAGGAGATTAAAGTTTCAGGTAACAGAGACTGTGTAGGATTTCCAGGCAGAGGACCCCAGAGCTTCTGTACCATTATGCTTAAAAATTAAAAAAAAAAAAAAAAAAAAAAAAAAAAAAATCTGCTGGTTGGATGGTAAAAAAGTTCAGCCTGTCCAACTCTCTCATGCTTTGATCCAAGCTCAGTATTTCTTGTACTCTCCCATCATATCTCTACAAACACTTCTTGCACACTTAAAAGTTGTTACATCAACCTTTAGTAACCTTCTCCTCAGATTAAACTTTAATTACTTCTTTTATCCCTCGTTCCAAGTCAGGTTTTCCAAGACTTAAGTCTACATGACAATTTAATACAATTTAAAAATTAATATAATCTAGTAGAATTTTGTATCTTGGAATGAAATCTGGTGTAAAATGAAATACTGTGAAACAAACAAACAAAAAATCTTGAGAGAATCCTAGAACAGCCTCACATCAAACAAACATTTTATAAAGCTGAATGTGAGAAGGGTTTCTTTGATCTCAGTATTTTAGCCAACCTCAGTATCACTGCAGGTGAAGTAATACATCACAATTCTATCAGTAACTTTCCCAGATAAAATCATGAGCAAACTGACAAACCAGATGCTTTTTCTCAGACAAGTATCACACTGGCACATATCTCCTTATTGCATTGTTTGCCTTCCCTTTTCCTGCAGTACCCACACTGATGGAAAACAAACCTATGAACAGTTTTGTCACCATCTCTACTCCTCCAGGACCACAATACATGAATGGTGTGCAGCTCACACATCTCTCTCATGGCTGTATCAGTTTTTGTCACTTCAAAGAAAGGCATTTCTATAATTACAGATTCATTTCTGTCTCAATATTAAGCATGCTATATTACAAAAACATCTGACCCAAATAAAAGCTGAAAGCAGCTGTTGTTTTTCCAAGATAATTCTTCCAGCAATCACAGAGAAATAGAAAATAGTCACAAAGCTTCTTTCAAGTAAAAGTGAAATTTAATATTTTTGAGATTATTCCCAAACTTTAGGTCTTGAATATTGAAAATCCAGTCTCTAAATAACATTATTGCCTGTTCTAGCTCAGAAAAGGACTTTATGTCAGACAGACTTTTATTAAAAACAACTTGTCTTAACACCTTCGTTGATTTCTCACCAATATTCACCATCATATTTTTGGTCACTACAGACAATTTCAGAATCCAATGTACACAAAGAACCAGAAGTAACTAACAGAAACACAAACCAAAAAGGAATACAAAGGAATCCCAAATGCATTATCTTAATTTTGTCCTGGTAATCTCTTGGCCATATCATGACTTACACCACATTTCTGCACCCCCAAGATATTTTCCCAGTGATTCCAGTGGAAGTGGAAGGAGGAAACTGTGTTCAGCTTTAAGAGGAACAAGGCATTATGATACCAGTGATTTGTTTTAATACCCAACAGATGTTAACAAGGTTTTATATTGCTTGGCAGGGTTTTGCTGTGCTGTAAACCCAAGACACAAGACAGAGGTGGTGGTTTTTGCCTTACCTTTCAGGTCTATGTCATCTTTGTAGCTCATCGACCATAATCCAAATCCATTAAAGCCACATCAAACTATCAGAAAGCTACAATCACCAGATAAATGTGACTATCACCTTGACCTATGACTTGATCAGCACCAGATACAACAATAGTTTTACACAACAAATTGAATCTAGAGCAATAAAAGTTTCTATGTCATCTTTAAATCACACGTTTTCTTTCTGCTGTCTTGAAGTATGGAGATCTATAATTCATAAAAGCAGCAACCACTTCACCCAGGAGACACAAGCCCTGAGATATCAGTCTTGTTTTAACACAAATTTCTAGAACACTCAAGGGTTCACCTGATTTCTTTTTTTCAGTGACCAAAGAAGAATCTAAGCATTTCCTGCATCAATTCCTCCCAAAAAAACATACTTCCCCTACAGAAGTGCACCTCTGCCTCATGTGCATGCCCACAACCAACCATCTTCCTAAAAATTATATGGCATTAGAACTAAATGTAACAGCTGTTTAAATGTCATAAAATCACATCTGAGCCTTATGCCCCAAAACCAGGTAGAGGAGGGAAAAAATTCTCTTTTTTTCTGAGCTCATTCAAACACTTGAAACAGAAAGTTTCTTAATAATTTGAATACCACAGCATAATTCCTAACCTGCCACAAGCCCACAATGAAGGTGCCACACTTTGAAACACAGAAAACTGAAAATTGACAGCAACCCTCTCTTGTTTTTTGTGCTTTCACATATGAAAGAGTTAACAAAAATAGAGTTAACATAAATACTTAAAATACTTATGTTCAGTCTTCTTTCTACCACATCACCCCACACATCCTCCCTAATCCCAAACAAAGAATATTAGAAAGAACGTTTGGGTCAATGCCAATTTTTTAACATGGAATTGTGACATACCTGTTATAACATCTCATATTACATGACCATGTTTAAAATGCTTTATGACATTATTGATATTATAAAGCCTGCATCTCCAAACAGCCTAAATCAAGAAGTCTTTCTGTGCTTAGAAAAACAGTAACCTGTGACATACAATACCTCGAGTCTGGAAAGCAAAAATAAGCAAATCACAAATGATTAGTAGTTTATTTCAAATCTTGAAATAGCAAATCCCTAGTCAAAAAGAACAGTAAAATGGAATCGTGCCCACTTTGACAAACAGCAGCCACAAAAATAAGGTGGCAATTTCACACTCCCTCTTGCACTGTAATCTAAGTGACTCTATCATATCCTCCCAAGGTAAGGGATTTACAAGGTATCAAAGAACCATCACTAACAAGGAAAAAGCAATGCAAAAAATGAATAGGGAAGTCTTCTCACTGCAGAGGATGTGGGCTGCATCAACTCTTGCCATTTGAATGCATGATTTTATTTCCAGGCTCAGTGAATTTTCTGCTCTGCTTGAATAGATGTTAGGTCTTGGCAATCCATCTCCACAACACACAGAAAGGAGAAGATGAAGACTGTAAATTTTACAGTTTAAGTACTAAGTGCAGTTGGTGAAAGGATCCCAGGTATTTTCTCTAGAAAAGAGGAAAGGTCATATATTGATCATCTGATGACTACTGAACTTGCTATAGGACATGTTTAGCTCTGAAGGAGAAGAAAAATCCATTGCAGCTTCTACTTTCAGCAGGATACATAGACATTGATGAGTCTGAGTCTTCTTTCTCATTAGTATGACAAAAAGAATGGTGGATATTTTTGAGACCACCATCTATTATCACCTATTATCACCTGCAACCCCTTAGTCCCTCAGAGCCCACAAAAACCTTTTACCACAACCTCAGCACATCACTGCCATGTTACTGTTTGTTCAAGTGTCAGCACCACTCATCAGCACCACAGGTCAGATTTGCAGAGAACTTGCTGCTCACTCTCACAGTTCTTTAACTACTGCTTCAGTGAATCCATCCTGTTTCACAGTCTGACAAACTCCTCAGCATAAGCTTTTTTTTTTTTTTTTCTCCCTATACTGACACAGTGTCCAATAGAAAACTGGTCTATAACTTGGTTTAAGAAGGTTCTGTAGCCAGGCTGGGTAGACTAACCTGCCACAAAGTTCTACCACACATTTCTGAAAGCAGAAAACTTTCAAGATGCCTTTTTTTGGGGGATTGTACCAGGATCTCTGACAACTCAAACAATGGAAGCTTTTGGCTTGTCAATTCAAATTTCAGATTCTTGTTGTATCTGGGTTTTGCAATTGGAAACATGACAAATTCTTTTCCCACACAAAAACTGCAGCAGGAATTCCCCTGATGTTTGTTCAGCATAACCTTCCCAATTACTTCAGAGTCAGTGTTGAAGAGGGAAACTCACCACAGTGTGCTTTGGGACATGCGACTGTCAACTGCTGAGGATGTTTGTCTTGGACAATGCAGAATACTTCTGCTTGAATGTCATGTTATTTATTTTAGTAGCATAACTAAACAGGGTGTTTGTTTATTCTGCTGACAAGCTGCACCCATAAAGCTTAAGAGATGCACTGCTTTTGACAAGAAAATACTGCTGGAAACCACCTTCTTTGATACATCACTGTTTTGTTAAAACCCCATATAGACACATTTTGTATAGACACCAGCTCCATTATTCATAATGGTTTTATGAAAGAACAATATTCTTCCTTAGAGAATCAGCACACACATAATAAAAGACAATTTCTTTGTTACTGCATAGTGATAGCTAATGTGCAAGTATTTTATTTCATTTAAAATTTGAAATGAATTCAGTTTTAATTTAATCTCAAGTTAACTGTCTTATCCAGAGGTATGCATCAATGCTGAACAACTAAAAAAATACAATGCTGAATTGCAATCTTCTGTTTTATCCTACCTTTTTTACTGTCAGTCTTGACATCAATGTGAACACCAATTTGAAAAAATACTGAACTGCACTGCAAACTGTGTAAAACTTTCATGGCACTGAAACCAATACACAGGGTTATTTTAACACCATTTCCAAATTAAAATTTTACTGCAGTCTCCCAAGCTGATGAAATATGTAACACTTTTGCTATCAAAGTGCAGCAAGTCAAAGCTGGAACTCTACAAATACCTCTTAAAAATCACATTAAAATTATCTGATCCTTTTAATACCTAGTGTTTACATCACACCTTTCATTTCAAGGCTCTAAAATGCATGCAAAGACTGATAATAAGAAAAAAAATTAAGAGAAAAGCACTAGATAGGTTCCTTACTGTAGGCAGACTTTTCAGGATGATGGGGCAAAGTAATATCTGCACTGCATATTTTTAGCCATTTTGCAGCTAATAGGCTTATTCAGATGTTTTTACTGCATAGTCAATGATTACTATTTGCAACAATAGTGACTGTCATTTTTAATTAGCATTGGGTAACAGCCTACTAACATAAAAGACTTTCTACAGGTTACAGTAAATAACCACGGGGTTATAAAAAGCCCTCAGAGAAGTTCAGGTATACACTGGTTTCCTGGACTGCAACACACACAATAATTTCTTCCAGAACTATACAAACTTGGTCACTGGAAACCATGGCCAATTTTATACCAATTATGAATTTAGGAAAGAAGACTGTAACTACAGTGAGCACATTCTAGAAAGTACTGCCTGCACCTCTAAAAAAAGACCATTGTGAACCTTAGTGATAAGAAAGGTCATAGAATCATTTAATATCCCAAGCTGGAAGAGACCCACAAAGATCATCAAAGTGGAATACTGGATGGTAAATGGTAACATGTTTTAATAATCACAATTTAAAGCCAAATGATTAAATTAAGACAACGCCTTTCAGGAAACCAAGTCATCCCAATCTGAAAGTAACAGCTGAGACTCTACACAAAAGCCCTCACTTTTTATTACACAAAGCTATTAAATGCATCACAAAGGAGAGGTACGAACTTTAAGAAAGAGTTGGAAAATTGTCACCAGATATGAAAATAGTTAGTGTTTCAGGTGCAGATCACTTCTTATCAAACATTAATTTCCAATTATGACATTGTCAGAATCACCTGTAAACATCATTATGGAAATGGCTGTCAACCAGAGAAGTGGTTTCCAAAAAATCTCTCCAATCCAGCTGAGGATATTGCTCCCAAAACATACATCAGAAATGCACAGCATGGTGCCCTGCACATTTCAGCCTTACCTTCCAATTGTCAAAATGTCATCATCTTTTCTCAAAACACTAGAAAATATTTTGTACTCTATGTCCTTTCATATAATTTGAGGTACTCCAGCTGACAATACTCTGACTCATCAATATTATGCAGACGGAAATTGCCCACAAAATCAAAGCACCAGGATAGAAAAGAGCTGGCAAGGAGTTGTTTATTGAGGCAGAAGCAATCATAAACACACTGAGGAACTTCCCAGACTGTACTCATAATTCTCATTAGAACATGCTGTCCCTAGGTTAGGAGAAGGGTCAGTTTAGCATTTTATCCTGCAGACCTCTACAGAAAACACCCATTTACATCTTCAGGCTTGCTAATAGACTGTCCCTCTCTCCCAAGAGGGATCTGGACAACCACAATTTACAAACCAACTCAAGACCAGACTGCTGTGCCTTTCCTTACCCAATTCTGAAATTGCTCCAGCTAGAAACACATCCAAAGGAATAGAAAATCTTACTGGCATTTCCAAGAAACCTGTTAGTAGCAGGCAGAGAAACTGCCAATGGGCTCTAAATCAGAAAAAGAAAGTTATGTATATGCATTTAGAACACATTACTGCAAGACAAAACACTACCAATCAATTACAAACACTGAAAAAAACAATGCAGAACAGAAGTAAAGATGCAGTCAAATACAGAACAGAATCAAATGCAAGCACACAAAACTAAAAATGACATTAAAGACTGCTGGAAATACCTGCCATACTTACCAATGCATCTACTAACTTTGGTGTGCAATGCTAATTAGAAACTTAAATCTATTCCTTCAACTTGTGCACTCTGCTGATAACTTCTTGTTCTCTCTAGGTTTATACTGCTGCCCACAGCAGGAGCAGGCAATCCTTTCTGTACAAGCTTTTAGCATTTCCACAGGGTTAGGTTCTCCCATAATTAGGTGGGCAGAAATGCTCAAATTAAAAGCAATGTGACATAGATTTAATTAAGTCTCATTCAAATTAAGTAGCAGTAAGGTGCAGAAACCTTGATACACAGCCAGGATGCAAGTGTGTTTATTTTGATATAGTTTTATAAGGATCAGAAAAGTTACATTTTTAATGGCTCCAAGAGGGATGAACACACCTTGTTTTTGACATCTTAACCAGTCTAAAAACAAAAGGCTAAAAGTTATACACTCTATCCCAAACAGATTAAATTATTTTATCTGCTTAACTTTTAAGGTCCAATGACTCTACAACAATCTTTACCTTCTTCAACCTGACTTCCCAGGAGGTAAAAATCTGCAAAATCCATTTCCTCTCCCACAGTCATAGAGTAAAATGGGAAATGGCAATTGTTTCTCTAGAGAATCCTTCCCAGATACTTTGACCTTAAAAGTAAACAGGATCTTTTCTTTTATTTCTGTGCCAACATTTCAGGAAACACATCAACCTGTGCACAACAATGTAAATGCAACACATCTCTTTCCCTGCTCCTCACAGTCTGAACTCCACTGGTCACCACTCAACTCACCTTGAATGATTTCATGGACTTTTTTTCTGTATTTATTTGTACCAGAAACCTTAGGAATGATACAGTAACTGCATTAGATCAAATTCACATCAATTACATGATGTTTCAGAAAAAGTCAGAATGACTATCATTCCCTCATACCACTCCCTCACTGCAGAGATGAAGGATGAAAGAAGAGAGGATCTTAGAAGTTGTCATTTAAAGAATATATTATTCTAAGTATTTTTAAGTAGAGCATTTCTTTATCTCTACTTGTCTGTCACAGCTCAGCATAAACAAAGCACCAGAAAAGATACACATACATTTTACAGTTCAAAAGAAGATATGAGATATGTCACACCATGCTCTTTCTGGAGGAATATCAGTAAGCAAAGCAGGGAATTTATGAAAGATCTACAAAAAACAAAAAGGTATGCAAAAGCTCTCAAACCATCATTATTTCCTTGTAAAATACTGTGAGTATATTCTAGTTCACACAGGCACTGACAGATCACATTATTCCAGGTTAACTTTCCTCAAAAAAATCCAAACATGGATACCTGAGAAAGGTAGAGAAATACCTCAAGAAGACAATATAAATTAGAATGATTTCCACAGAAATACCACATGATCTTTACTCTTCTAAAGGGAAACTGTCATGGAGTTGCTGCTCTAAGATTTAACAAGATAATGAATGACATAATTTACAAGACAAATCATACACTCAGTTTCTCAAATCTACAAGAATCCTTCTCCACACACATACTTCTTACTGAGAAATATAAACAGAGGCTGTTTGGATACAAAAGCTTTTATTTATTCTATTTTTTATGTGCTAAGACATATTCCAGGCACTCTGTACTCAGAAAATACCATTGTATGAACAAATTTTACAAACTAAGCCATATTGTCTTGTTCTCTAGATGAAGAAAAATATTCCTTTCAAATGGAATACTGTTGCAAAAATTGTTTTTTAATATTAAAGTTCTTTTTAGAATAAAACCTTATCCTTTAAACAGAAAATTAAAAGTATACTTTTAGAAGTGTTAGGGGCTATTTCAATTATCAAAAAAAAACACTCCAAACCAAACCACAGCAATTTATCATTTTCAGTACCAAAACACTGATTCTGCTGTCTACAAAGATAAAGATACAAGTCGATAACTGAAGCAGGGTCACACATGAAGGAAACTGTAAAAAGCTTAACTACAATTTGTACTTCAAACTATGATTTCCTAAATTTTGTCATTGAGTTTTACATGTAAATGCTCTTCTCTGGCAATTGATTAAACTGATCAGATTTGGCAAGTCACAAATGAAAAGCCTTATTGTGACCTGTGATGAATAACTTGTACAGGCTGACAGTCTAGTTGAATTCTTTCTGTACTGTCTCATGATTTTCAGCATTAAACTACCCCCATGTACTCTACACTGCACCTGAAACCAATTTACACAACTTCATATAAAGTGCAAATGGAGCAAGAATCATCTCTCAAATACCTGAGAGCACTTCAAACTTCACATCCCAATGGAGAATTTCCATGCCTGCTCTCAAAAGGAACAAGGCAAATACTGCAATGTTTAGTGCTGAAAACCTCTACTCATTTCAGCAGCCCCAGTGACTTCAGTGAAATTACTCAGCTCTTTGAGGGTGAGCACAAACACAGCCATTTGCACAGGACTTCTCTTTCTTGTAATCTATGAATTTATTTGGGAGGGCAGAGGTTCTCCAATACTAATGTAAACAGACTCACCGAGGAAATGGAGGTTGGTTGTTTTTTTCCAGCATCCTAAGATGCTGCTAAAACTACTCTTCTGGCTGGATCCCAACAGAGCACCTGAACAACTCAATAAAGGCCCATCTTTTGCTCAAGATCTAAACCAGACATGTATCATCTGTCAATACTCACTCTCGAGGTACTAACCAGCCAGCTGATAATCAGCTGCCCTTCAAACCCCCCATTAGTCACAAGTGTCTGAAAAAACCTCATCAGCACTAACACTGAATTTTTTTCTGGAAATATTTTGTTATCAAATCACTAGTATTTTAATTTTTTTTAATGTTTTAGGACTTTTGATGCAAGTATGCCAGTATCCACCACGTGTGCTGCTGTTAGACAAAATATTGCTTATCTCAAAATTTCATCAGTAGATATTGAAGGACTTAGCATTACACCTGTTTTGTAGATGGAAAACAGAAGCAGAAAGGTAAATTGACCTGCCCTAATCCAATGGTATTTTTTCCAATTCCACTATTCCTACCCATTAGGTTATACAGTATTCTGTGCCTGAAATATCAGGTAGATTGCTCTTAAATACTATGCATCCTAATAAAAGAGGATGATAAAACAATTTCAAAACACACTGAAAAGGAAATGAATTGTTACACATCAATAGCTACATCTGAGTTTTGCTCTAGATATGGAAGCTTTCTGCTTCAATCTAAAATAACAATCTCTATATAAATTAAAATTTTCCTCTGAAATAATAACCCATTATTGATGCAATAACAATGTACCATTCCATAAATGCCAAGTCTAACATGAAGAAAAAAGCTAAATATTGTCCACTGATAGCAACAATTCAATTACTTTTCTTCCTCTTCCTCCTTATTAGCACAGAATACAATTAGTGAACTTTTAATACCTTTGAAGGAATGACAACTTAAAATAAACTTTAAAAAAATCAATAAAACGTGTTGATCATTCCTGTTGTGAAAACAATCTGTAACAAATGTGAATTTCACTGTTGTTGGGTCTATTTTTTATGAGTTGGCCTCAAGTCCAGAAGCACACATTTCATTCATGGGTTTAACCCTCAGTGTTGCACAGTGATATGAACCCAGTCCCCTGAACAGGTACCTGAAAACACCCTCTTAGAGCAGCTGATAAAGGAAACTGTGGGATTGTGACCCACAAAAGCTCCAAGTGTTTCCCAGCAAATCCACAAACACCTTAAAACTCATAACACCATGTGTCTAGGCTATGCTCAATTACCATTTCCCCTGCAAACTTCTCATAAAACAAGTGTTTTACAACCTCAGTGGGGGCAGGGAGGAGGGGAAAACCCAAAACTTTACAGTACTTTATTAAAGATGTGTCTAATGCATTGCCAAAACCCCAACACTTTAGCATCTATTACTAGAAAGCCAAACACACCTCATGTCCCCCAGATGTTTCCACAGTCACATAGCAAATGTACTTTTCACTATTACAGGGAAATGGTCCCTCTGTGCTGGAAATTGAGCCTGACCTCTCACCTTTTGGTTTTCTAAGCTTTCAAATTGCTAATCACTAATTAGCATCAATGGTGGCTTTCTCAGAACACAGACTTTTATGTGCAAGCACGACAATCCTTCCCATACCCCTTGGAGCTGATCAGCATAATCTGAAGTTCTTCCCTGAGAAGCTCAGGATAACACTGAAGCCTCTCAACTCAAGGAAAATCAGAAACATGGTCCAAGTCTCTCTGGCTGCAGTCCAAACTCCCCCAATATTTACCAGCTAGAACACTAAGCTCTGATTTTATTTCCTACTTCCTATGACCACCATTTTTGAACTTTAAAAAAACCTAAACACGTATCATACACATGCTTAAAAATAGGAATGTGAAGCAATCCAAATAAATCAATATTGCTTTAATCTGCAAAACCCTAAAATTAATTCATTCTGAATAGCAGACTTTACCTGATTTTATGCTGTCGCTTGGTAATGTGAAAATCCATGCTGGGTTCTTCTTTTGTTTTGTTGGAGTAGGAGGATTATTTTAATATGGAGAGGATTGATTTTGTTCCTGTATGCATCAGCTGCTGTTGATATTCCCAACCAGAAAGACTCCTTTCTAGAATTATCATCAATATATATTACAAGAGAGTGTTTACTTCCACCCTGCCTCTCTTTTAAAAGCCTCCACAGTGTTATTTCCCAGAGCAAGGCTGCAGGTCTCCTACTCAAAATTTCTCTTTAGATTTTCTAATCCTTTTCTTCTTAATCTCCATTATAGGAAAAGAAATCCACATATGCATGGTCTGTGGGAAGCTAAGTAACTTTACCTCTCACCATAGTTACCACATCTGATTTAACCACTGGCTCCGGACATTGAATCATTGTCCTTTAAGATTTCAGATTTTATTTGTGTATGCCTCGATACATTCATCAAGCATAAAATTCTACAACCAGACTGATTTTAATATCATTAGTAGACAATTACATTTCAATTTATGCGACTGTAAGATAACACACCATCCACCTCTGCTATTTCTGTAATGTGTGTACTGCTGTTTTCCAGGATCTCCGAAGCAAAAAGGTTGAAATGTGCTTCTATGACCGTTATTGACAAGGTTTTCTGTCTAATCCAGTTCCTCGAATGATTCTGAAACAATGTTACATTCAGATTTTCATTAATGTGCTCAACTATTCTATTAGACTTTTTTGTTTCTCATGGTAACCAATATTATTTGACTTAAGGGAAGCTGTTCAAATATTTAAAGGCACTCCGAGATGGCAGGAGTTTATCTAGGAGCATACATGTTGTGTCACAGATATTCCTTTCCTTGCTCTTTTGGATTGCTCCCCCCCTTCTCCCCCCTCTCCAAAAACAGTAGCAAACAAATGAGAATCTCGACCTGCCACACTGCACCGGGAACGTGCTCACTTCATCTGTTTATGTAAATATTCAAGTTACAATGGGCACATTTCGAAACCACAGGCTCGGTAGGTAAAACAGATGCTTCTTACGTTCCTTCATATGCACTGAATCCCTCTGCCAGAATCGCCAGGCGCAACGCAAGAACTCAAGTATAAACATCTGCAACACCTCTCTGTTTTGTTAACATTCTTTCACACGTTTTCTTGCTAACTCCAAAAAGGCTCGACAGTGTGGAAAAAAAAAAAAAAAAAAAAAAAAAAAAAAAGGCAGGGGTGGGGGGGAACCAACAAAACCAACAACAAACACTGAAATTGGAAACATCTGCGAGATAGCTACGGAAAACGGAATGAAACATGAATAAACAAAAACATGGCGAAAGTGGCCTGAGGTTGTTACACTGTCAGATCATTTTTCCAAGCCCAACATCAAGGCTTTTGTTACAACCAAAGCGGTCATTTGCATGGAGAACCAACAGGGTTTCTCGTCCTTCGGCACACACACACACACCCCCCCGGAGAGCGGCGGTGCCCGGCCCCGGCTCCCCGGCCCCGCGGCCGATCGCGCCCCGGCCCCGCCGCGGAGCCCCCGCGCCCCCAAGCACCGCACCAACCTCGGGAGCGCTGCCCCAGCCGGAGTTCTCTCCCTCTCTTCCCTTTTCTGCTCTGCTGTTGCTGACAAGATCAGGCTGAGATTAACAAGTCCATGCTACTCTGCCAACCTCGCTCCTCCGGCGGCTGAACACACACGCCGGGGGCTCGCAATAATACCAAACTTTCGGAAAGTTAAAAATGGAATGGGTTGAAGGAATGTAAAGCACAATGGCAGGGAAGCAGAAAACACTGCCTGGACAATTATTGCAGCAGCACGCAGGGCACTGCTCTGTAGTCAAGGCTGTGTCAGCACTTTCTTTCTAAACCCCCCCATTTTCAGGGGGCTGTAACACAGAAAGGAAAAAAAAGAAAAAAAAAATGCTTATGGTCAAAAATATTGCAGGTAAACCCCCTTCCCTTGGCATTTTAGATCACCCATTTAGACCATTCAGAAAGTTACAGGAGTCTGTGCACTTCGTCAGGCAGTCCCACATGCCTTTTTTTATGCAAATACAAGTCCTTTTATTTAAAGTGAGGCTTCACAAGAATTTGACCTACATTGTGAATGCCCCCCTCGCTTTTCTTTTAATAAAAGCAATATAAAACATATCTTAACATCGAAACCTGGTTTGCAAAAACATGGGATAATTTCTAAGTAAGTTCTACACACACATTGCCTGAAAGACAACAGACTGGTACCAGATAAATGAAAATGCTCCCACAGACGATCCAGCATAGTCTCTACTGAGGTCTCAACCCCAATTCATTATGGTAACTTGGTAACCCAAACTGCTGAGGGCATCTGCATTTTCCCCGGACAAGGAAAGGGTCCGTATAATCATGTTAAAATAAGGAAACAAAGTGTTTGATCTGTATTTACTACTTTACAACTACATTCTAAACTGTGGCATATCAGGGCAATCGCTGCTACTGTGGTTAATTGCTGAGTTTTGGTCGTGGGGGCTTTTCTTTTGTTTGTTTGTTGGGTTTTTGCTCTTGGCAATTTCCTCTCAGATACAGAAAAAAAAAAATTCGCCAGCCTCTTTGCACAAGCCAGATACTTTCTAAGACACTTTTCAGTTATGTTTAAAGTTACAAAATGAAAAAAAAAAAACAAACTCCAAACTGAGAACAATACAGTCATATTACTACTTTCTTTTAAAATAAAAATACACCTTTATTGTAAAGACTGTGCAGCAAGTTGCCCAAGCCTGCTGGGCAAGAAAACCAAAGCATAAGTCTTGACTGATATGAAATAGCCAAGACAACATGGAGAATACATCATAATAGACAACACCACCACACCCACCTGCTCAGAGCAAGAGAACTCTGCTGAACAGTGGGACAAACTGAGAACAGCACAGGCCTTCACACTCCTGCCTTAGGCCAGTCTGGTCTGCAAACACAAGACATGATGGTGACACACACCCACTCACTTCTGCCACCTGGCACTGGGGTTACAATGGCCACGGAGAGGAAAGAGAAGCAAGTGTGTAAAATCTCAACCCACAGCAGTTTTCTTCAGCGTGTGAAAGCAGAGCACTGAGGATTCTGCTCTACCAAATAACACACAGAGAGTTTATGTTCTTGAAAAACACATAATTTTCATGCAGTGTTTAATGGTAGACAGATGTTTTTCCCTGATCATTAATCTGGAGCAAAGTGGAAGGCTACTGGAAACAGATGAGTGAAGTTCTCCTAAGGTTTGGAGTATTGTGTGCACACTGCTTAAGTTAAACTAATTGCTAATTCACATTAACAAGACACTGAATAAGGACAAACATGAACACATTATGATTCAACTGGACAATACCAAGAAATATGAAATGGAAGCTGATTTTTCATCTTCCTTTTATGACACCAGGGGACAAGGAAAAAATTAAGAAGGTACAGTACAAAACTTCTTAGTAGATCCAACTCCATACTTCCTATTGAAGAATAAAGTGGTAGGATTTATAAGAACTCTAAAACAAAGGTATATAGGCAATTAAACTAAATTTAATTAAATTAAGATTCGGCTTTATAAGTTTGTATGGTAGGTTAAGCAGAAGACATATTTTAACCTAATATAAAAGAAAAAAGTACAACCTTTATATATTAATAACCATACTCAGGAATAACAATAGCCATAAATATTTTGTTTAATTTAGTGAGAAACTACAGATTTTAACAACTTCCAACGATCATTAGCTTAGTTCTCATCCCCACATTTATCACACCAACATTTACACTATAAATCAACAGCTGCAGCCTAAAGCTGAAAACATGCCAGGAATATGCATAGGTTGTATCAATATTTGCACATGGAGCCTTGAACATAAATTAGTTGACACTCAACACTTCAAGCTTCCTCCCTGAAGTTGCAATATTTAAAGGTTAAAGATTAGACATGCTCCCTCTTGTGTTAAACTAAGAATACACGAATACATGCTGTTTTCTCTGACATGATGGTTGCTTGGCCATCTGTTCCATTAAGCAACCCCTTTAGCTCTGGCTACTAATGTCTGACAAAGCTTCACCAATAACCCTTCAGTTTAAAGCCAAACACAGTTTGAGCACATAACCTGGATCTACAGAGTATCCATGTCACATTAAATTCGCTCCTGTATTATCAGAAAGGACCATTAAAAGATTACATATAAACAAAACCTGTTGCAAATAAGTGTCTTGGACAAATACACACATGACTTGATCAATTACAGGGCAAGTCACAGTTCTTAAGTCCCTATAAGCATTACAGAGTTAAGGTATGCCAGGTTCAAACTGCTCAGTATCATTAATCATGTGGAATACTGAAGAGCAAATTTCCTTCTAAATATTAGCTTACGGGATATTTGAGACAGACAGGAAGAACAGGAATATTTTACAATGCCACATAATTATGTTTGCAGATGCAGCAACAATTGAGCAAAGTTTTCGATCCTCCACCCAAGCAGCTCAGGGCAAACCATTCCCTGTACAGAACCTTAATGGAGTCAAAATCCCCCTTATAAAAATCCTCTTGCAGGATCTGGTCCCAAGATCGTGTCTAGGCATGAATGCTAATCCCAGGTGTAACACAAAGGTTTTTACTAACACACTTCTCAAAGGTTTTGCACCTGGCGTGGGCTTGGTAAATTATATTGAGGCATACATTTGCTGGTTATGGTCAGCACAAGGCTAAAATCTAGGGCAGCTGTGAGTAAGTATCAGTAAATAGATCAGAGTTGAGAGCTGAAGAGAATCCAACACTCAATTATATGACTTCCCACATTCACTTTTATTTACCCCCATCCCTTTGTGGTGGACAGATACTTTCAGTGCAATGAGGTCCATGCACATCAGAAATAATGCCACCAAATATCCTAAAAAAACATATTTGCTCTTTCAAACTATAAAAGTCAAATGCGTTCGCTCCTCCTGGAAGTATTGGTGTTTATTTTCCCACAGACTTCTGCAAGCTAGTGAAAACATAACCATGTTGAGGGAGCAAAAAACCATCACAGTTGTTGATCGAGTCAGGTTTTGGGGTCTCTTTAAAGCCTCAGATTCCAGCATAACACTGCTTGAAGCACTTTTGCTGCCAGTGCATCAAGAAACTAAACTTTTGACACCGACTTCAGCAGCAGAACGAAGTTGGTATTTGCTACACGTGCAGGTGCTGCGGGCACGTTTCCCTTCTGCTGCAAGCTTGGTGTGGGGAAGGTCTGTCTGTCTGTCTGTCTGTCTGTCCCAGCGCCCCGCGCCACGCTGGGGGCGCCCAGGTGACAGCGAGGAGCCGAACATCGACACGCCGCCCGCTACGCATTACCCAGAAAGCAGCTTTTAATTAGGTTCGGCACTCCAAGAGTGGTTTTATTCCCTCGCACACACAAGTAGGAACTCTGCTGGAAAACGTCCCTTTTTTTTTTTTTTCTTTTCTTTTTTTTTTTAATGGAAACACTCACGTACGTCCGGCAGAGGAATTATGCTCGCTTAAACCAGTGCTTGTCACCTCAGAGGGACCGGCCAGAGGTCAGCGGGTCACGCAAAGCCTCTGAGGGCAGCCATGGAGATCCACGGCTCGCCGGGGATCCCGCCGGGAGCCCGCGCACCCGGCTCCGGCCGGAGCAGCCCCAGCTCCGCACCTGTAGCGCCCGGGGCAGCGGGGGCGGCAGCTCCGCTCCCCGGCGCGGCTGCGAGGGCAGCGGGACCCGTGAATGGACCACCAGAGACCGCGGCGGCCGGACGGAGCCACCCCCCTCCCCACCCAGTCCCCCGCGGGGCGGGCGGGACCGGCCCGGCTGCGGCGGGAAGCTGCGCCCGCCCCACGCCTCCGCTCACCGGGGAAACTCGGCGCCGGCCCGGGGAGCCGAGGGCAGGGGGCTGCCGCCGTCTCCGCTATTTAAACCTCTTCCCGCCGTCTCCGCCTCACTGGCTCCCACTCGCTCCCTCCGCCCCGCGGAACTCACGGGGGGCGGCCCCGCCCCTCCCGATGTACACACAGCCACACGCCGCCCGCCGCCCCGCCCGCCCTCCCCACATGCGCCTCCCATTGGTTCAGCAGCCAGCCCGTCAATATAAGAGGCTACAGCATTGGCTGGCGGCGCTGTCGATCATAGCGCGCCCCGCCCCGCGCCCCGCCCCTCCTCTTCCCGGACACCTCGGGGGTGTTAAAACGGCCGTTTGAAGTCGCCAGCAAAATTTACTTTTAGGCCCCGCCCACAGAGCCCCAGACCACATTCTGATTGGGCCATGGGAAATCGCTCTCTGCCTCCACTGAGTGGCTGGGTGTCCATAACCCCCAAATCCCGCCTATCCCGATGCCGTAATCCCATTCGATTTGTCCGCGCATCCACGTGGCCCCGCCCATTCCCGCACCGCTGCCCATTCAGGCGCGGCTCCCCGAGCTCTGGGGCGGTGCCAACACTCACGGCGGGGGAACGTGAGGAAGGGAGCCGCTCATTGGCCGGCGCGCCGTCGCTCTCCCTCCGTCACCGCCCTCGCGGAGCGTACCAAGCCGCGGCGGCGCGGGGTGGCAGGGGGGAGTACGCGGCGTTGGTTCGGCCCGTGTCCATGAGGGCCGGGGCGGGGCGCGCGCCGTTTCCCGGCATGCCGCGCGCGCCGTAGGTAGCTCCCGCCGGGACGCGCTGGGAAGGAGGGCGGGAGGGAAAGGAGGGAGGGGGGAGGCCGGTGCCCGGTGCCCGATCCAAGATGGCGGTGCAGGAATCAGCCGCTCAGCTCTCAATGACTCTGAAGGTGCAGGAGTACCCCACTCTCAAGGTGGGTGCCGGGCCGCCCCCGGCGCGGGGGGAGCGCGTTAACGCCCTCAGCGTCCCGCCCGATCAGCGCTGAGCGGGAGCCCTTCTGCTCCCGTTCTCCCCGCCTCGGGAGCCCCGGGGCTGTGGGATGGAGGTGGGGAGCGATTCCTATCGCCTAGTTTCCGCCTGTTCCCGTTTTTCCTCCGCTTGACGTCTCGCTGGTGCCGCTCTGTTGCTGCTCTTCCCATCCCCCTTCGCCGAGGGAGAGGGACGTGCCTGGAATATGCGGCTGTTCCCTGGTGCCTCCGTGCCCTGAGGGGACGGGGGAGGCCCCCGGGCCAAGCCGGGGACACAAAAAGAGCTGGAAAGGAGCGGGGAGAGAAGCGAGGTCCTTGTGGTCGCGGGGCGGTGTGAGGGGGGAGTGGGCTCGGACGGAGCCGGGCTGGGGGAGAGGGGTTGGGGCGTGTGAGTGGAACGTACTCCCTCAGGAACACCCAGGACTGCCCGAAGTGCTCATCCCAGATGATTATCTGGATCTACGTGGCGTTGTTAGGAGACGTGTTAAAGGGGAGGGAGTGGAGGTGGCAGTATAATATGGTTCCCTGGCTGCTTGGTCCCCCGAAGATGGAGATGAGCTTAAAATATAAAAAAAGGACAGACGTGCTGGAGGGCTGTGGAGGCGAATAAGCAAAATACAGTTTAGTAAAAGCTGGTCCTTGAGATACTAGGTCTGCCTGCAGGATGGAGGTCTCCCAAGGCTGCATAGGTGGTCTTGGGCTTTAACCAGGTGTTGTGAGGCAGGTGAAGGATTCAGCGATGACCTTAACTCTCAGTGCCTCCCAGAACTGTTGAAATGCAAGGGTGATGCTCATAGGAATCCACGGGAACCTTTGTTTGAAGTCTCCTGTTGTATATATAGGAAGTCTCCCACATAAATAGCAGCAACTGTGGAAGAGACCTGGAAGAAGAATCTCTATTATAAAATGCTTATTTAAGCATCTCTTGTGTCAGCGTATCCACATTTTGCTTCTGTAGAAGATGTTTATGCCAAGTCAACTTTGTTGTGCTGAGATCATGCTGTGCCTTCACACGCCGGGCATTGTGTGTTCTTTGCAGTGTTGGTTCTGCAGGCTCTCTGGCTGTGTTCTTCCCGTGCATTGTGTGTTCTTTGCAGTGTTGGTTCTGCAGGCTCTCTGGCTGTGTTCTTCCCGTGCATTGTGTGTTCTTTGCAGTGTTGGTTCTGCAGACTCTCTGGCCATGCTCTTCCCGTGCATTGTGTGTTCTTTGCAGTGTTGGTTCTGCAGGCTCTCTGGCTGTGTTCTTCCCGTGCATTGTGTATTCTTTGCAGTGTTGGTTCTGCAGGCTCTCTGGCTGTGTTCTTCCCATGTATTGTGTGTTCTTTGCAGTGTTGGTTCTGCAGGCTCTCTGGCTGTGTTCTTCCCGTGCATTGTGTGTTCTTTGCAGTGTTGGTTCTGCAGACTCTCTGGCCATGCTCTTCCCGTGCATTGTGTGTTCTTTGCAGTGTTGGTTCTGCAGGTTCTCTGGCTGTGTTCTTCCCATGCATTGTGTGTTCTTTGCAGTGTTGGTTCTGCAGGTTCTCTGGCTGTGTTCTTCCCGTGCATTGTGTGTTCTTTGCAGTGTTGGTTCTGCAGGTTCTCTGGCTGTGTTCTTCCCGTGCATTGTGTGTTCTTTGCAGTGTTGGTTCTGCAGGCTCTCTGGCTGTATTCTTCCCATGTATTGTGTGTTCTTTGCAGTGTTGGTTCTGCAGACTCTGGCCGTGCTCTTCCCGTGCATTGTGTGTTCTTTGCAGTGTTGGTTCTGCAGGTTCTCTGGCCATGCTCTTCCCGTGCATTGTGTGTTCTTTGCAGTGTTGGTTCTGCAGACTCTCTGGCTGTGTTCTTCCCGTGCATTGTGTGTTCTTTGCAGTGTTGGTTCTGCAGGCTCTCTGGCCATGCTCTTCCCGTGCATTGTGTGTTCTTTGCAGTGTTGGTTCTGCAGGCTCTCTGGCTGTGTTCTTCCCATGTATTGTGTGTTCTTTGCAGTGTTGGTTCTGCAGGCTCTCTGGCCATGCTCTTCTTGTGCATGTCTTCCTCCACTAGCTCCCTTCTGCACAGGTCCCAAGAAGCAGGACAGTGTTGATTCCCATTTTATCTGTGAAGGCATCTTTCTGTCACCAGAAGTACTTTGAACCTGACAGCATCAGGCTTAAATTTTAAAATACCTGTAAAGAGCTCTCTAGCACTTTCCATAGCCAGAACAATGTGAAGGCATTTAATGTTAAGAACATCATTTTAAGACTGCATTTTAGGTGTATTCCAGTTGTTACCACAGATTTGGTTGCTACATTCCTGAAAAATTACTGGCAGTGAGGATCAGCAAGTTTTTTGTTTTGGTGCTTATGACTTAAGATGAGTTGTCAAGGTGCCAGCCATTTAAAAGGTAGAGAATATTTTGGAGTAATTCTTGTATTTCCCCAAGCATTCTTTTTCCCTAAAATATCTCAACAAAAATATACATAACAGAATGGAATGTTGTTTGTAAAGTTAGCAAACTAAATAGTAAGTGGGTGAAACACCCTTGCACTGAGACTTTTAATTTCCAAATAAAGGTGATGTTTATTGACTCTTCCTAGCAGCCATTCAACTTCTGGGTTGTTCCTGTAATCTTTAACATTTTTTATTGTTTAAAAAAACCTGTCAGAACAGTGTCTGCTCAAATCTTTTGAATGTGTCCTCTGAAATGTTCTTAGCTGTGAGTCATATATCAAAACATTTTAGTGGAGGTGAAAAAGCAGCACAGAGAAATGAACACTAAGGCTAAAGTCTACTAAAGTAAGTTGATATGAAATCTCATTTTGATCTTTAGGAGTCAGGTGCCTACAAGTTTGTGTGGGACTGAGACTCTGAATTTTTATTTCCATTTTATTTAAATGCTGTGTAAAATGTGTATGACTTTTTAATTTATTTTTTTTATTTTGTTCACCAACACAGAAGCTCATATATTTCTCTTAGAGCTCTGGACGCTGGTGATTTTCCCTTATGTGAGTAAAATATAAAAGGTTGCATACTTGTATTTATATCCTTCCTGTTTCCTCCCTCTAGCTTCCTCATGCCAGCATCACTAGATAATAGTTGTGTAATAGTTCTGCATTTACAGTGTGTTCCACAGAGCACTTTTCATGTGAGAGAGTGCTTCAAACTGCAGAGGGAAATCCCTGTTCCATAGCTAAATTGTGGTTGCTGCTGGAGTGGAAATACTTCAGCCATTCTTCAGCAGTTCAGCTCAGGGGAAGTAAATAGAGTTCTTCAGCTGAATCTAGAGAAGCTCTTTAAATGTACAAAATAATTCTTGAATATTCCATTCCTGCCCCCTCCAGTCTCTTCTCAAGGACAAGAAGGTTGTCAGCTATTCTTCCATCAGACTGCTGTGGAATTTTTTTTTAATCCTATTGATGGGGAAACTCTGCTAGTCTCAGATGAGAGCATGTAAGATGAAAGCTGACAATTTGAAAATGAATGAATGCGAACATTGTTATCATAGTTCTTTGCTCAAACTAATAAACAAGTGATGACAGGAAGCTGGATAATTCATCCATATCTTTAGAAGTATGGATAATTATGAAACTGATAGCAAGCTGTATAAGCTAAGACCTCAAAAGTGGAAGATGGAAGATCCAAAAGCAGGAATGATCACTTTTGAAAATATTTTGGGCTGTTTGTTGGCCAGCAGTTTTGGGTTAGCTGGTCTGCTACTGCTTTAAAAAAAAGTTGATCAACAGGACAATTGTAGAAACACAGGATATGTCAGTGCCTTCTCAGAGCTAATGTTTGGTTTCTTTTGTTGGCAACACTGTCAGGGAAAATACTGGCAGCAGATTTAATAAGATACTAATTTCACATGGAAATGCAATTGTTGGATTGTTACAGACAAACATGTAGGAGATGGAGATTATATGAAGTGCATATTGTTCTGTTCTGAGTCTACAGAGCTTAGAAGACAGGTTCTACAGACAATCTAGTCCAGTAGCCTGCCCTCCAAGCAAGGTCAGCTGGAGCAGGTTGCTCAGCACAATGATCAGAGTGTTCTCAAGTATCTCCCAAGATGGAGACTCCAACCTCTCTTGATAAACCTATTCCAGTGTTTGACTACTGTTGTCATCCTAAAAGAAAGTAATCTTTCATTGACAAGAAATTTTCTGTATGTCAGTGTGTGTCCATTGCCTGTTGTACTTCTATGAGAGGAATCTGGCTCCATCTTCTTTGTTGCCCCCACAGGATATTCATGCACCTTGACAAGGCTTCCCCTGAGCCCTTTTTGGGTTTAACAGTCCTAGCTCTCTCAGCCTTTCTTCCCGTGTCAGATTCTCCATTCTGTCTGTGATCTGTGGCCTTCTCTTCACTCATTCCAGTATGTCCATGTTTTTGTTGTACTGCAGAACCAAAACTGGACCTGGCACTTTGAGTGGGTCTTAGTTCTAGTTAGAGGGGAAGGATCACCTTCCTTGATCTCCTGGCAGTGTTTTTCCTAGCACAGCCTGGGGTGCTGTTGGTAGCCTTTGCTGCAGGGGCACATTGCTGTCATGGGCAACTTGTCCAGCAGGACCACAGGCTCTGTTCTGCAAAGCTGCTTCCCAGGTTGTTGATCTCCAGCATGTCCTGGTACAAAGGATTGTTTTTTCTCAAATGTAAGACTTCACGTTTCCCTTTGTTGAATTTTATGAGGTTCTTGTTTGCCCATTTTTCCAGCCTGGTGAGATCCATAGGAATGGCAGTGCAAGCACCTGGCATATTAGCAGCTCCTCCCAGTTTCATATCCTCTGCAGACTGGGGAGGTGCACTCTGACCCATCACCCAGGTCACTAATGGAGATATTGAACAGTACAGATCAACTTTTTTACCCAGCGAGTCAGAAGAAGTGCAAGATTAATTTTTTGCATAACTGGTAGCAGTACTTTGTTTTTTCCTCATGTTTATAAGCTTAACTCTTAAGTTGGTTTTGAACCTAATTTTAGGTGTCAAGAGTACTTTTGTCAAAACTTTGAACAGGTAGCAGCAAAAGTTGTTCAGTGAAAGTGGTTCAAGCAGAACTTAAGACTGAAGTAACAGCTTTGATGAACTAAATGTTACACTGTCTGTACATCAATGTAAAAAAATACATATCATGATAGAGTGGTTTGAGTTGGAACATTAAGGATCATCTTGTTCCAATCCTTCTGCCAGGGTCAGGGACACCTTCCATTAGACCAAGTTTCTCAAAGGCTTATCCAGCCTGGCCTTGAACACTCCCAGGGAGGAAGCATCTGCAGCTTTCTGGGCAGCCTGTTCCAGTGTTTTACCATCCTCACAATAAAAAAATTCCTTCCTCATATCTAATCCAAACCTGCCCTCTTTTAGTTTGAAGCCATTCCCCGCTGTCCAGTCACTACCTGCTGTTGAAGAAAGTTCCATTCCAGCTCTCTTGTAGGCCCATTTTTAGATTGTCTAAGTGCTTTTCAGACAGAAGGTTGTCAAAATAAGCTAAGCCTGGATGTTGGTAACAGCTCTGCACTAACTCATCATGAACACTTATACTAAATCCATCTTCAACCTGGGTGCTCTGACTCACCAAGTGTGTTCAGTGTCCATGCCGAGCGTTCTTGTGCTGCTGAATAATGCACTTCCTGTTTTGACACATTGTGTGTGTGTGAGTGTGAGCAAAGTGTGACATCTTTTCTACTGCTGTTGTTTTCCTGCACTAGGCTCTGTTCTAAAGAACTGTTTTAAGAAAAAGCTAACACTATGGAGCTTTGTAAGAAGTTTAATGTTGTAAAGTAGATGAAGCAATTGGCTCATGTTGGTCTCTTTTCCACCCCTGCCCACTCACTATAAAATACATTTTAAAGCGATTAATGAAGTAAAAGGCAATAACAGTGTGGTCCTGAGCTAGAGCTGTTGCTTGATTATCAGTACCCCGTTGTGCCTGTAGGAAAATACTTGAAGAAAGGTATTCTCAAGCATCCTACAGAAGATCTCCTGTTAGTGTTTTCAGAGTGAGCACTTACCTGATGTTGCAATTCCTTGTTGCACCATACTTGTTTTGTAGTGTTTTCACAGGACAGTGGCCTGTGATCTCGAGAGTTTTGTTGGTGTATGTTTTGTGGTGTAGGAATAATGCTTGTGTGATAGCTAGCACATTGGGATCTTTAAACTTTTTAAAAATAAGAGTCTTACCATAGTGAGTGTTTTTCAAGAGCTGGGAAATGGGTAAAGATGAGCTTCAAACATTTCCTAGATACTGTAATGGGAGGAAAATGCTTTTCATGGTGTGCTCCCTAAGCATCTTCCATTGTCTTTCAAATCAGTGGTTCCTGTATAATCAGCATAAGAGTGTGCCTTTCAGGCTCACAGAGTTTTAGGGAAGTACTGTTCTGGCAGATGGGTATTTGCTGTAAGGGTGCAGTGACAGCATCCATCAGTCCTTGTTAAGTCAAAAAGCTTCCTGCATTGTACACTTAGCCTCCCACAACTTACACTAGATACACTATGTGGGAAGTATTTGCTAACTCAGAATGCAAAATAAGCCAAAGTAATTGATTACTTACAATATGTGAGATTTGATTTAAATAGAGTTTTTTGATTTGGTTTTTTGGGGGTTTTTTTTGTTTGCTTTTTGTTAAGATACTTTTATTTTGATAGCCAGTAATTTAACTGCCTCACAACTTCTTTTGATTTATGTCAGCTTTTCTTAAGACCTCTGTGGATTGACTTGACTTGTAAACTAGTGAAAATGAAAGTAAAACAGATTGAGTAGAACTTTGGTCATCCATATATTCTGATATGGATCTGTTAATTTGAATCAATAATGCTTAATTGTCTTACAAGAAATGCTGTCACTTTGGCTGGGATAGGTTATTTGGAAGCAATCTGATTGGAAATGGGATCTCTAGGCAGTGTCATGATGTCTGGACTGTGCAAATGAACAGAAGGATAACGACCTCTTTCATTGAAAGAGGTAAAAAGGTGATTAAAATGAGCAAATATTTGGAGAAGAAAGAAGGATCAAAACAAATGGAAGGACTTGCTCAGGACACAAACCTGCTGAATGACCTTAGCTTTGCAACTCAGCTGCTTCTTTGGCCAGGGGGCAATGCTTAGGTTCTTGTTATTACTCCAGTATTCCTATTAAAAAAAAAGCAAAGACATTTCTTTAGAGGTGTAAGTCCAGGGTGGCAGCTATAAAAAAGTGTTTTGAAAAAGACTGACCTCTGATGTCCTCAGGGTGGTTTTAGACAGGGCTCTAAAATGACTGTCAACTTCCTTATAGAAGGATGTAAGACACTTTTCTGTAACTGTAAAATGGTTTTGTAAAGCACTTAAATTTTTTTTTTTGTGGGAAGCCTTGTTCAAAAGTTCATCATGTATTCAGAAATAAGTTACTTGCAGTTTGTGTAACAGGATAATATTTTGAAGGAGTGTGATTGCTTCTGTTGACTAAGTATGTATGTAGCAGATGGATAGTCCCAGAATTTTTGCTGCTCATTCTATTTTGTATTGAAGTAGCAGCTTTGAATAATATGAGGATGGTTTCTTTCAAGCTACAGTTGCTCTGGAATACACAGTACTGTCTTCCTGAGTTGTTAAACTGACATGTTTGTAACCAAGGCAAGTTACTAGGCTTTACTCTTCCAAAACATTAAAACTGTTATTAAAAAATACTACTTTTTAATAATCCAAATTACCTGCAACTTCTTTTAGGCTTATGAAATTACATTGTTTGGATCTATACCTCCTCAAGATTTTATTTTAATGCTTTTACCTAATTGACCTAAGTCATGACATTTTTCTAAGCCATCCATTCCTGAAATAACTGCTATTCTTTTAACTTCGTTTTCCTCTCCTGATTTTGCCTAGAACAAAGAAAAGCTACTACTATTTTAAGGAATTGATAAGGGCTACTCATCAGAAGTGCTCACTGAAGAGGGGTGATATAATTTTCATTTTGGATAAGTCCAGTGGGAAATAATGATGCTGACTCTGATCTGAAGTAATCCTAGAATCATTGAGGAAAAAATGAACTATATAAAAATATAGAATTTCAGTAATTCTGCGTGGAAGTGCTTAATTGTTATTTCTTTGAGGGAAAATTTTCAGTAGTTTATTGTACTCTGCCTCATTTTTCTATGGTGTCATATATAATAGATGTCTTCTACTTTTCTGTTTTGTTGAAGCAGTGAGCATGGTGATCTAATTTAGTCTCAAGATAATAGATGAATGCTTGAAGGTTTTTCTTGTGGGATTTATAGTTTCTCTTCACACTCTTTATTAAAGCTCTTCAGGAGATGCTTATTTGCCTACATGTTCCTGTATTTCCTTGTTCTTCTTGCCTATAGTAGTGCTAAGTTGTCTTTATTTCTAGTTTTTTGGAAGGTAATTCCATCACTGCTCCTCTGTTTTCTATAGCTGTCTGGCCAGACTTAATTTCATGTAGGGGCATTTGAGAAAAAAACTTACTTATATCTCAAAGTCTTCAATGGAATTGTCTTGGAGACCTGTAGATTCACACAAATTTCTGGTGCTTTTCAGGTGTTGTAAGCTAACACAGTTGAGGAGAGGAAGCACACCATTTTTCTGACCCTTGAAAGGAGAGCATAGTTCTGTAATGGTTCCCCCCACCTAACCGGGTAGGATTCTTTTTATTTTTTATTTCTTGAAACTCTTTTTTCTGCCCCCTAGTTTTGTGACTTCATGTACTTAAGAGTTGTAAAAATCCATTTCTAATTCCCTCCTGCTCTGAGTCTGAGTTAATTTGAAAAGACACACAATGTAGGTTTTTGTTTTTTTAAAAAAATCACATTTTATGTGTGAAGGAGTTACTTTCAGCCAATATACTTTAACTCTGAGGAAGGAAGATGCACACACATCTGTCAAGTCAGGGTATATAGTTAAAAGTTCCCTCTGTAGGAATTGGTACTGGTTAGACCCAGTGAATTACTTTCTGTCAAATACTGAAGGAAAATGGATGTTCTGTACAGAATTGCAAACCTGTGTAAAAGATGCTTGTTTTTCTTGTCTGTACTGTTTTCTGTGAAAATCAGTTTTTAGAAAAGAAACCTTTGAAAATTCCTGTTAACAAGGGTCTGGAGAATAGTTAATGGTCTTATTTATACAACCAAGTACTTCTTCCTTCAATTGACTTTTTTGAAGTCTCATTTTTACTCTACAATTCCCAACAGTCAAATGGTAGCCATACAAACTGATTTTTACTTTTTTTCTGCTGCATCTGAACTGGTTTCATCTATGCAGTTACTCTGGGCTAGAAACATTTTGAATCTTCTTGTGGTCTGAAAGTGATTGTGTTTTTATTTGGAGCTCCTTAGGGTTGAGTCTATTTAAGTAAAGAAGGAATTTGGCCCTTGTTCTTGTTTGTGACCAGATCAGTGTGAGAACTGCTGTGCTGAAAGTCTAGTGTAAAGCTCAAGATTTGGGGGAGAATAAAGGCTTACTTTTTTTCAAAACTTCAGTCATGAAAGAAATGTGTCACTGAGTCTTTCAGTGTTGTCTGTACCAGTTAGCAAAACTTGTGGACAGCATGATGGTGGTATTTGGAATTTTGCCCAGTGGCCATTAGACTTTGGCCTAACATCCTATACCTCTAAAGGAGCAGAAATGCAGCATGTAACACTTGCTATAAGAAGCTTTTTTGTCTTGGGAGAAATCCCTTTCTCCTGTGTTCAGTCCTCCTCTTAATTCTCTGATAAATGCTCAAGTAGTCTGGGGATTTTGTTGGATAGCTGTGGAAGAAAGATAATGTTGAAGACTGTTTCCGTTGTTCTACTTTAAGTAAAATTTTAGTGATATTCTTAATATATGTAATTGATTTTTCCCTTCCAACCAATGGCTTATTGATGCAAAAATAGTATCCTGACTAATCCAATATTGAACAATGTGTATCAATTAATGTGACTTTTAAAAAGTGCATGCCATGTAAAGATATTGGAGTTGTTTTTATAAAACTGAAGGAGGCAGTGAGGTGGACTTGGTTGATAGCTTATTCATATTACTGAATGTTTTTTGGAGATAAGACTTACCAGGAACTCTTGCAAGAAAGACTGAAGTCCTTATGCAGATAAGGAACTGGGCAAGATAAAAAACAAGCATCAAGATTTAGGAGCCAGCTTCTGTAATGGAAGAAATCTTCTGGAGGAAGATTTGTGTTAAGATTCTGCTGGTATCCTGGTGATATTCAACTGTTTGAACAGCCTGAAAGAAAGAGTAAGTGCTGAGATGAAGGAGTTTTCTTGATGATACTAAGATAATTGATGGTATTACAGATGTAACCCAAGTGTGAACCATTGGAGAAAAAACAGTGAGAGACTGAATGGCTGTTAAAATATATTAAATTCAGTATAGACAAGTGCAGTGTGATACAGTTTTTTAGATATGGTGGAAAGAAAATTAATTCCAGTCTTATATGTATAATAAGTGAGTTGGAAATGATCATCATTAGTCAGTGGGTCTTAGGGCTAATAGTGAAAATTTTCTTTCAGTGGTCGGATTAATGTTGACAAACAGAGGACCTAAGTGTTGGGAAAGGGAAAAGCAGTTAAAATCCATGGATTCTTCTTCTCTCAAGTAATATGAGTTACTGTTATATTCTCCCTTCTCCCATCCTAAAAAGGGATGTAGTAGAATTGGAAAATGTCTATGGAAGGGCAAGAATGATTAGAGATGGAATGTCTTTTGAAGAATGGTTTAGAAAGAGTCCCTCCAATCTCAAGGTATGTGAGAAGTATGTGGGAGAAAGAGAGGGTTCCCTTTTTTGCTTCCAAAACAAGAATAAAAGGGTTTCAAATTAGTTGAAAAGTCAAAACCAAAGAGTATTTCTTCACATAGTTGTGAGCTTGTGAAATGTCTCACAACAGGATATTGCAGTGCTAAAACTCAGGTCAACAGCAACCAGCAGAGTTCATGAGTGAGAAACACCCTGTGGTGTTTCTACAATTAAACTCCCATCTCTGGCTCAAGAAGCCCAAAAAGATTGTTTGGGATTAGTAATTTTGTTCTTGCCTTTTTTCACATGCCATCTTGTTTCTGGATATCATCAGAGAAAAGACAGTGGCAGAGAGGGGACTTTTGGTCTTATCTGGTATGGTCATTCAGATGATCATACAGAAATGTGTTTGATGTCTCAGTTAGCAAAGATGAATTCATTAAATTAAGGTAGGAAAGTACTTCTGCAGACAGTGTTAAATTCAGACTTCTGCTTGAACCTTGGCTAACTTCAAAGCTAATCTGAGTTTCTCAGAGTCCTGCCAAGTTCTGAAAGTTTTTGAGGGTGGAGATTCCATCACCTTTCTGAGCTGCTGTTCCAGTGTTTACCAAATCTTCAGATTGAAGTATTTCTTTTTATGTCCAGCTGGAATTTTCTTTAGTGACAGTTGTCAGCTCTGCCTCCTTCCTTTTTGCTCTGTAACTGCAGGGCCTGGCTGGCCCTTATCTGTGACCTTCACCTTTCTCTGGTAGAAAGCGTCTATCAGATTGTGCCGCTTCCAGCTCCCTGTAGCCTTCCCTTCTGCAACAGAAACAAGCCTGCCCCTCTCAGCTTCTCTTGGATTTGTTTTTTTTTTTTTTTTAAATCCTCCAACCAGCTCACAGTCATGGTGGCAGCCTTCTGGACTCTCTCCAGTTTGTTAGCATCTCTTTTTTAGTATGGGGGGGAGTGACCTGGAAATGAAACTCAGTATTCCAGATGAGTCTGCATGAGTGCTGAGCATAAACAATCACTCCTCTCAATGCACTGCCTTTAGTCTTGCTAATGCAGCCTGGAGTAGGATTAACCTTCATTGCCATGAGAGCCTGTTGCTGGTTCATGTCCAGCCTGCTGTCCATCAGGACCTCTGCATCTTTTCTTGCAGTGGTAGGCCTAGCCAGTTATTCCAGAAGTGCTAAAGGCTGGAGTGGTTTTGTGCCAAATACTGGACCCTGGAGTTTGCCTTGATTGTTTCATAGATTTCTTGGTGTATTTCACCAGTTTGTAATTTTTTTCTGAATGGCAGCTCTGGCACCCACTTATCAAGCACTCTACCAGTTTGTCCTCTGTGAGCTTTCTGACTGTATGTTCTGTAGTGCAGATGGTAGAAGATGACATGTATGTTGGAGCTGATAACATTCCTGGAGAGTCAAGCAGTACTTGTACTTGGCCACCAGGAAGCTTTGGAACCAGTGACCATTATTCTTAGAGCCTGATTATGCAGCCATTCAGCCATTGAGTCCATGTCTCTCCCCTGTTTGGCCACAAGTGAGGCAATGTCAAAAACCTCACTACTATTGGCATGAAAGGCTGCCAGCGTGCTCCTGCCATTCAGAGATCACTGAAAGCAAACAGTGTTGTCAAGCTTGATTTGCTTATGACAGATCTGGGCTGGTTATTCCTAGTCACCTTTCTAAGCTTGGAAATAGTTTCCATACAATTTTTCTTTTTTTCTGTAACTTTCACAAAAACTGAGATGAGGCAGACCAGCCTGAAGTTTTAGTGATCTTCCAAGTTCTCTTTTTGGAATAGAGGCACAATACTTGCCCTTTTCAAGCACAGACAACTTTTCTTGTTCACCGTGACATTCCAGCAATGGTATCAGGTTTGCAGTGTCATCCAAGAGCTCTCTCCTTTCCTCAGTCCTGCTCCTATATATGTTTTTATCTTCAGCTTGCTTTGGACTTCTTACACGAGTGAATAGTACCTCTCTCCCCTGACTCAGTTCTCATTCATCATCAGGAAGGATTAGGAGAAGACCTTTACCAGTAAAGACAAAGAAGGCATTTGGAAGTGAGACCTTGTTATCCTTTGTAGCTGGGTCACAAAATCAATTCTGTAGATGCTTTTCATCTTCTTTAAGCAGCTTGTGTCTATAAGGCCCTGGTAATTGCAATTACTTATTTGAAGTCTAGTTGAATGAAGTGGATGTGTATGTTGGCTATGATGGTAATGAGTGCTGGATTTCTAGCTGTGACTCAGAAGACTTTTGTGGCTGGACAACTCCAACACCTCTGCAAAGAAGACCTCATCACAGCTGATGTTTGTTTTGTTATGCTGTACTCTATCCCAAGCAGAGAGCCCTTCAACAGTGTCTGTATTCAATTTGTTTGCAAACCCCAGGTGCTCAGTGAGTGACTGTCTCTTGTAGAAGCTCAAGTGTGCAACAGGCTAAAATTTCACCACGTTCTCAAAATGCCATTAAGCTGCTTAATAGAATTCAAAGTGCTACAATGAGCATAAGTCCAGTCTGGATATCTGAATTCCAACAGCATAAATGCCATTGAGGCAGCAAAGCTTTTTAAGCTTTGATCACTACAATTAATAAACTTCTATGAGGGGAAAATGGTCTGCATTCTCCTCTCCCTTTTGATATTGTTAAAGGCTATAGATGGTATATTCTCATCACATGTTTTCTAAAGATGTTTTTCTTTGAGTCTAGAGATAAGCAAGAGCTGAGGTGGAAGTGTGTTCAGCTGCTGTTTCTATATATTCAATTTATGGAGAGAGTATGAAATGTGCACATCTAGACACATTCAGAAAACCTTAAGAAAAATTAGTCTCAGTAAAATCTTAATAATAACGAGTGTAAAAGCAGTATGTATTGTAGGATGCTGTGTAAAGGATTCACTGGTTTAGAATCATAGAATGGTATGCTTTAAAGGGAACTTAGAGATAATTTAATTCATCCTCCTTGCCATGTCCATTAGACCAGGTTGCTGAAAGCCCTACCCAGCCTGGTCTTGAACCATTCCAGGGACTGGTCATTTGTGGCTTCTCTGGATGACCTGTGTCAGGGCCTTAGCTCCCTCACAGTAGAGAATTTCTTCCTGATGTCTAATCTAACCCTGCCTCTGCCATTTTGAAGCCATTCCCCCTTGTTCTGTCACTCCATGCCTTTGTGAAGAGTCCCTCTCCAGCTCTCTTATAATACTACTAGGTACTGGAAAGTGCCATAAAGTCTTCCCAGAACCTTCTATTCTCCAGGCTGAACACCCCCAGCTGTCTCAGCCTGTCTCCACAGCAGAGGGGCTCCAGCCCTCTGATAAGCTTTGTGGCCTCCTCTGGACTTGCTCCAGCAGTTTCAGATCTTTCTTGTATTTGGGGACTCCAGAGGTGGGTGCAGCATTGCAGTGGGGATTCACAAGAGCAGAGTAGAGGGGCAAGATTGCCTCCCTTGACTAGCTGCTCTCACTTGTTTTGATCTAGCCCTGTATGCAGTTGGCTTAATATTATTTATATTTCTTTAAATATTTATTTGCAGGCTGATAATTAGCCCTTGAGAAGTATATACAGTTTACAAAACATTAGGTTACAGTATATGCAAGCATTTAATACTGGCTGAGTTTTTTTTCTACTTTTAATGTGTTTTCAAAAAACTCAAAAAAATTGAATCACTTAGTAAGTGAACAGCTTATTGAAAAATGTATTTTTATGAAAATATATTTAAATTCACTATGCTTAAGGGTATTTCAAGTAACATTTGATATGCTTATGAGAAGAAAGATTGCCTCCCAATTTGAGTAGTTTTAGCCACTTTGAGAATTGAGAACTCTGCCTTGCTTTGGGTACCTTATTTGCATTCATGGGCTGGAAGAGGACTGTCTTTGGGCTGAAGGCCAGGTAGTAAACTTCACAGTTGAGTTCCTAAGTGCACTTAAAAACTCCCCCTGACATCCTTAGCTCTGCAGTCTTCTACTCCCTGCTCTCAACTGAACGACCAATGTACAGCTCTCATGGCAGTCCTTCATCCTCTTCCACCAGTTCAAGCCTGTACACTCAGAACACTCTTCTAAGTCTTGTCTCCACAGCTAGAGGTTGTTGGAGCATGTTTTGGGACAGCACACCACCTTTTTGGCTTTCTGAAAACAGAGTGAAGTAACTCCTGAAATGAAGGAAATGCTTGGATCAGGTCAATCAGTTGTTTCTGCCTTTTTGTTGGTGTTTAGCACCTGGAAACAGTCATGCTACAGTTGCAGAAGCCTCCAGCCAAGCAGACTTTCCTTCACATCACAGCAAAATTTTGTTCTTGGAAAAACTTGTGTTACCGGAATTTTACCCCTTGTGTAGGTTGTTCTAACTTCAGTCAAATTCCTTTTCACTGGGTTTAAGATTGACCTGATTTAGTACATGTTTAGGTTGAATAATGTGTCTGCAGCTGTGGAAGTTGATGAACAAAAGGAGGAGAACCTATTTAGTGCCACTGGATTTAAATGTGCTGCCTGCTAATATTTTACAACTCTCCTTTGTATTCTCATGCTTGTTCATGGTATGAGCCAGCTGGGTGTGGTTTTCCAAGCTTTGAGTAGGACAAGTTGGTATTGTGCTTATACAGATCACATTCTAGTCAGTACCTGCTGCTTTATTTCAAATTTTCTAGTAGTTGATTTATTCTTTCTTCCTTAAGCTAATGCTTCCCTAGGCTGAGTTCTCTAGGTCAGTCTTGTCTCTAAATAATGACTCTGTAATCCAGGTTTGGTACTGGCAGGAATGGTTCCAAGTCTCTGATAGGTTTATGGCAATTAATGAGATGTAAATCTTGAATCTGTTCCTTGGTCCAAAAAGTTCAGTGTTCACAATGTTCTAACAATGGTACCTGAAAATCAAAGTGAACCATAGTTAAAAAAATTGAGAATTGTGTTGTCCAGAACACTTTCTTTTACATTCTTCTTCCATTAACTTCCATTATTGGTGGAAAAACATGATCCTATTGGTACAGTGCCTGTAACTTTTTAGAGTTCTGCAGTAAAGCAAGGCAGTGCTGTGGAGCTGGGTTTTTGGCACTTTGGAGCTGTAGGAG
Source organism: Erithacus rubecula (assembly GCF_903797595.1). Taxonomy (NCBI): domain Eukaryota; kingdom Metazoa; phylum Chordata; class Aves; order Passeriformes; family Muscicapidae; genus Erithacus; species Erithacus rubecula. The sequence goes on from NC_136687.1 coordinate 5,468,254, forward strand.
TAATAAAAGGACCAGTGCATCGAGATGCAAATTCAAGAGAAAAAGCTGCTTTGTAAGGAATATAGCAGTTGCAGTTGTAAATTTTGGCATTCGTAGACCCTGTCCCTCTAAAGTAAGTGTAAAAGCTGTACCTAGATGTGATTTACAAATATTCTCATGAAAACTGCTGGCTCCATAGTAAGAAACAAGTGTCTGTGCAAATTATGAAAATCTCTGGTAAAGAGTATTTACTGTCAGCCTCAGTTATGCAAATAATTTCATTGTACCTTTAATTTCCCTTGTTATGACACACTAAATTATGTTTCTCAATATGTTTACTTTTGTTTGCTTTCAGAGTATATAGTGGAAACATTTCAATTCATACCCTCTTCCACACAAGACATTCAGATTGTTTTTATGGTAGGGGGAAAAAGAGGGTAAGAGAAGATTCAAAAACATATTGCACCTAGACACATTCTAAATGATATATAGTGATACCAGCTGAAATAGAAAGTTCAATTGTTCTAAATGTCACATGAGCACAAACTGTGCCAGGAGTCTGCATGCTGAAGAGACAGAGCACAGGAAATGGGCGCTGTTACTGCTCTTGAGTGCAGATAAGGAACTAGGGAAAAGGGAGATTAAACACAGACTTTTTTTCCAACTGACTAAATCTGTGTCCAACTGACTGCTCAAAATTTAACAAAAGCACTTTCCTGTACTAAAAAAGATACCTCAAATAAATGGTGGCTTATGAAAGTCTTTATTGATGCAGGTTTTCACTATGGCATGGAAAGCTGATTAGCAAAATACTTGCAGAAATATTTTTTGGTGGACAGTTAGAAAAATGCAGTGGGGGGGGAAAAGAAGGGAAAAAGTTGTCTTAATGCTGTCTGGCATCAGGTCTTAGAGTTGGAAATAAGTTTTCATGTTCAAAAACATGATATGTCAAAATAGTGGCCTCCTAGAACATCCATTTTATCTGTGGGTCTCTAAAATATTTCGTATATTTTGTGGAAATGGAAAAAAATAAATGAGAGTAGGTGATGAAAGAGTTATATAGGCAACTAAGTAGGTGTTAAAGCCCATTATTTGTTGTGGTTTATGTGGTTTGAATTTTGGGTGGGTGTACTGCTGGGATTTTAGGGCAAAATGTGTAAGGAAAATAATTGTTTTGGCTTGATGCTTCCTGTGGTAGAGTCTTGTCATGTAATTTGTTTAGGTCTTAGTTCGAGATACCAAGAACCATTAAATAGATAAGTTCAGTCTTGAGAAGAGGAGCTTTTTGATACCTTATCAGGATTATCCTTGTGCTTTATCACTACTACAAATAAGCACAACCTCTCTTGTAGATAATGCTAAAGTCTTGGAAAGCAAATACTTTGGCTCACCTTCCTTCCTCTGAACCCATCTGTTCTCTGGTGGGGAATTGCAGTGGTTCTGTGGGAACCTCTTTGCTACTTGAGCCCAGAAGGGGTCTGGCCCCTGGGGATATTTCCTTACATGCAGATAATTAGAATGAGGAAAACGGAGACCTTGATATAATTGATTAGAAGTTACATGCTTGAAAGATTTGTAATCAAACACATACGTGAGCTGTACCAAACAGAGCACTGATTTGTGTTTCCTGTTTTACCTTTAACATGGATAATCTGATTGCTACCTAAATTATGCCTTTGATTAATGGAAAAGCAATCAAGATTATCATAACTACCTGAAAGAACTTCTCATGGACTTTTTAAAGATTAAAGATATGGTGGAATTAAGCGTATAGCACTGGAATGTTTTTAAAAATTCCGGTTTCTGTGAAGTCATAGAACGTCCTGTCTAAATTGCTTGTGCTGCCACTGTAGTGAGAGCAGCTTAACATTTCCTGTAAGCTTTCCCCAAATCATTCCCCAGGCTGTAGAGTGTTCCCATCCATGTGTCCCTAGTGGCCATCAGAAGTTTTGAATCCACTGTTCCACAAAGACGTGGAGATGCCCAAGACTGGCAAATCCCTTAACTGAGGAATGGAGCATTAGAGGAAATTAACCAGTCTAGTCATACATTGCATTTAGTTAAAATGTTATTTGCAGGTTTTTAACACTGAAAGAAAATTTACACTGCGTTTCTCTTGGCATTCCTTGTAGTCCTTGGGGAAGTCATACTAAAAAGTAGCCTTTCACAGGTAGAGGTGTGTAGGAGACTTGTTGGATTTCCTGAATAACTGTTGATGTACTGTGCATAAATTTTTCAGTAGCCAATATGCATTATACATGCCTTCTCTCAAAGGTAACTTTCTCTTTTTTTAATGAATTCAAGAAGGGAAGAAATGTAAATTTAGAAAGTCATATTCTGAAGGGTGATCTTAGTTGTAGTTTAAATTGTAGCTTTCCTTGTAGGGCAAATTTGTCTTTATTTTCTCTTGCCCCTGCACTGTTTCCATCAGTGCTTCCTACAGCCAAAGTGGGATAGGTGAACCTGGTATCATACAAGAAACTGCAGCATTTTTCTTGTTGTTTTTTCATAATCTTTGAAGTGTGACCTCCTTACTGAGAGAACTTAAATAAGGATTTTATTTTAGTAATGGGAACTCAAGTTCAATCAATGGCCTCTAGTCCCCTGGAACTGAGGTGTTCTTTGGACTGCATCAGATGAAATCATCAGCCTTTGTAACCTCTGAAGGACCTGACTTTTTAAATGCAGCCATTCTGATGACTTGCTATTTCTCCTCCAGGTGCCGTATGAAACGCTGAACAAACGGTTTCGAGCTGCGCAGAAGAACATTGACCGCGAGACCAGCCACGTCACCATGGTGGTGGCGGAGCTGGAGAAGACGCTGAGCAGCTGTCCTGCTGTGGACTCTGTTGTCAGTCTCCTGGATGGAGTCGTGGAAAAGCTCAGCGTCCTGAAGCGCAAGGTGAGTGCTGCTCTGCCTTCAGTGCAATGCTCTTTGCTTGGATTTGCTTTTCAAGAGAATGGGCGTTGCTGGCTCTTTAAAGGCTGGGGATGCACAGTGAAATCGTGCTTCACTGGGCTTAAGAAACATGATTTGATGGTCCTTGTCAAAGTATAACAAACTTCTGTTGGGAGGTAAAAGAATACATATTTGTAGTCCTGAAAAGGACTTCCTTTACTAACAGAAAAGAAATAGTAGCAAAATTAATTGATTCTTATCAATTCCTGCTTGTCTAATGGAAGAGTTTGTGCAATTGAATTAATTGAGCACTAGAATAGCAAAAGAAGTGTAGAGGATGAAGCTGAAAAATGTGGAACCCCTAGTGCAGGAATAGTAGTGTTGAGATTTCTCTGAAGAAGAAAGTGCACATTTTCCTGGATTGTTACTTGAAAATTTTTATGAACACTCAACTTGAATGGTTTGAATGATTCCTAGGAAATATTAAGAGCCTTTTAAATAAAATTTGGCAGGATAACCTGCTTTGAACAAAGTACAACCAGCCTTTCATGCCTTTATCACATCTTTCTTAGAAAAAGATGTATATGTTCTCAGAAGAAGTATAAGCCATCCTTATTTTGGTTGGGAATATTACTCATCCCTGGAGTCATCAGAACATTTACTTGAAACAAGTCTTGCAGAAAAATGAAAATAGCTCTGTCGCCTGACTTGAGAGCAGTGCTTCTCCAAAAATAAATAGATGAAACATAGTAGCAGAGTCATTTCATTAAAACTTAAATTAAATAACCAACAGATATAAATCTTGAGACAGTACTACGTGAAGCATCAAAATACCTTGGAGATTTGCAACATGAAAATAATGCTGTCATGTGTGTTGATTTGGGGTTTTCTGCTTGAACAAGTTAGCTAGGTGTTGAAAAGCTGTTCTGCAAAAGACTTCATAAATTAATTGCTCTTTTCATCCTTGGATTGTGAGACATAAAGAGGTCTTCAAGTGTTTTCTTCACTTCTGCATTACTTACAGAAAAATAGGAGCTATTTCTGAAAGAGGTGTTGGTTGTTGCTTGTAGGTGTGTAGTAATGATGTGGAGGAGTAAAAGTTATTTACTTGTTAAAGCTTTGCTGAGTGTGGGGGTGTGTCTGAAGGCATTGCTGAATGTTTTGGGTGCAAAGCTCCATTTTAGTTTAATTGCTCATTTGTTTTTGACTGCCTGAAAGACTCTGGAGAATCTTGTAGCTGCTCAGAAAGAGCAAAAGACCAAAAAAAGAAGTTATTTAACAGTAAAAGTCCCCTGAAATACAAAGGTCTTGTTTCTGCTCCAAACCCTCAACTCCCTACTGTCTTCTCTGTAATCTCTGCCCCGAGCAAAATCGTTGTTTTCTTTAGAGCCTTTGGACCCATATGGGATCTCTGTTTCCTCCTGTGTTTAGACAAGAATCTCATGAACTGCTGAGATGGCCATAATAGAATTAGATGGTTCCTTTATTTAACACCTTACTCACTCTTGGAAGAGAGCTTTTAAACACAGCAGTTTATGGAGTTCTGAAAATGATGCTGGGGAAACCTAGCCCTTTGTGTTTTCCCTTTCTTATCCTGTTTAATATGCTCATTCCCTCAAGTTCTATTAATGTCCAGCAGAGTAAATCCAGATAGACTTGCTTCAGAGGGATTTGAAAAGGATCTGTAGCCTTCCTGAATGTACTAGAGAGACAAAAAAACCATCTAGAGCTGTTGTAGGTCCAGATACAAAGCCATGTAAGAGAAGAGCCCTTTGGAAGGAGAAGGAGTCTAACCTTTGTGCCTGGCTGCCTTGAGTTCTTAGTTGTATTCAGAATATTTCTCTGATAATACTGCAGACATCTAAAAACTGAAAGTGTGTTTTGTCTTGAGTTAGGGCTTGCTTGTTGGATAGGAAGAGACCCAGTTTATAACACAAACAAAATACTTGTCTCCAAACTGTATGTTGCAAAATAAAGCTAAAGTCAGTAGCACAAGTAACTCACACTTCAGTAGTAAAAATAACTCATGCTACAGATGTTTCCATGAGTGTTATTAAGAGACTCTTGTATAGTGACTAGTGTTTTAGATTCTTGAGTTTGATATCAAGGCCAGATCAGAGTCAGGCTTAATTATGGGAAAGAGAGAGAAATAAGCTCAGTGAGCTTTCCTTGCAAGTTTTCTCTCATTTCCCTTTGCTTTTCAACTACTGATCCTTCCAGAAGAAGTCTTTCTATGGGCAGGCTTGGAAAATACAATTAGAACAACCTATGCTTCCAGAGCTGGAGCTGTACCATATATGATACTGTAGTTTGAGTTCTGGGAAGGTCACTGTGTCAGCATGGAGTGCAGAGTGGGCTGCCAAAAGCCTGCCAGGTTCTGCCTGTACCTTCCAGCTGTGCAGTCATTCAAACACAAGCCAGCAAGTTTAAAGCCACCACAGGGCAGCCTAACTTGCAGTTGCATCACTAGTGATACATTGCAGATGGGAAAGGTCCTAGCTATCCTCTGCTGGTTTGCCTTTACCTTAACAGGTACATAAAGGTAATGCCAGCTTTCTAAAATTCTGTAGCCCAACATGGCCCTGAATTGTCACATGCTGTACTGAGTCAGCCAGCTTGGAATGATGACTTTAAGGTTGAAGGAAAGCAACTATGAGCTGAGTGTTTTGGTTTTAATTTAAAAAAAATATTGTGGCAATACCTCGTGGGAGTGGTGTGTGCTTTTGCTGTGTATGCCAATATGTTGGTTTAAAATCATCAATCTAGTTCCTCTGGACAAATGTGTTTTCCTAAGTAAAGCTCATTAACAAGGGATGTGTGTTTCCACAGTAGCAGAGTTACATAAAATAGTACCAGTTTAACAAAACTTATGATTTTGGAAAACTGCTTTTAGAACCTTGAATTACAGGTGCCAAGAGGCCAACTGTTTGTATAATTTCCATTATTGCATGACTGATGAAAATATCTGCAGTGTATTAGAAGTAATGTGGGTTTACTGTGCGTCACTCCTCAGTAGAACTAATCTAGCAGGACAGCTGCTGAAGGAAGAAGCCATGCATAGGTTAGAGGTGGAAATTTTGCTTTTCAGCTGTTTGGATCAGATGCCTGCAAACCTTCACAAAGCTCTTTGTAGGCTATTATAGCAGTTGCTGTCGTAGTTGATACATTTCTGGTTTTGGATGAACTGCAAATTAAGCAGAAAAATGTATATATTCATTATGTCAAATATATCAACACTTACTTCTGTGCAAGAATATCTCAGAACAGGACCAGCCATGCAGAAACAAACACTCTGCCATAGGAAATATTTCTTAACAAAAGAAACATTACTGGGAGAAGCTGTATAACATATAAAGAACACTTACAAACAATTACTGGAAATGGAGAATGTGTAGCTCTTACTGTTAGTTTTTACTTTTTAGGCTGTTGAGTCAATCCAGGCTGAAGATGAAAGTGCAAAGCTCTGCAAACGCAGGATTGAGCACCTGAAGGAGCACAGCAGTGACCAGCCAGCTGCTGCCAACATGTGGAAGAAGAAACGCATGGATCGTATGATGGTGGAGCATCTCCTGCGCTGTGGCTACTACAACACAGCTGTAAAACTAGCCAGACAAAGTGGGATTGAGGTGGGTGCCAGTGTGGACTAACTTGCTAACAAAATGGTGGGAAAGAGGAAGTTGGAAAATGAGAACAAGCTGCTTTAGCCTTGTAGCAGTTATTTTTATATATTGGTGTGCCGTCCTTGCTAATGTTTATCTGTTAATCTTTCTAGGCTTGTGTTTGTTCTCCTTACTTGCCATAAATTGTGTTTTAATGTACTAAATAAGTCAAAATTGAAGGCATAGTTTTTAGTCACAAATTCAATGCTTTTAGACAAACACCTTTCTCTATTAAAACTCAGATTAATTCTCAAATGTCATACAAAATTTCTTGTTAGAGGCCTTTAGGCTGCTGATTAAGCAGGTGGTGGAGCTTCCCATCTGTCTGGCCCAACTCAACTGATATGTGTAGGTGACCAGACTGAGCAGAACAGCATTTGCTGATTACAGGAACAACTGTTCTATTGTATCATCCTCCTGTTTAATGCACTGAAAGGAAGGCTGGCTTTTCCTTGGGAAAATAAATTTTGATACAATTTGGGTTTTTTAGTAGCTATTATATCTTGCATGATCCTAAGAATGTTTTGCTGGTTTGTTTGTTTCACCATTTTGTGATTGTTGCTTTCCTTTTCACTGATTAGCCAGTTGGTTTTGCTTGGCTTCACAGTGGGTAATGAACTGTTTGGAGTTTGTATACTTTGGTGTAGCTTCTTTATGCAGACCAGTGAATCCTGATTGAAGTCCTCTGGCAGCCACGAGGACGTTAAAACTGATTTTTTTAAGAATTTGCTGTTTGTCTAGAGAAATCCTGTTTTGCAGATTTTAGGTAGCCTTTGCAGTTGGATCCTGAGTAATCCTTGAATCTTCTTTTGATATTCTTGATTCCAGAAGACACACAACTCTTCTAGTTAAAATCTTATTCTTAAAAAGATAATGAAAATTGAGTTCTCTTACATGACTTATGTGTTTTGCCTTTTTTTGGTGGAATGGTTGAACACATCTGTCTTATTTTGTTGGGGAAAAAGATATTTTTGTTACTCATGTCAAATTATAGAGCATATGTACTTGTTCTTTGTCATGTAACAGGGACCTGTTTGTCATGTGTCTCTTATTCCTTGGCTGCTTTACTGGTCTAATCCTGTTCAGCAGCAATTTCAGTAAATGCCAAATAAGAAATAGCATGAAGAGGCTGAATAGAAGTGAGAGGGGAAGTGGGTTACAAAGTATTAATAGGAAATAGTCCTGAAAAAATCAGCTGAAGAGGCTGTTGTGCCTCACTGGAGACACAGCCCATGCACGTGAGTCAGAAGCACCCAAGGCAATGACACTGGGATAACTGCAGCTTGGCTGGTCAGCAGCTCTCCCACTTCTGGTAGATGTTTCCCTCTGTTTTGAGCAGGAGCTCCTCTGCTGAATCATCATGTTACTGTACCTCCTAGGTCTGCTGAAAAAGCACTATGGAAATATTTCCACTTTCATAGCCAGCTCTGTTATGCCTGATTAAGTAATGCTCAGCTTTGGTTTGGACATGAGCATGGGAGTCTGTCATGATATACTTACTGCAAGATCCTGTGGTAAAAGCATCATACTTAAAGCTTTTAATTCTGTTCGTTGAAGAGAAGATTTTATGTTAAAAAGGAAGTTTTAAATAAGATTGTTTACATTCTGCCTGCAAGCCTAGCTCTTTTAATTTGCATAACATCAGAGTAACTCTAATAACACAGAACATAGTTGCATGCTGGGTGCAATGAGGCCATTTTTCTTCTAGTTTGCTCAAATTATGCATTTTAGTCAGCATTATGGTTTGCTTTACCTTAATGAAGATAAGACTTCCCTCAGTTTCTCTGCTTTGCACTTGGTCTTTCTTACTGTATGGCAGTCATTGTTGTGAACAGCTTTTACAGTGTATGATACTGGGATTTGTTTGTTACACAGAATTTATGGTTTTGTTGGTTTAGTAAGACAGCAGCTTTTGTTCTTTTTGTTCCTTATTTGCTAAAGGATGTGAGCATTGAAATGTTCTCTATTGCTTACAAATGTAACTTTGCTGTAGAGATTGCAAAATTCCATCTTATTCTTTCATCCCAAGTAATCTTCATTTACTGTGGTCTCACATTTTGATTAATATCCTTACCACCTTTACCATTGGCAAAGACAATTCAACAGCACTCTGGGGTGCACTGGGGTAAGCAGCAGCAGCAGAAGGGAGGTGATCCCACCCCTCTACTCAACACTGGAGTGCTGTACCCAGTTCTGGGCTCCTCAGCAGACACAGGGACTTAGGAAGTCTTCCTGTGCTTGGAGATGCTCAAAACCAGACTGGAATGGGAAAGACCCCAAATAACATGTTAGAGATGACCCTGCTTTGTGCAGGGAGACTACACAAGTTACAGAGGTCCCAACCTCAACCATTCTGTGATTCTGCTCCTCTGATTGGTGCCCTTTGCTGCTCTTTGGGAAAGCTGAAGGAAGCAGCTCTTTCCAGTTCAGTTGCAACTTGGGGATCCCAGGTTAAACACTTTCCAGTAGCTGTTAGACCAGTCTTGAGAGCAAGTCTCAGCCTGCCTGATTTATGTTTCTTGTGTGGCTCCTGAATATGAAGAGACTTGCAGAGCTGCCAAGGTGCTTCATGGTTGAAATGGATCAGAAAGGATTCTGTTTCAGTGACCAAAGGGAAACCATTGATTCATCCCTATATTTGAGCAAACTGTCTGCTGTGTACTGTTGGCAAAGATTGACTGTGTGCCATAGTGCCCAATTCTAATAATTTTGGTTGGTCTGTGACAAATTTTAGGCTATTTTATAAATTAATTGCCTCCATAGGAATGATAGGCTATGAAATCTTTTGTAATAGAAGTGCTTAAAAAACATGGTTATAAAGTAGGAAGCAAACAAAATGGAAAGCAATGGTGGGTGTAAAAAATCATAGGGAAATTTTAAATATCAGAGTTAGGAACTAGGTCTAGTAAGGAATAACTTGGGCATAAGCCATTTATACAGCATAAAGTTATGGCAATATTATAAATAAATTCCAAATGTTAAATATTTGTTGCATGTCTTTAAAGAAGAGTAATGCTGCTTGGGAAAGGAAACCAGAATGTGAATAAGATTAAAATAAAAGCTGAAAAAGGCAGAAATGTTTGTGCCAAAGTAAATAATGGGGTAGAAGAGATTCTGTTGTGGACTTTTTTCTTGATGTCTTCTGGCTCCATAATGATGTGACAAACAGTTTTGGTTGAAGATACTAGATGTTTGTATGAACTAGATGTTTGTATCTTATAGAATAAATAGAATCAAAATAAGGTCATCATTACAACCTTGTAATGCCACACCAATATAAAAATGTCTCTTTTCATCTGCAGATTCATATTTTCAGGTCGCTGACAAGGTTGTCTGTTAACTTCAGCTTTGTTATTGCATGTTCAGCTACACTATCTCATTTCTCTGCCATTAATTAATATGCAAATCTAGTTTAGGAAGAGTGGCATACCAGTAGGAAGTTGGTTTCTGTTTGTAGATAAATTTTATAATTAGGCAATGTGTGTGGTGCTTAGTCTACTGTTTCTGGAGGTGGTGGAGTTTAAAATTTTAAGTGTTTTTCTAGCCCTTTCCTTAATAGGCTAGGAAGAAAAAATGAATGTGTAAAGTGTCCTTACATATTTTGCTTAATTATGTATAGCTGTAGTGATTTTTGCCTGTAGGATTGAAAACAAGCCCAGATTCTGAGGCTTCCAATCTCCCTTATCATATGCTGTAAATCCTTTTTCCATCTTTGCTTAGTTTATTTTAGTAAAAGAATGTATCTTTTTGCCTTGATGCTCATGCTGTAGAAAAGCTGTACAAGTGGTAATACTTTTGCTATGAAGAATAGCATAAATTCAACCTAATTTTTAATGTATTGGAGCAGGGAGCAAATTATTTAAAAATCTAATTTGCCGAGAAACAGAAGAGCTACTGCACTCCTGGGCAAGGTGGGCAGTGGCAGTAATGTGGGCAGTTAAATGCTTGAGTTGAAAAACCTCTTAAATAGCTTAAAACTGGTTGATTTTACCTTAAATCAGGGATTATGTGTATCAATTAAAATTCTGCCAATTAATGTTCTTAGATCAGTAATTAAGTATGTGCATCACCCTTCAAACCCTTAACTAGCCCTTTTTGTTCATACTGCAGTGTGCTTTTTGCTTCTGAGAATTGGAGTGGGGGAAAACTGAGTATTCCATTGACTTCAGGAATTTTGTCTAGACATATGACCCTTTTAAACATTGATCAGTATCAGAAGTGCTTCTTGACACTTCAAGTATTGACAATTGACACAGACCCAAAAGGATAATAATTTTCTTCAAGGGGAAGATGAGGTCTCCTGTTATTGTCAGTGGTTTCCTTCCTGAGCAGAACTTCTACATCTGTGTAATGGGTATTCACTGGGAATATCACAACAGGGCAGATACTAAAAATAGTTGTCTTTCAAAGTAGTAAATGCATTTATTTAAAAAATTTATTTTGTTTAAATAAGGAATATAAGTCACAGGAAAAACTGATTATCTTCCACTCTCCCAATTTTGTTACAGAAAGCTAAGAAATCTTATTTAATGTCATGTGGTGTAAGAGGAACTTGAATTCTTAAAACCAAGCTTCATGGCTTTTGACCAAGCATCTGATCTCTTTTCCTATTCTATGTCAGCATTCCTTTTTCCAACCCCAAAGTTAAATGTTCTTTCCTTGCTTTAGAAAAGTGTTCCTCAGCACTGTGATATGGATCCTTCAGCTGACACCTCAGTAGAATACTGCTGGAGGATTTCTGTCTGCTATGGGACACAATCTTCCTGAAGCTGCTATTTTTGAAGTAATCCATTCCCCAAATAACTGTTTCTACTTGATAACTCCCTCAGAAAATGGGAAATGGAAAATAACCTGCACTTTCAAGCATCACAAAAAGGAGCAGTATTAAGTCAACTCAAAAATTTAAAAGCTGAATAAACACTTATTTTAAAAGTCATACAAATGTATCCTTAGAAATTCTCCTTGTTAAGATGCATAGCCCAATAATGGCTTATAGGGACACACATGTGTATTAAAGTAATTAATCAAAACACATTTATATTCATAGCAATTCAATTTCAAATAGGTAAATAATATTCATCATAATACTTGAATGTGTTATTTATTTACTTCACAGTCATGCACAACATAGCCAAGCTGACTTTCCAGCTGCAGGCTGAATGGTAAAAGATGTCTTTTGCCAGGTGCTATTTGTGTCCCTCTCCTGGTCTTGCTGTTCCCACACTAGAGATGTTACAGGAAAACTATGTATGAAAAAACTCCTAAACTGGCCTAACTGATTTAAAGGTGCCAGGATTTTAGCTTGTGCTGTTTGGAGTTACCCTGCTGTACCAGGCTATGGAGAGCTGCTCAGAAACTGCTTTAAATGTGTTTTGGCTGTACCTAGTGTAGGCATGGCAGCTTTGAGTAGATTGTATTATGAATGTCTGGGTGTGTTCATCTGAATTTCAAAGTGCTGCAGTTCCTGCACAGCCTTACATCTGCAGTTTGTCTCAAGCATCTTGAGGAATTAGAATTATGTAAATGTGAAATAGTCAAGATCTAAGCAGAGTAACAAACTTCCTCATTACAAATCATTTTGACACTTCAAAAGCCAACAACATGAATTGTGCTGTGATGTTGAACATCTTGTTTTTTTCAGTCCATTTAGACAAAGTGGGTTACCTGTATTGTATCCTAACTGAGCTAATTTATTACAAAATGCTTAGTCTGGAAGGCTGGTGATGCAATTCTTGAATTGAAATTTTATCTAAATGGAGAATGGTGTTATCACCTGGAGATTACCCAGGAGTAGAAGAGGTTTGTGTTCAGTTATGCCTCTTCTTACTGTCCTTTTTTCCTGCCAGACATTCTTTCAAAGTGTAAGCTTTACCTCACATTTAACACTTGCTCCTACTACTACATTAGATGATAGGATAATGTTTTGTTAGAGAATGTGTGTGGCTGCTAAGACAGACTCATCCTGCATGGACAAAAGCTGCAGGGTTTGTGCTCCACCAGCAAAGGATTGGGTGCCTTTCCTCTGCTGGAAGAGGCTATGACAGAAAACAAGGCACTTTTTTTCTGTCCAGTGATGCATCTTAAGCTCTGGAGGCTTTGTCACACTACTGTAGTATAGTCATTTATTACTGTACTTAGTGTGGTATAATATGCTGATGGGTAAAGGTGCAGCCATTTGCTAAGCTACAAAAATTGCTGAGGCAGGAGCAGAGGATGCATTGGGGAAACAAATTGCTGATAACTAACCTCAATGCTTGCTCCAACTCTGAGACTCTTCCAGGCAGCTTATGTCCTTGAGTGAAAGGATGGGGAAGAAACACTTCTTTTTGCTTGGCTCTGGAGCAGCCAGTGCCAGAATATGAATAGTTTTGGTGACCACACTTGAAGAAAGCTGTTGGAAAAACTGGAGGGAGATGATGACTGGAGAATGTTAGGGTTGGGTGCTTTTGGTAGGTGTGAGAGCAGAGGCAGGAGTTTTGTAATCTAGTCAGAAAAATTGAAGTTGAGCACAAGTTTATAACATGAATTAATCACTTGTGCTAATTAACTAAAAGCACCAGTATCCTCTAATGTTATACAAAGACCATGCTCTTCTGATGGACACTAAGTGTAAGATACTGGGATCCCTCAAAAATAACCAGGCAGAGCTGAAAGGTCTGTGCTATGCTGAGGGTATGGAAGATGCTGTTGTGTGAAAGCTTGGCTGTACACCATGGGCACTCTGTTTTACTGTGTAGACAAAAACATTTCTGGCTCTTCTGTTGATGATTCTGTGGTTTGACTGTCTGTTTTTGCATTTTTTCCCCATTAACTAGTTCTGCAGCTGGCTTTGAGTAGGACATTCTGTCAGTTACTCTGTTTAGTTTCTCTCTAATCCTGTTAATGTGTGTATCATTATAACACTTAATAGTAGCTTAATGAACTTCAGACAATGTTATTTTATGAGCAGAGTGTAAGGAGGCTCCTTACTGTTAATTTGTGCCTCACTTTAACCAGTCTTCAGTAATTGTGGTGTTGCTATATTGTCACCACCTATGCCATTATTTTCTTAATTTGTCTCCCTTCAGAGTCAATGCAGTTCACCTATACCCTGTATTGACTTTGAGGAAACTGTTACTCCAGCAGCCTTTTATTCCTGCCCTTGTGTAGGGGCAGAGGAATTGGATTGTGGTCTCAATTTCTGTTCTACCATCAAAACCAGCTGCACTGTCCCCCTCTTCACCCACACCTCATTTTTCCTTCCTGTACATATTTTCAGGTAGGCAGTGTGACTGCAATGTGTCCCAGGCTTCTTGCTCCTGGCAAGTGATGCCTCTTCCACTGTTTTCCCACTGTGGAAATGCACTGACTTCTTCTTTCCAGCTACTCCTGTTGTCTTACCTTGTAACTCCTTGTGTTTGCCTTCTCCCTGAGTTGTGTAACAACAATCACAGCCTGAGAATATGCCTGGATTTGCTCTGTGTTCATCACAGGGGAGATTTTAACAAATGCATATATTAATATAGAATATTAAATTGACCTCTTTGTTTGTAACTGTTCATTACTGCATTTCTATTTCACTTCCATAGAACTCAATTATACTGCAGGTTGTATTGCAAGTGGAGAGTATGTGAGTAGTCATTAAAAGCTTAACACAGCTTTTTCTGAAGTTGTTTGAGTGATCTAAGTGTTGATTGTACTTCATATGCAAGTAGTTTACCATGCTGCTGAATGCTGAAGTGCATCAGCAAAGGCTTTTTTATGAGGGTAGTGCTCTTATGCATGTAATGTGTGTAGATAGATAGATAGTCAATCCTATTAAAGCTGTTATTGGTACATACTCTTGGCAGAGAGCCACTGATGGCTTGAGGCATACTGGCCTATTTTCAATTTCATATTGATGCTAGGAAGCAATTAAAATAAACAATTTGCATTTTTGAAAAAAATACATAAACAGCATCTTATGATATTATGAATTGCTTATTTTATATAACAAATAGCCTGTTTTAGGATAGATGCTTTTTTCCACTGATGAAACTTTAATTTCTACAAAATGCTGTTTTATCTCACTGAATCAAATCTTACATTTTATCTTGTTTAAGCCTAACATTTCTTTTTTGATTAATTAATCTTGTTTCAAGAATAGATTATGGGAGATTTGAAAATATCAAGTATTGTGTGTTCTAGTACTCATTTCTGGTTGGTTTTGAGCCCTGCTAAAAAGATTCACTTGATTTCTAATGTAAAATACTCTGGGGGTTTATATTAATACATAAATGTTCATATGAATTATAAGGGATTTTATCACACATTCCTTCTGACAGCTTTCCAGACTTGTGACTGGAGATTTCATAAAATAAAAATACATCAACTCATGTGCATTTTGGAGACCAATGGAGAGGAATGACTTGACCTGACTGCTCCAAATTTTAAAATGTTACATAAAAATCTTCATGTGAACACTACATGAATTTCTGCAGTTATTTTGCTACTGCAGAAAAGATGTTTTTGTTCTAAGTCATTTGACATAGGGTCTCATGCAAAGTTCCCATTTTTGTTGCATCTTGTGCTGAAAATTCTGAGCAGTTTTCTTGGTGAATTTAGACCCACACGTGTAGATTTCTGGGTTTTTTCCAGTTCACTGCTGAATTCTCTTAGTTGTGAACAATCTAAAGTTACAGCCTTTGTTTGGCTTTAAATTCAGTTTAAATTAACATTTTGATATATATTTGCCAGTTTGATTCACAACTTTATAAGAGACGTAGCTGTGTTTAACTTTTAATTCATGTGAAGCTTCTGTATCTGTCAGTTAAACCACATTACCCTGCTGCCTTTATACATACATTCTCATTATTTCACAGTTATTATTCTTCACAACCTTCACTGTATTTTCGTGAATCACTTCTTTTCTGTAACACAACCACATAAATTCATTAAGTTCTGGGCCCATTTTTGTTGTTCTCTTAGTTTTGGTGTTTCAGACTAGTATTCATCTTTGCTGCAGTGTTTCCCTCCAGTGAGGGCAGGTGTGGAGTGTCCTGAAAACAGGGCAGTGCTAAGGAGAGCACCCTGGCAAGGAGTGAGCTGCCCTGGGAGTTCAGCCCATCAGCTCCAGACAGTCCAGAAGCTGTTCAGAGGAGGGGCTGTGCACAAACATGCTTGGCATGTTCTTATGCTCTCAGAACCCATCTGAGCAAATGGGATCCAACTTTCATGTTGGCCAGGACTGTGTATCTAGTAATCATCATCATCAAGGCATCCTCATTCTTCATAGTATTTTATACCTAATAATTGGAGTTCTGTGCAGAATCATAGGGTTGGTAACCTCCCTCCCTGGAGGCACTTGCAGCTTAAAAAGCAGCAGTGATATTTTAAAAGCTATATATATGTAAATCAGGCAGAGCACAGGGTGATGGATAGCTGTATTCTTGTTTAAATAAGTATCTCTGCTTTCACTAAAGTCTCTTCAGCCTTCCTGTGCAGTTTTCTCTAATAATAAATGTCTTTCTCTGGAGTTTTCACTGTTGTAATGGAATTAAATAGTTCTTTTATGATAAAGGTCACCCAGTGTTGAGATAGTTACCCTTCTAAAACCTAGTTAGTGACTGTTGTGTAGAAGGAAAAGAGTACACTTTAGTCCAATACCAGTTATCTAAAGCAGAAATTATAAAATCCAGGTGGTACTGCCTGGTTTGTACTGTGCTTCCCCCATGAGTGTTTGGGGAATTGTTGCTATTACTTAATGGAGCAAGTTCTCCTCTTTGAGACATACAAGATTAGTTTTCAGTACAGTTGTAGAATTAAATGAAAGTTTCATGTACATAATTCTTCTTTCCCAACCTCAGGTATTATGTATTTGTAATCAAGTGATTCAGGCAAAGTTATGACAATGCACAGGGGGCTGGAAAGTCTGTGCTGAGAGTTATGGTTTGATTGCACCACTGAAATAATCTGTGTGCAGGGTAGGGTTCTCCTTAGTTCTGCAGTATGGGCAGGAAAGTATTGCATCCCTGATCCAGTGTGAAATGGAGACCTTAATGTTGTAAAGGGGGTAATTAAAAAGTTTAGAATTCCTTTTTAGTTTATGTACAAGTCAGAAAACATTTGCCATGGTGCTGAATACTGTGTCAGTTCAAGGAGGAGTGTGTAGAAACAAATTTCTTGCTTCTGCTTTTTCTGCACCTGCAAAATCAAGTGGTAGTATTTCTCTAAAATTCTGTATTTACATTTACTCAATTTTATATGTAAATTATATAGGAGGCACTTTGTAGCAGCCTGTGAAATCTTAATCCTGTTTTGGGGGCTGAGAAAGACAATGTTTCTGTGTGGTCTGCAGCCTGTACAACTCTGAATTGCAGTATACTTTGAGAAAGCTATTCAGGATTGAGGTCTTAACAGGCATTTTTTTGGACTGGGACATAAGAAACTTGTTACAGATGCTAAACTGAGGCAGACAATTTGTGCTCCTGACTGGCCTGTGTAGAAGAGCTGTGCTAGCTTTAATGAAAATCCTCTGATACTCCTTTCTTCTGTTTCCTTAGTCCTAGCTAAGGAAGAAGCACCAAGAGCAGGCACCACCAGAAAAGACAGGAAAGTATGATTGGATTTAAAAAAAAAACTGTGTGGCATGTGAGGTTTTTAAAGGTTTATTACCTAATTGTGTCTTAATCATGGAGACTGATTACCACAAAAATACTAAGACTTCTAACTACTTCTAATCAAATGCAAAAGCTATTCCTGTCTCTACAAAAGGATTTCTTAATGTCTTTTGTATATTGTTCCTTAACTTTCTATCAAGTCAACAGAGAAAAAAATCCTATTTATTGGTGCAGTTTAAATGTAATTATTGGTTCTGAAAGAAACTCTTTTTTATTTAAAATCTTCTCCTCTGTTTTCTGGATACATACTGTCTATTTAATAGAGAAGACTGCCAAGCTTTGACTTCTTTTGGCAACCGCGAATCTCATTAGCATGTCTGTTAAATAGAACCTTTTTCATTTTAAATTTTCAAATGCAATGTAGAAATTCTCTTTTATTTAAGACTTTTGTCTGCCTCGGCAGCAATTGCAGTCTTTTTTCTCATAGTAGAAGGCTGCTCTAGCAGCACCTCAGCAAGATAGCTGAGATTCTCTCACCAGCTCATGGGCTTATAACAAATGCTGCCCTTATGCTTCTTTATTTTTTTTTTAAATGAAGCCTACACTATAAAAAGCTAACAAATGAGATTAAACCAGTGATTTGTTTCTGCTTAGCAGATCCAGTCCTTTTTTTGATGTAAAAGCAAATGCTTTTGTTTTAATTTGTTGTGAAAGCAAATGCTGTTTACCAAGAGGGCACATACATCAAATAAGCTTGAGGAGATATATGGAGATGTTATTGTTTGTAACTTAAATGGAATTGTCTTTCCACTCAGCAGCTGTATGGAATGCAAGCAGGATAATGAATATGACTGCATTATGTGTCAAGCTACTTATACAGATGAGTTAATGGGCAAGAGCTTTTTATATGCTCACCTGTAATGCACTTTGCTTCCACTTGACCATATTGTCAGGAAAACTTCAGCAACAAGATTATTCTCATGTTCTTGTAGGAATACTTTAAAAATTCTGTTGTGGAACAGGTTGGCATTCTTTCAGTCCATTTGCCAACACACTGATAAAATAGATAATTTTTTTTTTTTTAACCTTAGGGTATGGGAAGAGTCCATTTGAGTCCCATCTCAATGTTGTCCTGTAAGCTGTCTGAATTCTGAGCTCAGTCTGACATGGGTTTCATACTTGTAGAACTTCTGGAGTCCCATTATTTTCTTTTGATGGTTTTGTGTTATGATCATACAACCTATAAAATAAATGGTACTGTTTTGGCTTTAAAATTAAAGTAATGAGAGAAATATTTAGTAAAAACTGCAAGTTCTGCTACACTTTAGAAATACATGTGGCCTGTTTGAATTTCTGTAAATAACTGTTCTGATAACCCTAACATGGTTAGGGTATTAGACTTACTGTCTTTATAAGGAAAAACTGACTAATGAAATGTATGATGTGCTAGTTCTGGTTTTCAGCTTTATCTCATGGAAGGTAAAACTTCTAAGATTAAGTATATTCAACTGTTCTGACAGCTGAAAATGCTATCTGTTTCTGAGAGTGGTTTTACTCACTAGAACTATGGTAATATTTGTGATATTAAGCTTGTCAATTGTATAATAGTCTGCAAGATTCTAGATGTAATCTTTAATAGTCTTGTTGGGTTTTTGGTTTTTTTTTGTTTTGCTTTGTTTTGTTCTAGTTCTGTTATGTAACTAGTCTCAGAGAGCTGTTGTCACTATCAGAACATTCCAGTCCATGGAAATACCCTGTAATGTCTTTTTGCAAAGTACAATTCTAAAATCCAGAGATCTTGACAGCAAAGTCTTTTGTATCTCTGTATTCCAGCTAAGTTGAAGAATTGCTGTGTAAAGTATGAGTACAATTTAACAAGACCTTCCTTCCTTTTTTGTTTTGAAGGACTTGGTAAATATTGAGATGTTTTTGACTGCTAAAGAAGTGGAAGAGTCATTGGAAAGACAAGAGACTATGACTTGCTTGGCTTGGTGTCATGACAACAAATCCAGACTCAGAAAAATGAAGGTATGAAAAAAACCATGTTCACATTTTGCTTAAACTATTTTCTAAACTACTTGGATGCTGGATGTGGTCAATATGTTTTAAATCACAGGTCTTGAGAAAGGTTTTGTATAAAAATAAAGACAGTAAGTATAAAAATGTTCTTAAAAGCCATAGATAGCTGGAGCTAAATAGACTCACAAATGTCAGACCTGGAAGTGAGTGATAGGTCATCTTCTGAATTCAGTATTGGCTCCACAAATTATGGGCAAATAAAATACAATACTTGGTTGGTAACTTGTAAACAAATAAATGCAGAAGTACATAGTGTCTTGATGCATGTAAACTTATATTTTTAACTCTGTGCATCCTGGTGAGACTGAAACTCTGTTTATATGTGAAGGTGTTTTAAGAATGAGTTGGTAATTGGCAATCTCTGCCCTCTCAGATTTAAAATTTCTGAGAGAAATTTCATGCAGATTTTAGTCTTAGTAATTTTTAACTGTTGAATATACGAAGACAAAACTTTAGAATAAAGAACTAACTTGCTCTGAGAAAATACAAAAATGAAAGCTGGAATCTAATCAAGTAATAAACACAAGTCTTCCTCAAGCCATTGACTGCCATGAGCTGAACATGCTGTGTACTTGCTGCTATGCAGTCCATTTAAATTTCCTTGTCTCTTAAATTTTGCATTTCAAAACATGCTGTAATCTTTTATAGGGCTTGCAGAAATCTGTTTTTAGCTGTTATTAACCAAGATCCCTGCCTCTCTCAAAGATGTTTGTGCCATATATTTTTTGAACTAAGTGCTTTATTTAACCAAAAATGTTTGAGTCCACTTAACAATAAGCAAAGAGTGACTTTCTGTCACTCAGGGGAGCCAAACTGAGAACGAGCCCAAGATGGGATGCAAAAGTAAATTGGCCAGTGATTACTCTAGAGAAAATTTTGTTATGGAAACCAGTAAGGGAAAAGCAGAATTGGTATGTAAACCACGTTGCATAATTACACTGCTAAAATATTTCCCCCTGTGTAATCTTAAAATATTAAGTAATACAAGAAGTATAATCTGAGCATCTTACTTTTTCATCCCCAATTTTCAACAAGAAGTAAATAAGGAAAAATCTTCCCCATCCTCTTTATTAAAAACAAACTACAACAAAAATCTATTTCTGCAAGCTCTATGCTTTTTTCTTTTTTTGTTTCATTTTTAATCAAACAAAAACCAAAGCTAAGACTGTGAGAGTTGGAAGAAGAGAAATTACTATGCTTCTTTTTGAAACACAACCATTTCTTTAGCTACTCATCAGTGTTAATGTTCTAAAATCCCAGCCACCACCTACCTGAATGCAAGCCTTATCTAAAATCTAAACTGTTTGGTGGCCTGGGAAAGCAGTCATGTAGTCTGTACAGATGTGAGTGATCTGAAATCTTGTGAAGAGCTGTTGTGGGATGGTTTGAAGGTACAGAGAGTTGGAATGGGCATCATCTGGTTGTCTAGGACTCTCTCCTTCTAGTTACACTTGTCTGCAGAATCCCAGGGGCCACTGGCTTGCACCTTACTTGAAAATTCTTTTGTTTGGCACGTGGGTTTTGCTATGGAAACCTCCTAGCAAAAGAGGAAGCCCTGGGATTTAGTATCATTTAACAATTAAAAAGCTTGATCACATTTTTAGTAGAAACAAGCTTATTTAAAATTCTATATGAGGGGTTTGTGTAGATTTGGATAATAAGGTATTTTAAAATACTCCTATTGAAAATCTCAAGAGAAAAAATTTTTTATTGTCTGCTAAATCTGGGCTTAAATACAGAAAAATGCTTAGTTGAAAAATATTTTTTTCTGTTCCTTAAACAAGTAAGTTTTAACATATGAAAGAGTGCATAATTTTTATGTTCAAGTGGCTTAGTTTTAAATCTTAAATAAGGAGTTGTTGCAATGTGTTCATTAGTCACTCCAGGCAGCTAACTGACAGAAATTCAGAGTTGCTCAAATTCCTACTGAAGTCACCGAGGAATTTTGATATGACTGTGCTGATGGACAATAAACAAATTGCAACTATTCATTGGAAACATGGGTAAAGCAAAAACACTCAGCACATGGAGCAGAGGAACACAGGGAATAGTTCTTTCCATGATACAGAGTACTTTGGGTTTTCATTATTTTTGTAAGGTAATAAAACAGTTGACTGTGTCCCTGTAAAGAAGCATAGTGATTTGTTCTTTTATGGTGGGGGAGATCTTTTTCTTTTTAATTCCATGTATTCAAAGTTTTTTTATAGATTTTGTGAACTGGTGATGGAATTTGATTTAAAGGGACACTCTCAACTTCGTTAGGCTTCAAAATATTACCTTTTTCCAAAAGCAGGTAAATGCCACTTGGTTTTCTTGTTTGAGACTTGTTTCCAGCATGGCTTTTAGGTGTTTGACAAGAGGAGTGGAATAGAAGCTTGAAGAAAGGGAGGGAGGGTATTGCAGCAACTTCAACTTTGTGCTGATTTTTGTTAATATTGGGGTTTTTCAAAAAAACATTCAAAGGCTTGTTTCTTCCTTACAGTCTTCTGGGTAAACCTGTCTAAATTATCACATAGCCCCAAACTCCTGTTGACTCTACTACATTAAATTGTAAGAAAGAACAAGGAAACCACCTGTTACTCTCGTTTGTGTCTCAGGTAACAAGGCTTTCAGTCATTAGGAAAAAGTTCATCCCTGCCGAAGTTTTAAAGGAGGCAAGAGGAGGATTTTGTTTGCTTTTAGGCAATTCTCTGCTGATCTTGTTTGTAGAGTCAGCATTTCAAGGTTTTTTGCATGAATGCCTAAAAGCAAGCAAACCAGGTTGCATGTTATTAACACTTTCTTTTTTGTTGTGCACACACAGTCGTTAACAAACCATGCGGTGCAACTTTGGCACCATCTAAGACCCTGTCTTGTCTTTAATCTCAGAGCTGTCTGGAGTTCAGCCTAAGGATTCAAGAGTTCATTGAACTCATTCGACAGAACAAGAGACTGGATGCTGTGAGGTATGAAATTAGGATGCTTTCCAAACAATTTTCCTAACAAGATGATATTATGCTTCATTAGAAACATGTGACTGTTGTTGCAACACCCAGAAGCCCTGTAAAGCCTTGAAGGGTCTTGCCTGATACTGTCATCAGTCTTTGGATTTAAGCTGGGCTTGGATTATTTTTAGAGGCAAAGTATCATTCCACATATGCACCTTCTTAAAGAATTTATGTTGTTCCTGAAACTGTCTTCTTATTCTTTGAAATCAAGGTTTAGAAAATTAACCTGTTTTAAAAATCAATTGGATTTTCTGGTGGTATACAATGTAATATATAAATATATATTCACCCTAACTAATTTTCAAGAGGTACAGCCAGCTTCTCATAGCAATTCACTACAGTTTTAATCACCAAAAATACTAAAAGGTTAATGAAACCTTCATGTAAAGCTTTAACGTTTCAATTTTGAACTAAATCTTCTTCTGCTTTTCCATCTTCATTAAACTTTTTGTTCTGCAAGTTACCTGCAAGGCTGTGTTCACCCCCTGTATTGATGCATTAGAGTTCTACATGGTTGTGGGGTGGGAGAGGGATGAGCTGTGTTAGGTTTTCCTCACTTGGTTCCTCTGGCTCCAAATGAAGAAACCAACTCAATATCCATTTTTACCTGTTCTGAAGTAGTTCAGTGGGGACTACAGAGAGAAAGTAGCAATGCCCAGTGGGGTTGTGAATCAGTGACTGAAGTGCAGTCACACCTCAGCACTGCCTGACTTCAACCACAAGAGAGTTTTTCTGACAATACTTTTAGTACCAGCACATGAAGCAATTTATACATCCGAGTTAATGGCCCTGATTTAAGGTGGAATAATGTTCCAGGATAACACAGGAAACTAGTCCTGTGAAATAAGTAGCATTTTGATACTGGGACAAAGAAACATATTGATAATTTGAGAAGCAGTGACTTTGCCAGCACCAAAGAATGTGCAGGTGGCAGAGCTACTGAAGCTTCCATGTGCATAAGGAAGGGAGGGCGCTCAGCAGATTCTATTTTGTGAGAATGTCTAAACCTAAAGAGAGGTGGGAAGTTCATGGCCCAACCTGAAGCTTTGCTGATGCATCCTGATGAGAACACTGTTGCCACATATGATTTCTATGTTGAAAAGGTTGCAAGTTCTGCTGCCTTTTAAACTCAAACTATGTACTTCAGAAACTGAAACTTTATTTGTGGCAGAGCTGATTTTTTTGGTCAGAGCAGCACAGAGGTACAGACATCTATCATAATGTATGCACAGACTGAAAATATTCCAGCATATTCCCAAATCTAGATGGAAAAGCTCTCCTGCAGGGCAAAGTTTTAGGCTTATTTTCAGTTTTTTATTTCTAGTTTCATTCAGATGCTTGGCTTGCTTTGAGCTAATATCATTCCTACTTTGCCCTACTTGTACTTAAATCATCATTGCCCTGGTCCCAGCCAATGCAAATGTGCAATCTGATAAACTCCAGCTAATTTTAATGCTAATAATTAAAACCAAACATAATATAAAACAAAACCTACAAGCTAACATTTAGATACATGCACTTATCCTTTGATAGAATTATCAAATCCTAAGGAATTGTCAAGTACTTAAGCAAAGGATGAAAGAGACTCAACTCCATTATCTGTCTTCTGAAGCCCATGGTGCTCTTTATACCAAATGAATACTGTGCCTTTAGCTTTATTCTCAGTTTGTTTCTTTGCCAAGTGTGCAGTCATGCATCTTAACAATGAGTATCCATGCTCTAAAAACTATTTTCTTTGAACTACAGCTTCCTTATGTAGCTTGGAAACCAGAGGGCAGGCACAGAACTGGAATAAGGAAATAGGCTGAGAACTGGGACAAAGCAGATAAGGTCCTTCTGTATTTTATTGTTACTGGATATTTGTTTCCCTCTCATCCCTTTTCCACACCAGAAGTGGTAAAATTTGCAAGCTGTCAGCCCTCAAGAGGACACAGCATGCTTAGTGTGGAACAACCTGTCTGAGGTTTACAACTTGGAGCTCCTGTATACATGGCAGACAAGGCATCCATACTGACTATTGTTGGGGTGAAGTATATGTATATTGCATATACCTGTTGAAATTCAGGGCTGACATATATTTTATACTTGGCAATTATAAGTTACTAGTCATGGCAGTGCTGCTTTAACTTCATAGCCAATTGTAAAAGGAGCTATGGAAGTCTTTCTGTATCCTAATTGACTCCTTTCTAGCAGGATGAGTTTTGATTATTTTGTACATTCAGACTTGAACATCTCAATGCTTCCTTTCAAAAATGTGGCTTTAAAACTGTAAGTTTTTACCATTGCATTCTACTTTGTTTCAAAGTAAATAAGTAGTGAATAAGGGAATACATTTTGGGGAGGTGTGGCATAAATCTCATTGCTTCTAGCAAACCCTTGCAACTTGTGGCTTTATTAGCTTGCTTCTGTTAAGTGCCTGCAGCAGGATTCTTTCAGTATTGTGTCTATGGTGCAATAAATAGGTCAGGCATCCATTAGAAAGCAGAGAAAGAGGCTGTTTACCAAGGAGTTTCCTGTATGAGTGGAACTGGGGGAACTGACATTTTGTTGAAACGCAGCTGGTGTTTAAATAAGTTTGAAAGCTTTTGCTGCCTACTGAGAGCCTCTGAAGTGACATTGCTTTTACATTAAAATTGATGTGAATTTTAAAAATATACATCTTATTAAATAAGTGTTTGAATTTGTGTAGCTTTTTAGAATGAGTACAAACAGACTTTCCTCTAAGGTATCTTATCAGAGTAGCCTTGAAAGTGCAAGTTTCAAGAATGTAAAAAACTGTTCATGGATACAAAGAGTAAATCTCTTAAATATAACACAAAGTTTTTTGCCTAGAATCATTAGCCTTTAACTTTCAGTCTCTAGGGGTTTTTTGTCAAATTTGTAGCTACTGAAGTAACAATGAATGACTGATGACACCAGTTTCACACTTCAGGAGCTCTTGCTAATTTCATTCTGGGAAATCTGATGGCATTTTGATTTTTTGCTTTTATGCAATGCCAGAGATAGACAAAGTTCTCAGCTAAAAGCTTAACAAAGCATGTGCACTTCTTGTTCTGGGGATACAAAGGACAAAAAGGAGTAAATAATAGCTGATGGTGGGCAAAGTTAGGAGAAAATGGCTACAGTCTATCATTTTAGTCAAGTTCCATCCTGCAAGGATGAATGAACAGTATTTTTTTGGTGGGGTGCAGTTCAACAGGGGTACAAATATACTTTTGAGCACTCTGAGTATAAATTCTGCAGGTTGTCATAAGGGTCTGAGATAAAGGCATTCAGGCTTTGGCCAAGAAACTGAGTAGAAACAAGCCCTTTCTTGGTAACACTTTATATTTGTGTTCAGTTATTGAACTGCCCAATAAATATGTTTATTGTTCTATTCAGGCATATGTAGATATATAAGCTGGACATTCCAAGTGTGGATCCTTTTGTAAGAAATCAGGGTACCCTTAGTGAACTGTAGGTCTTCAGATCTTTGTAAATATTAGTCAAGTACAGTATGTCAGCTGTACCTGTTTAGGTTGGGAGAGACACAAAAGATAATGAACTTTGTCCTTGTAGAGTTTACAGAATCATTATGGGATTCAAAAAACAAAATTTTCTACCTATTACTTTGATCTGTCACAGGATTTTAGTGGCTTCAGGGTGGGTCTATTGTCAGGATTTTTAAAATATTTTCTACAAAAATGTAGCTCCCTGCCTTAGCTGTAGAGACTCGTATGTGCTAATGGAGGTAAAAGTATTGCAGTTCAGCACTGTAATGTTACACAAACCTCCAGGAGAATAACACACTAGCACAGAGATGGAAATAGCTGGATGACAAGGAAAGGGGTGAACAATGGCATGAGGCTAAATAAAGTGTTATTTCACTACTGTGTATTCCCAAGTAAGCTACACTACTGTGTCTTGCTTCCCAGTCTAAAAAAGACTTGAGTGCTATGGATTAATGGATTTGCTTCACCTTTGAAAGATCTCTTGCCCCATTTTAATTTCTCAGTGGATGAAGTTCAACCATAGCATGCAGACCTTATGGGGAAACCTTCCTTGTTTGGTTTTTTTTTTTTTTGGTTTGGTTTGGTTTGGGGGTTTTTTTTGTTTTGTTTTTTAATAATACAGGAGAGAGGGAAAGTCAGGAGATAAAGACTAAGACAAGTTTGCTTTAGAAAACCTAACATATTCTGGCTGAACCCAAATCAGCCATCACATCCCAGTGTGTTCAATACTTTTTACAAGTGATGGAAGGCTGATGGCCTGGCAGAGAGGAGAACCTCAACACTAACCAGGCTGGTGCAAACTGAAGTGTCACTTCTGTTTTACCATCATGAGCATGACTGCACTCTGATCAGCTCTTGTGAGAAGACTTTTTCCTCCTTGTTTCTCTTTTGCATGCACAGATGATAATTTATTTTAGCTGGTAGATCTGAATTTTTTGGTTTGCCTAATCTGTATTTGCAAAAGCTCTTGATTTCATTTGCAGCTCTCCACACTTATTTTAGCTTTCTTCCAGTGTGTCCAGGCTGCCTCTTCTCTGGGGCCAGGGGTTTGTGCTTCTGCCTTCGTAACAGTAATCACCTGGGGAACAATGTTTACATTCCTGAATTGCTCAGCCAGCATAGGAAATTGGGTGGAAACATTCTGTCCTACATAACTTCCATTGCTTCCTGGCTTGGGTGGGAGAGGAAGTGGGAGTACTGAAACAGTGCTAAAGAGACTGTTCTCATGGTATTGATGACCTCAGTGTTAGCAGTCACATTCAGAATTGGAAGAAAAAAAAAGTGCCTAATTTTCTTACTCAAGCCATTAAGTGGGCATTTTGAAAATATTGTCTATTCCTAAAAGTAATTGAGGAATTACTAAAAGACTCTTCAAAAGTTACAAAAGAGTAAACTCTTAGTAGAAGACTTAGGAGATTACTTGGTATCTTCCCCGTAATACAAACTGTGCAGAAGTCACAGCATAGGGAAAATTTTCCTACACTTGTGCAATGCCAGAAATTTAGTATAATGCTGGTTCCATACCCAGCCTGCTGTGCTACATCTGTGCACCACTGAAAACAGGAGCTTTTAGCAGAAATCCTGAGCTAATCCAGTTCACAGGCTGAAGGGTCTTCCTGCACACTTACATTCCAACTTGAGAATTCCTGGCTTAAAAAAAAAAAGTGTTTTCTATTACATTGCTCCATAATTTCTTGTAGTCTGCATATAAAGTGATACTGTCTTCTTGCCTATACCCCTGGCCCCAAATATCATTTATTCAAAATAAACACTGCCCCACATGTTAGTATAGACAAGGCAGATATTTGAACACTCTTGATGTGTGATGGGTCTGGAACAGCTGATTTTTGGACTGCCTTTATCTCACTTATGAGTGCAAGCCAGAGGATTGTCATACACTAAGCTTGCATGAGCAGTGACATTTCTTCTAATAATCATGGTTGTTTTAATTCTAGGTGAGGCAAGACTTCACACTGCAGTAAAAAGATTCTGGTTTCTAAGAAATTACAGTGTAAAAATGCTAATTCTTAGTCCTTCTTGCATTCCCATTTGCAGGATTTGTTTTTTCAAGTTGTTTAACTGTACACAGAGCACTCTTGGAGTTCATATGTTGAGAGCAGAATCTAGAGGTTTTGTCTGAAATGTTCCATAATTAAGTAAATTTGCTTGATTTGGAAGCAAGGCTGTCTAATAAATTACCAAATCTCTATTTCAGACATGCAAGAAAGCACTTCAGCCAGGCTGAGGGCAGCCAGCTGGATGAGGTTCGACAGGTGATGGGAATGTTGGCCTTTCCTTCAGACACTCATATCTCTCCCTATAAGGTAACATTGAAATTCAGTGCTACAACACAAGATTAAAACAGATGTTTCAGTTCTTTTTTCAGCACAGGAAAATGCATTGATAATATCAAGATCAAGGGGTTTTTTAAGCTTTACTTCCTAACTTCCACCTTTGTAAGAGTTCTTAATTTTAGTAACCAGTCTTTGTACATTAATCCAGAAAATATTTGTATTGTTTCAGTTTGTAATAGTAGCATGGATTCACACTAAGCTAGACTTACCATAAACCCAGCATTAGAGATCTGTGGGGCTGGAAGCACAATAATTAAATGTACAGCAAGAGGCAGAAGATGGTGAAGTAAAAAGGATAAAAAAAGAGTCTTGTTAAACATACAAAACTGTGACTTTCATACAGTAACAGCAGTTCTTAATTTTACTTCTCACACTACTGTTGTTGCAGTGGTTGGGATGAAGAAAGGAGGGATGATTTGAATGATGTGAAAGCAGTATTTTTGTTCCTTAAAATAAGTATTCATTTATTTGGATTATGCAAATTAGTGTAGGTATTAGTGGTAATAGCTACATCTAAATTTAAATCGAGCAAAATTCATAGGTAGCTACTGTTTCTAAAGACTGAGTTCTCTGGTCATGTGCTAATGCTTCTTTTTAACTTGGCTTTGGAGACAGAAGGTAGAGAAGAGTTGAGTTGTCAAAGCAAGGCAAGAATTCCATGAAATGCCAAGCCAATATGTGGCAGTGCCAGTATAAACACATTTTCTAAACATGATGATGAAATCATGGCTTAACAAAACAACCACACAAAAAAACCCTGAAACTAACAACCCACAGAATCAATATGAATTTCTTTGCTCATCCCAGAGTCCTGAAAGGATCCTGGTATTTTACATGCTATTTACACTGTTGATCTAAGTTATGAATATAAATAACAGATGCAAGATAGAATAAAATACAGGATCTTTATTTCCTGCCTATTTATTTCAAACTACTAAAATAATGATAAATTCTAAGGGCTGGTAAGGATGTAGTGTTTCAATGAGGGAGAACAAGGAGAAATAATTATGGCTTCCTAAAATGCCTTTAAGTAAATTCTTTTTAAATCTGACAAAGTGTGTGAGATCATATCTCTAACCAACTTGTTTTCATTAGTCCAAAGAAAGAAGCATCTTCTATAACCAATGAGTAGAATCTTTGTCTGGCTTTCACTCTTTCAGGACTTTAAGGAAAACATTTACTATTGTGGCAAAACAAGCTGTTTCCTTTGATATCCATTGAACAATCTTAGGTCACTTCACCTTCCACTAGACCAGATTTCTTGGAGCCCAGTCCAACCTGGCCTCAAACAGTAAAATCATTGAATTGTAAAGGTTGGAAAATGTCTCTGAGATCATCTAGTCCAACCATCAACCCAGCCCAGAGCCACCACTAAACCATGTCCTCATCTGCCTTGTCACATGGTTTTCTCCAGGCTAAACATCCCCAGCTCCCTCAGCTGCTCCTCATCAGACTCGTGCTCCAGACCCTTCCCCAGCTCTGTGCCCTTCTCTGGACCCACTTCAGCACCTCAGTGTCTTTGTGGGGGGCCCAAAACTGAGCACAGGACTTGAGGTGTGGCCTCAGCAGTGCCAAGTTCTACAGATGGAACATCCACAGCCTCTCTGGGAAGCCTGGTCCAGTGTCTCACTACAGTGACAGCCAAGAGCTTCTTGCTAATGTCCAGTCCAACCCTGCTTTCTTTCTCTTTGGAGCCATTCCCCTTGTCCTGTCACTCCATGGCCTCTCTAGATCTCATGCAGCACCTTTAGGTACTGGAAGGTGCTGTAAGGTGTCCCCAGATTGTTTCTTCTAGTTCCCTCAAAGTGTAGCATGCACAGTTGACAATATGATCAGTATATATATAAACATTATATGAAGGTAAATAAATATTGTCACTCCTCTTGACCAAAGTGCAGGTTATGGATTCAAAGAATAAGAAAGAATTAGGTGTCCTGCCTATATAGATGACACCAAGTTTATGTTCAAAGCATCTTCACTTCTTACATGACTCTGCCACAGCATTGCTTTTAGAGCTCAGTATATCCTTGACCTGTGGGTTTAGTTCTTACTTCCACAAAGAGAAAAATCCTGACTTTCAGGTAACACACAGCATTAAAGAATTTTGTCTCTAAGTGGGTAGCTTATGTGAGCTTTCTCTAACCTGGGGTTGTGCCAGCTTCTTCAAATCGAAATCTTTTTACAAAATTCTGTAAATGTTGTAAATTATTATCAGCAGAATTAGCCTTAAATTTAAAAACATTTCTGACTTTTTGATGTTCATGGTTCAGAGGCTGTAGAAGAAACATACCACAGTACTAATGTTTCCTAAGTAGTCCAGCATTCTAGGAAACTGAATGGAAGAAGTAACCTCAGCAGAATTTACATACCTTGATTAGAACATTTGGTAGATGGTATTGGAGATTGAATATTGCTCCAGGCATTTTGAATAATATTTGTTTTAACAAAGTAGTGTTAAAGGTACTTTTTAAACACTATGCATTGGGGCACTTCTGTTTGGTGATGGGTTTGTGTGAGTGAGTTTTGCACAATTTGCCACTCCCAGGCTTTTTCCCTTGGGACAATTAGACTGAAAGCAACTTATAGTTGTGTTGTTTTTTAACAGGATCTCTTGGACCCTGCTCGATGGAGAATGCTGATCCAACAGTTCAGATATGATAACTACAGACTACATCAGCTGGGAAACAATTCTGTTTTTACTATAACACTCCAGGCAGGCCTTTCAGCTATAAAAACACCGTATCCTTTAATGCAGATATTACTGGGAGTGAAAAAAAAAAGCCTTGTAGGGGTTTATTTTTGGCTTATGGATTCTTTTCAGAGAGTTCAAATAAGAAATGTGACACCTCAATATTTTTGCTCGAGTTGTTAAAATGGAGTATAAATTGGTCACTATGAATTTAAGGGGAGATTATAATAAATAGAGTTATGGTTAAAAAAAAAGGCATGCCCAAACAAAAATTTTAAGGTAAAATGTACCAGTGTTTGGTTTGGCTGTCTTTTCATGTCTGAAATTAGTGAAAATACCTGCAAGGGTTAGTGAGCTGGGTCATAATTACCAGTTATTAAGCACTTAAACACAAATTTACCTGCCAGGTTTTATGTGAATATTCAAACATAGCTGCAGCTTTTGAAACTTTGTTGTGTTTGCTGCACATTGTGTTGTGCTGCAGAAGGGCTGCAGTGCTGCACCTCAGCAGCTTTACCTGTGCAGGCTGCCACATGTATGTTTTGCTCATTCCTTGAAACAGAGCAAGCCCTTGATTCTTTTGTGTAGACATTAAACTTAAATTAAATGTAATTAAATGTTCCTGTGCATTCTGTCACCTGGGCTCTGTTGGCACAGCCGACCATCTTTAATTTTAAGGTTTCCCATACAACGGGAAGCTAATTATGGTTTCATTGTGGCGATTGTTCCCTAACTTGCTGTTAACAGACAGTGTTACAAAGAGGATGGGAGCTCAAAAAACCCCGACTGCCCTGTGTGTAGCAAATCCCTGAACAAGCTGGCTCAGCCCCTGCCGATGGCACATTGTGCCAACTCCCGACTAGTCTGCAAGATTTCGGGGGATGTAATGAACGAAAATAATCCTCCTATGATGTTACCAAATGGATATGTCTATGGATACAATGTAAGTGTTGGAGTCAATGACTTGCTGATGGCTAAAATAGCAGTGGTTAGAATAACTTGCTAGATGAAAATAAGAGCTTATAAACTCAGTCAGAAGCTAGAAAAATACTTCTTGCAGTAATTTTTTTTTTAAAGACTGTGTATTTAGCTGCTTAAATTGATCTTTATGAAGATATATTAATGGTCACATATCTAACTATGTGAATTTATAACACAAGATCATATGGCATTGGAAATCTTTCTCTCCAGAGAGCAATAATGTACAATTAAGTAACTTCTAGGGGCAAAGACATTTTCACCTCAGACCACAACATTTTTTTAAATTAAAAGTTCATTTCCTAAACAGTTCAATAATGCTTTGAGTTACAGTTGTGAAATATTATCTTTTGGTTTCACTCTTTTTCAGTCTCTGCTTTCTATTCGTCAAGATGACAAAGTAATCTGCCCGAGAACCAAAGAAGTCTTCAACTTCTCACAAGCTGAGAAAGTCTACATCATGTAGGTCCATAAAACACACAATGAAGTGCCGCTGGAATTTTGACACAGTGTATCTTGGCATACCCTGTAAAGAGGGAGCCTTAATGTGTGGCAAAGAAGCAAAACCTGCCACCTTGGGGAGCAGACCTGTGGGTGGCATTATTGTTTCTTGCGACCAAAGATCAATGAGCAACAATAAACACTCTTGAAAGCAAAACAAACAAACAAACAAACAAAAAACAAAAAAAGAAAAAAAAAAAAAAAAGAGAGGAATTATGACTTAAGTTTGTACTTGAATAAAAAACACAAAAACAAATTTTGATTGTTAAGGTTTTGTAACATAAGGTCAAAAATTGGACTCTTCTCAAAGAAAAGTACTTTCATCTTCTAAAGGATAGCTTTCTTTAAAGATGGACATTTGCACTGGGGGAAAAGTTACAACAGATCTGAAATTAAATCCATTTTTCTTCCCTCTTTTTCACAATTGTCCAAGACCCTTTTGTTATCAAAGATCTCAGTACTACCAACGTGTTCTCCTTTAAGCTCCTCTTTGCCTTCTTTATGATCCTCTGGTGAAGTAATCCTGAATGTGAATGATGTAACTTATTTCCATGGGAAGATATTTT
This sequence comes from Erithacus rubecula, assembly GCF_903797595.1. Lineage (NCBI taxonomy): Eukaryota > Metazoa > Chordata > Aves > Passeriformes > Muscicapidae > Erithacus > Erithacus rubecula. The sequence goes on from NC_136687.1 coordinate 5,501,013, forward strand.
TGATGTCTTTGACACAAGGTGGCTTCTCTGGAGGATCAAATAGGGACTGGTTTGAAGGAGTATGAAGTCTTTTTCCAAACCCAAATATTTTAAGGAGGTTGCATAAGTATCAAGAACTGAGAACATTTCAGGCAAAATCCAATGCTTGTTTAAATGTTCTTTTTCCAGTCTACCATAGTGTTAAAGTCCTTCTAAAGTTATTAGTTATGTGCATAGGGTTCAATATGAAATCATTAGTGCTACTGCCTTATTTCTTGCTTTGAGAATGTACTCACATGACAATGAGCTGGTATTCTTAAGTGTTGGGCGAAGTTTCTGAAGATGCCTTGCAGGATGATTACATAATTTTAGGGTCTAAATAGCATTCATTACTGAAACTAATAGTTCAATTTTAACAACTGCAGAACACATCCTTATGAATTTTCAAAAGAATTAAACCATTGTAGTTTAAACAAAACCATATTGTAGAGGTTTGTATTTAGCGCTTATTTTTGCATGTTGATGTTGATTAGCTAATAAAAGATTGTAAATGTAAGACATGTTAATAAAAATTGTTTTCCATTTCTTGATTATATAAAATTAGAAAGCTGTTTTGTGTTTAAATGTATAAAAGAATTAACTCTCAGTGGCCTCTCTTAAAAGGAATGTAACTTCCTCCAAGTGTTGATTCTCAGTGTTCTGCAAGATTCAAAAGAAAAAGAAAACTAACAACACACACACATACAAAAAACCAAACAAAAAAAAAAACCCCAAAAAATCGCCCAGCAAACCAAAAAATTGCCACACAGCAACCATAAATGTCATTCTTCAGAGCATTTCAGTCAAATTAGTATTTTTGGTTTAAACATTTTGTATATGAACAGGGATTTTTCTGTCTCTTTCTAGAAGATAGTCTCATGTTCTAGAGCCTTCCTGTTAATAAAATGTTGTGGGTGATGTTAGATGTGGGTTTTTCATGCTTTAAAGATTGCTAACAAAGCACAGACAAAGGACCACAACTTCTTTTCATGTTCAACACTTGAAGGTCACAGATATTGCTAAACTGCTGGTACTAGCCACAGTGAAACTGTAAATAGATGAGATTTCCAGGGAGGTGAGTCTGAAAAGGTTCCATTTTCAGTAGGCATCAATTATTGATGTTTCAGAACAGGTGTGTCTGGACCACTGCAGTGCTGCCAGCTTGGCACAGGCCAGGGCTCCTGCACTAACTTCTGGAAGGGAAGGGTCTGTTTTTAGGGCATTTTCTGAACTGGCAGATTTGATGATTCCTTAGAACAAGTGCAATGTACCAAGAGTAGATTGAGGCAGATACTGAGAGAACTTACATTAGTAACTGGAGTCAGTTACTTTCAGTTATGCAGTAACTGCTCTCTTCTTTTCTCCTGGGGCAAGAGTTGGAGCACCCTCAACTCAGAAAGGGGGAGGATGTCACCCTGAGGAGCAGTGCTAGTCAAACCCACATGGAGCAGCACCTCTGTTTCTTTGGGGCACTGGTTACAGCATCATTGCAGAAGGGCAAGCATAGCTTCGAGCATAGCAACCTCTCTTTTCCCTACTTTACAGAAATTCATAAAAGGCCAAAGCAGGAAAGAAGTGGTAGATTTCTGTGTGACCTGAGGGAATGTGTGGTAAATGCACAATAAATGTAGGGCATGGAAATTGTTACTTTGCTTCTCTTAAATACCAGTTAGAGCTGTGGTTTCCTGAGACCAGCCTTTTCTGATTTCTGTGACTTGAGCGGAGTGGTGGAGAAACCCACACTTCCCAAAAAAACTCCTTGTTTGGGATGGGAGGAGAAGAGAACAGCTGTCCTACAAGGAGGGCCCCTGTTGATGGGAGGTGTGATTCCAGAGGGCCAGGTGCCAACATGAGGACTCAGTCCCTGATGGTGTGTCAGCAGGGAGTGTTCCAGAAGGAGCGTAGGGGAGCTTCAGCTGTTTGTTAGCTCTGACTGCTCACTTTGGAAACCTGCAGCCTGTTCTGACTGAGTGAGGCCTGTGAGCCACAGCTGTGGCTCCCTGGCTGGCCTTTCTGAATTGCTGCTGCTCCCAGGCTTGCTCTGCCGTGGCTTTGGGAGCCCCCAGCTGCATGAGGGTCAGAAGTGGTGGCAGGCACAGTGCTTGGGTGCAGCTGGGAGCTCTGGTTTGCATTCCCTGGCTGCTCAGTGCAGCCTTGAGCTCCCAGTCCAACAGAGGTGTTGGTTCACAGCTCATCTCACAGGTGGTCCCAGACATCAAACCAAGAGCAGAAGGTGACTCAGAGTAAGTATAAAGTTACTTGAAATGGTAGAACTCTCCAGTAAAGCCAAGACTGTTTCCTCTCAAGATCTGGCTGAGCTGAAAATGAACAATATCCTTCACTGTGATGTTTTTTTCAGTCTTGCCAGGCAACTTAACAAGGCTCTGGATTTTGGTTGCAGTGTTCCTGTTAGAAGGCAACTGTTTGTCCCAGTTGTGATCAGGACAGATTCCTCTGATTTCCATGGTTACACCAAGGATGAGATTTGCCTTAACCTTTCCTTCTGTTTGTTGTGGTCCAAAGCCCTACTCTAAATGCTGAAAATTTTAAGTATTGTGAAAAGAGAGATACTGGTAACCCTTCACAGTGCCCTGTGTCAGTTCCCATTATCTTCCAGGCTGAAAAGGGTTCAGGATGCTGAGGTCACAACATTTTGTAGGTAGGAAATAGCAAAGCTGATACCAAACTCAAGCAAAACATTTTCCTGCAAGCTTTGAAGGCTGATGAACTGGCAAGGGTTTGGTTGGGTTTTTTTTGGTTTTTTTTAATATAAGCATGGCCTTTCCTACTCAGTAATAAAATTACTCCTTGGGGACAAAAAAGAATATATTACTTGGGACAGGAAGAATGAGAAAATTATGTCTGGAAATCTGCCAAAAAGAAGCCTTTGAACATGCATAATGGACCACTATTCAGGAAAAAAAAAAAAAAAAAAAAAAAAGAAATACTATGATTTGCTTTATTTTCAGCCTCACCCTGAGCAGAGTGTGTAGGGAAACATACTAAACACTTCTATTGAGAGTGCTTTGAGAGCCACACTGTGACAATGTGCAGTGGGTGTCCTGTTGCACGATAGAGGTCACCTGATAAAACAAAATGAGTATTTAAAACTACTTCATCCTGCTTTTTCATGTTCCATAATGAGGTATTCTGAACACCAAATAAAGCCCAGCCCAAATCCACATGATAGTCAAGTCTGATCTTCATTTCATTCTTGAACAGATAAATTTGTTTCCAGTGGTTTGCTCTAGTCACTGAATCTATTCCTTGTTTGATGATGAGGGGGTCAGATATTCACCAGGCTCTCCCTGCCATTATGCTTCTCCAAAGATTCGGTGTCTGGTTGGTTCTGCAACATGAGGCAGCCACACTGAAAGGCAGCATTTTTCTTAATTCAGTCATTTATTTTAAAGACTTGGCCCTGTTAGCTAAGCTCTTAAAAGTTTTCAGGAGTTCAACTTATTCTTTGTTTAGAAGGAGATGGAGGATGGACAGAGCAGAGCAGCAGAATTTCTTAACTCTTTACTAACACATCCTCTTAGAACCAGGTAAGTTCTGTATGAACTTCTTCTTCTTAGAAGTATCTCTGGCAAAGTTGGAGAAAAAAATTGCAATCAAAGCCAGAGAGAAGGAGCAAGAAGTTACAGTTCAGTTACTGTTGGATGTGAGGGCTGAAGATGTTTTTGGTACAGCAGCTGTAGAGCCAACACAAAGTAGTTCTACCTTACAGCTGGCTTTTGTGAGAAGTTGTGTGGGAACTAGGCATTGAAAAAAATTCCTAAGAGATGTCCTGATCTCAGTTTGAACTAAAGCTCTAAAACTATACATGGGAGTTCTTAACATAAAAATAAAATTAGTCCTCATTGCTAGCTAGCAACAAGTTGATTTCACTGAGAAGCTCACAGTTGTGAGTTCTCAACTACACCATAAAATCCTGTTATTTGATTATGTTGCAATTATTGAGATCTGTATCCTAAGCCAGAAGAAATCAGCTATAGGATAAGTAGCACCACAAGAAGAACAATGGGAAATAGCAGAAGAATAAGAACAGAAAGGGCTGCTGAACAAGAAAAGCTGTTTGGTTTGACTCATTAAAAATTAGATCAAGCATCAAGATATTCACCAGGCTCTCCCTGCCATTATGCTTCTCCAAAGATTCGGTGTCTGGTTGGTTCTGCAACATGAGGCAGCCACACTGAAAGGCAGCATTTTTCTTAATTCAGTCATTTATTTTAAAGACTTGGCCCTGTTAGCTAAGCTCTTAAAAGTTTTCAGGAGTTCAACTTATTCTTTGTTTAGAAGGAGATGGAGGATGGACAGAGCAGAGCAGCAGAATTTCTTAACTCTTTACTAACACATCCTCTTAGAACCAGGTAAGTTCTGTATGAACTTCTTCTTCTTAGAAGTATCTCTGGCAAAGTTGGAGAAAAAAATTGCAATCAAAGCCAGAGAGAAGGAGCAAGAAGTTACAGTTCAGTTACTGTTGGATGTGAGGGCTGAAGATGTTTTTGGTACAGCAGCTGTAGAGCCAACACAAAGTAGTTCTACCTTACAGCTGGCTTTTGTGAGAAGTTGTGTGGGAACTAGGCATTGAAAAAAATTCCTAAGAGATGTCCTGATCTCAGTTTGAACTAAAGCTCTAAAACTATACATGGGAGTTCTTAACATAAAAATAAAATTAGTCCTCATTGCTAGCTAGCAACAAGTTGATTTCACTGAGAAGCTCACAGTTGTGAGTTCTCAACTACACCATAAAATCCTGTTATTTGATTATGTTGCAATTATTGAGATCTGTATCCTAAGCCAGAAGAAATCAGCTATAGGATAAGTAGCACCACAAGAAGAACAATGGGAAATAGCAGAAGAATAAGAAACAGAAAGGGCTGCTGAACAAGAAAAGCTGTTTGGTTTGACTCATTAAAAATTAGATCAAGCATCAAGGTAGAGCTAAGAAATGTTATCAATCAGTTACCTTTCAAAGAGATTGAAATAACTGAAGCTTTTGAAAGTGAAAGAAGAAAAAATTAACATGGAAGTACTGTGTGATAGAGATCCAGACTTTGTTACAAAACTGCACCCAGCACCTTGCTGCTTGCTCCTAATAAAGATGGGAATGTGTGACATTGGTGGGCGGCGTGGAGAGGGAGATGCACTGAGGAAACCAGAAATAACTTAGCAACATGGAAGTGAAAAAAACTGCCTGTTATAGAAGCCAAGTGATCAGTCTCCTGGGATTGTTGATTGTTCAGCTCTGATGGAAAGAAGCTGCTCTAGTATCCAGTCTGGGAATCATATCACGTAGAATCAGAATGGTCTGGGTTAGAAGCCATCTTTGCAGATCATCTCATTCCAACCCCCTGCCATGGCCAGGGACACCTTCCACTATCCCAAGCTGCTCCAAGTCCTGCCCAACCTGGCCTTGGACACTTCCAGGGATGGGGCAGCCACAGTTTCACTGGGTACCCTGTGCCAGGACCTCTCACCCTCACAGGGAAGAATTTCTTCCCAATATCCAACCTAACCCTGCCCTCTGTCAGTTTGAAGCCACTGCCCCTTGTCCTGTCACTCCATGGCCTTGTCAAAAGTCTCTCTCCAGCTTCCTTGTAACCTCTTTAGGTTCTAGAAGGTGTTAGAAGCCTTCCCAAAGCCTTCTGCAAGCTGAACCCTCTCAGCAGAGGGCTCCAGCCCTCTGATCACCTTTGTGGCCTCCTCTGGACTCATTCCAGCAGGTTCAGATCCTTCAGGTGTTGCTGCACAGGGGTCTGGTGCTGCTGTGCTGGAAGCTGGAGCACAGGCCTGGGTGTTCAGGTCATACCTCTTACACTGCAGCTGGAGCAGAGAAATCACAGAGCTGTTCAGTTTCCCAAACTGAAATGGAAAATTAAAGCTGGTTAAGTGGAGGATAACATCTGTACCTACTCCTTTGACACTATTTCCTATCCTGTAAGATTAAATTGATATTGTGCATTTAAGGAAATAGTTATACCTACCCCAGAGAGCAGAGGAGCAAATTTTCCCAGGGAGATCATCTGCATTCCCAGTCAGGAGTCTTTCCTGATATAGCCAGAATGAAGACTGAGGAGAAAAAGATCATAAGGTCTGACAAAAAGATTTTTAACTAACTTAAATATTTTGTTCCCCACCTATGGAGATAAAGCAGGATCATATGGACAAATTCCCCAAAAGGAAATAAACAGATAATAAACCAGTAGACAATTTCCTTTTCTTTCTTTGGAAACCACAGCAAGACAGATTGCTCAGAAGAGCCGGGAGCAGAGCTGTGGAAGTTCCTCAGGGTGCCCACATGTGCCCCTTATGGAGATGTCTCCTTTTTCAAGTAGCAGCTTTAGGGATGCAAACCAGAGAAATATTTTATTAAATACTGGAGGGGTCAGGGGGAAATTTATCTTAGACAAGCTCAAGTTGCCTTAGATGCAATCCTTAAGGAAAACCTTGTATTCCTGCCAGGAAGGGCATCATCCTGCTAAACATCTCCACTGGAACCAGCTCTGTGTCCTGCTGGCAGAACTGCTCTGGGACAGCAGAAACCCAACAGGCAGCATCTGGACCCCTGGCTGCTTGCTGCTGATCCCCTCCTTTTGAGGTGACTCCTCGGTGGAAGCTGTTTTGATCAGTGGTGTGGGGGAAGAGGCTCTTCTCCATGAGGATTGTGACACAATTTTCTATTTTAAATTGTGCACACTCAAGCTGCTGTCTCGTTGTCCTGCTTCTCTGTGCACAGGAGCTCATAAAATTATTTGTTCCTATTTGTGGGTATAAGGAAATCAGTTTACAGTGCTGACTTCCACCATAGCAAATGGAAAGAATTCAGGCTGGGTGGTGTGGGATGCAGGAGAGCATCTCTGTGGGCAGCTCCTGGAGTGAGGGGAGCAGCAGCAGCATCTGGTGCTGTCTGTGCCAGCTGCAGACACCTGAGCAGAATGAAGAGGTCTGCTTTGGAGGGGAGAGTAACCCCCCATCTGATCAACTGAGTCCAGTGTCACATCCCTATCTATCTCAGGAGAACTCCAACTGATTCCTGGCTCTTTCCTGCAGTCAGCAGAGGCTTGAGCCAAACAGCCTTGGAGACTGTAAATAGATTTTGCCCTCAGGGCACTTGCAACTTGCCCATCCTCTGGGTACAGAAGGTGCCTGGAGCAGCTGTGCTGCCAACCTTTGTGTGGGAGCTGAGACACGGCCAGCTCCAGGAGGAACAACTCTGGAAGGGGACAAATACCATCAAGTGAGTGATCCAATCTTGTTAGACAGACAGGGAAGAATAGATGAGAATTGATGTTGCTGATGCAAATCTGCTGGCTTTTCTTTTCCAGCAGCACTTTGCAAATGTTGATCTCAGATATACATCCCCTCTGATGATCCAGGCTTTGTGGCATCTGTTTTCTTTGAATGTCACTGTCACATCCACTGCCAGCTATCTGGCTTCAGTGCTGCATTATCCTACTTCAAAAACAAGTGAATAAACAGAGTGCTGGTGTTATAGGACAGCAAATGATCCAGTTTAACTACCAGGTACAGAGAAAAGCCCAGAGGCTACAGCTGAATTGCTGTTTTGCTATTTCAGTGAGTAACAGACCTTCTTTGACACACCTAATTTTTATAATAATTGGAAAGAATGTCACCTGCCCTGTTAAGAGAGAAATTATCCTATCTTCAGCCAAAACATACTCCCTGTGTCTCTGGAACCTTCTTCTGAGGAGGTAAAATTAAAAATTTCTCACTGAAGTAAGATTAGCAACTCCTGCATCCAGAAATACCTCCCTTATTCTAAACCAATTAGCAAAGGATAATGACTGGTTTCTTTGCACTGGGAAACCACAAATAACATCACTGTGATCTCTGCATTTGAGGGTGTGAGATGCTGGAGTAAATTTTTATCTGAATAGAGTCTTTGGCTTAATTCTTTCCCTCCATATCTTGTATTTGCAGGAATACCATGAAAAGAAATCAGAGTGCTGGTGCCATTTTTGTCTTGCTGAAGAAGCCAAGATCTTTTGGCCAGTGAACCTAGCACTGAAACTCTGACTGGCTATTTTAAAAATATTATTTGAAAGTAACACCTCAAGGTATAGGTGAAGATCACGCTCAGGTGAAGAGATACTAAAAGATCTGGGCTAAATCATGAAGCCTCATAGAACAAGTTTCTGGAATGTTCTAAAACTTTATGTAAATCCCATTAAATACACCAGTATGGATCAGTTCTGTTAAAATACCAAAGATTAAAAATGCCACCTCACAGCTTCATCTTTTCCAAACAATTAGAGGGGCTGATCCCATCTCCAGAGGAACCTTCCTATCAACCTTCTCTGTCCTTAGGTAATTGAATCTTGACATTTGGAACATTCTTGAAAACTTCCAGTAGTCATGTTTAAAGCAAGGATGCTTCAGAGAGACACAATATCCTTTTTCTTACACTCTATTTGCAAAACACTGTCCCTCTGTGCTGTCCTCTCTCCAGGATCCACTGACAGCTCCACAGCCTGAGTAGCCAGGGTCCTGCTTTAATAGTTACTGTCTGAGTCATCAGGATTTTCATGTCCTGCAATTCCTGTTTTGGGTAAAACTTTTCTGGATGTAGTCATTCTGTAATGTAATGCCTTCCAAAGGAGCCAGTGGCAACAGATCTCCAGTGTCCTGATTTTGAATGTTGAGTCTCAAAACTATTTACAGTCCAGGGCTGTTTGGTTCAAGCACATCTGTCAGAAAAACATCATAATGACACAGAGAATCTGTTTCCTCACTGGTAAAATATGTGCCTGGTTTCCAGTTTGAATTCATCTTTTGTTTCTTGTGTTTTTCACTGCTACACTCAGAATCATTTAATGTGATCTTTTTCCCTGAAGATAATTTTATTTTATGAACAAGCTCAGAATAACCAAAACTGATTTAAATCTTTACTATTAGGCATTATTGCAACTATTTCTTTTCTGCTGTTTGTTCTTGTACCCTTCCTATATCTCACAGAATTTTTAAAAGAACTTTATATAATGCATATTATTTTAGTATTTGCTGTGCTGTTTACACATTTTACAGAACTTAAACTACTTAGTGCTTTTTGTTATTGTTCTGAAACTGTTTAACCCTGCTGTTCCCACAGTGTGATTCCATATAACAGAGACATATTTGAAATGTGCTGATGGTTCTGAAATAGCAAGGACTGCTGCTTTTCTATGCAGCAAATGCAGAATACGGATTCCTTTTAAAATATTCCTATGCAGTTCAAGGTCTGTGATACTTTTGAAGAGACAATGCAGTGTATTTCTGCATCAGATAAATTTTGTTCCCTGGGGTTTTTATTGCACCATTTAAAACAGAGTCCAAGCAGTGATAGAAGCATTTGGAGATGAGAAACCATACTGATTGCAGATAATTTGGATTCCTTGTTTGTAGTAAGTAAAGTTACACTGGTTTTGGCACATGTAAGGGAACCTTTTAAAACTTGCATTATTTCCTTGGGGCCACTTTAACCAGCTTGTGGTTATGGTGCCCAGGGCAGCCTTTGGCAGTTCCATTGTGATTTCAGTTCACCAGCACTGGCATTTCAAGGGAGAGTCACTTCTCTGACAGGAACAGGTTTTACAGTTGTAATAACAAGGGAAAATATTTTTTTCAGCAGCTTTTTGGTGCAATCAAGCTTTTTTCATTGGTTTATTAGCTCAAATATTTTTCATATTTATTTTTTAAACTGGCATTAGAGTTTGGGAAGGAGCTGGTATTTTTGTTGAGTTTTTTGAGGAGGGGGTTGGGGTTGGTTTTATTTGTTTTAGGTGGGTTTTTTTTGTGTATGCATGTGTGTTTAGAAAAAAAGGCAGTGTACCACTAGACACTTTTAATGTTTCTGTATTGTTCTATTTCTATATTTTGGTTTACTCCATTCACTTCCCTCTACAAGCACAGTCATTCTTCTTGGAAAATGTCCCCACCTTTCTCAGAGACATGTGTTCTCTTTTAAACTGTCATTAAAATTAGTTTCTATGATGTGATACTCAGGAATGCTTTTTGCAAACAAAATCTCTTCTTTGCCTCTTTTATTGTGAGACTGTGATTATGTTTAAAGGTTCAGATCTGTTTCAAGATTTATTCCTGGCTTGGAAAGAGTGTGGCTTTGCACAGGGATGGAAGATCCAACAGAATATGGGGAAAAAGGGTTTTGAGTGGGGTTTTTAAGAGACATTTTATATATATATATATGTATGTATGTGTGTGTGTGTGTGTGTGTGTGTGTGTACAGATAAATATAATGTGCCACATTTAAATATCTGTCACACGTGGCCTTGGCAATTCTGGGTTAATGGTTGGACTTGATGATCTTAGGGATCATTTCCAACATAAATGATTCCCTGACATTCCCAGGTGACCCCTAAGATTTTGGCACGTCCACCCCATTGCCACAGGCTGTTGCTACAAAGCCTGTAAGCTCAAACTCTATAGTTAAAAACCAAAATAAAATCTCTCGTTGACAGTGCAAACGATTTGTAGCTGACACTAAAAACATGGAGCAGGATTTCCAGGGTGAGCCTTTCCCCAGGAGCAGCGGCCTCAGCCCCAGCCTCTCCTGGCTGGACGGGCTACAGGTGTTCCTGCATTGCCACCTGCTGGGGGCTGCGCCCAGGGCAGGGACACGGGGACACGGGGACAGGGGATATGGGGACACGGGGATATGGGGACACCAGGACACGGGGACACGGGGACACGGGGATATGGGGACACGGGGACACCCGCACCTCGCAGCCCCTCCTGCAGGAGCCCCGTCTCCAGTGGTCCCCCCGCGTGTGGTTTCACACCGGCAGAAATGCCCCGGGCTGCTCCTGGAGAGGAAAATAAACAGAGCTCATGGTGTGTGTAATTCACCAGGCACACTTGTGGTAAAGAGTCACGAAGTTCAGAGTCTTATAATGTCAATTTTTACTCTTATCTGCAAATATACTCATCTTAAAATGCTTCTGTATGCATTTAATTTTTATTCTCATTTGAAAATGTACTTATTGAAAAGTGTATTTCTCATAGCTCTGTGAGCTTAACCAGTATTATATTTTTCTAATATAATATTTTAATAGCATTATTGTATTTTATTATCTTATAGTAATATATAAAACACATAATATAAAATATATAATACTATATTATATTTTAAACTAATATTATATTTTTACAATATTTATGTATTGTAAAGAATACATAGCTTTAGGGTGTCTTAGGGGGGTTTGGTTGTTTTTTTTTTTGTTTGGGTATTTTTGGGGGGTTTTTTTATTAAATAAACAAATAAAACACTTTCTAAATAGATGTAGAACTTTTTCCCTCAGCTGTGTCTGTCAGGGGCTGTGCCTCTCGTGGCCATGCAGGAATGCAGTGACAAAGGCAGTGACAGAGGCTCTCACAGTCACCCAGCTCAGACCTGTGCTGGCAATGCAGTTTCCTTGTCTATCCCTATAAATATACCTTGCCCACTTGAAACTGTTGGCTGCCAGTTTTGCTTACATTTCAAAAAAATAAACTCCATGCTTCACTAGAATTCAGGTTCCATGACCTGGAGCAGAACTGGATGTCAAGGATAGTAAGAGAATTTTTTATACAGTTTACTGAGCAAGTTTATTGCTTTTTCAGTATTTGTTATAATTTTACCACTGTGACTTGTGCAAAGAGGATAAGTAGGAATGATTCATTTAAGAGGCCATTTAGCACTCAGGTGAGACAGGTGAGACACAGGTGGCTGCAGTAGTTACACTACTAAGGTCACCCTGCAGGAGAAACTGCAGCTCAGGGGATGGGATCATATGTTCTGGCTGGACCTATAAATCTCATTCCAAGCTTTACTGAGGTTCAATTGCCTAAAAAATTGTGAAACATTTATGAATCCCAGTAGTGCACATTATAAAAGAATGTTGGTCAGTGGAACTGTTGTGACACACTCACTACAGAAACCAAGAGCATGCAAAGGGGTTCAGATACATTAAATATCAATAAATATTTTCCCATTCTGCTTCAATATGGGTATTGAGCCACAAAAGTGCAACACACCTCCTTAAAAGCATAAATAGCTACAGACACTTCACAAGACTTGCTACCTCCTGCTTTTCTTCTTCATTTTAGTTATACTTCAACATTTTCCTTCCTCTCAAATGTGATCTTTGCACTCTATTTTTGTCCCGACTACCTCCTTAAGCCAGGAACTTTCCTCCTGCCTGCAAAAGCTGACCTGCATAAATAATCTCTTCATAGAGACAAGGCATTCTTTTACTATAACATAAAAGAAATTCCCTGGAAAAGCTCGTTTTGATCCATGAGGCTTCCTTGTTCACTGCAAATAAAAGCTCGGGCACTGTCCTGGTGCTGAGGGGATTTGGATGGATGGCTGAGGACTCACTCCTGTGAATGAGTGATTGCAGTGTCACTGTGGGTCCAAGCTGCCTGCTGTGAACAGAGGAATCTGCAGTGGCAAACCCAGAGCAGTGTTTGTGCAGTGCTGTGCAAAGGCTGTGAGACACACACAGACCCAGCACCCATCCCTGCATGGAACAGCAACAGCAGCTCCTCATTGGGAATGGCCTTAACTCCCCTTTAACAGGAGGCAGCCCTGCAGCTTTTAGCAGCTTCAGGGCAGTTCTTTCCTTTCCACATCCTTGGAACAAAAAGAAGAAAGGAGTTAATTTGGGTATCTGAGCTACATGCAGTCTCCTTTAGAGAAACCAGCCTGAGTTACTGCAGCTCTACAACAGCCTAAGGTTTCCCAAGGATGGGGCAGCTCAGGCAGAAGGAGCTTCTGAACAGTTCCACCAGTGAGTCAATGTGACACCCAAACCAGCCTCTTCATGTTGGTTAAGAAATTTCTGCTAACACCAAATGCTTGAAAGCAGTATTTACACACAGGAAAGTGTCATTTCTGACTCTGTATGATTTAGCATCAGAGGATCTTCATGCAGAGTTTATGCTGGATTTCCTCTTTTGGTAGCCTTGAGGGTCCTCTTTTCCTCTGCAGTCTCCTTTTCTACATGTTAACAACCTTCAAGCTGCCTTTTTTCATCCCCATCTGATCTGAGTCCTGCCTTAAAGGCTGGTATCCACCTGACCCCCCAACACACCCCTGGGCAGTGCAGTGGGGTGTGCCTTGGTCTTTTTGGGGTGCATTCCTGTAGAAAAGCTACCTTTTGGTGTGGATATATATTGTCTATCACATAAAACCTCGTTAAGTTCCACTTTGAGTCTGCACAGATATTTCAGTGAAGAAAAAAACTATTTACCTGCATTGATACTAATCAAGTGTGTCCACATTAGTGTGCAGTTTCAGGAATGCTGTAGGATCATTTTTTAAAATTATTCTGGACATGAATACAAGATATGTGTAGGAAGCTGCTCCTTGATTTGTGATGGTTCTCCTACAGCTAATGCTCCTCCATTCAACTCACAAGTGGATATTTAATTAGTGATCTAGGCCCCACAGAGCAGGTTCATTCATCTCCTATGACAGAATTATAAAATGTTGCAGTAGGCTGAAGTGTTGTCACAGTCACTATTTCACGTAATTAGAGGAGGTCACCAAGTACCTTTGGCCTTGCATTATTGATGATTTAATAAATAGACCATTTCCCCTTTGGGAACATCTGTTTAAATATAGTCTTTATCCCTTACAACGTAGGTCAGAGCTTTGAAATATGTCACCCTTTTGCTCAACTCAAACTGGTGGTTCAGCATCTATTCAGCTCACATAGAAGGTCATTTTCTTTACAACCCAATTGGCACAAACTCTGTACAATTTAATCTAAGTGTTTATCATGTTTCTGTATCTTCAGAAACAAAAATTATTTCAACTCCAAATTATTTGTAGGAAAGCCTTTCTCTGCCTAAGTTCCATTTTGGCAGGGAAAGAAATCCTCCTTTTTAATTTCATGTCATTAAGCTGAATGCAGCTATCTTCAAAGTTCAGAAAGGTTTCTTTTTGACTGACATTGTCCTTCATTGCAAAGCTGGAAACAACCCTTGGCAAAGAATCATCTAGTAAAATGGTGGAACTGTCTCCTACTGAGATGTTTCTTATATTTAAAAAAATAAACCAGATAATTTAGTATTGCACAAAGTCTTTAAATAATCCTTCCTAGAGCCATCAGTTTGACCTTTAAAATTTGTTATGGAACAAATAGTTCTTTAATGTAAGAACACCCAAATCATTGTCAGTGGACAAAATTCTGGAGTGTTTCTTTGCCTATGTGTTTGGCCAAATGTACTGGACCAACTGAAGATGACTTCTGGATGGACCAGCTGGTCCTGTTGGAGATCCCTTCCTTTAGGAGAACATTCCCATTGCAAATGCCTCCTGCCAAAAATGATAATGTTGGGTATTCTGGAGAGTTGGTGGACAGGACAGTATTTCTAGAAGGGTCTGTGCTCCTGCAAGGTGTCACTCACTTTGGAGCACTCACAAAGTGTCACCACGTTGCTCTTGCTAATGTCTCAATACAGATGTAAGAAATGTAATCCTTGTTTCAACAATCCATGTAACATGAAGCTACAGAGCCAGGATTTGTTGCAACCAGGTGTAAACAAAAAAACCCATTGAACTCAGAGGCTCTGAAGGGATATCAGCTGGTGCTCAGCTCTGCCTCTGCACTCCACAGTGTTCTGTGTTCCTCTCCATGGAACAGCCCAGACCAACAGGGGAAAATCAATGCAGGTGAAGAGGCTTGTGACTTTTGCAGCTGAATGAATTTTTCAGTGTTCAGGCTCTCTTCAGCCTTTTATCAGGCTGGTCCAGATGAAGAGTATGGAAATGATTGAATGGTGGATATTTACCATATTCATTAAAAAGTAGAAGAGAAAAGGAGACTCAGCAACTTTAGCCAACACGATTTTATGCAATTGTCTTTGATTTTAATAAATAAATAAGTAGCCTGGCTCTCACTGGGATTTGCCTAAGGGATTATCATGAATGAGTTACATAACTCAGCACTCATTCATTCATTCATCAACTGATTCTTTGCAAAACCATATGGCTCCTTGCAGGGATTTCTTTAAACATTATGCAAAAGTATGAAATCATTGCCTTTGTAGATGCTAAGTCTGTTGCTTGAGGCTCCTTTTGAAATTCCATTTCCAGATAGCACAGCAATGCTCCTTTTGCAAGTCATACCCTAACAGAAAGCAGTTGTTCTAGCACTTTCAATCAAATGAAGGAAAGAAATAGATATAAACAGTGAAAGAGTAAACTGATCTAAACTTGAAAGATGAGCTGTGCCACTCTGCATGACTTTCACATAGAAATGCACTGTGCTTCATGGAAGACAATGGGGAAAGGACAAACATTATTAAAAAGCAGGATGTCATTGGTTTCATGCATTGAGTCAGAAATAGCAGAGCCACTGCAAAATGCATGTATTGATTTACTCCAGTAAATCTGGTTGATGATGTGAGCCCATTTCTAGTGAAAATTGTTCAATTGTTCCATTTTTCCCAATCACAAGAGCCAGCAGACACAGCTGCAACACCGACCCACACAGATTGCTTCCAACACCGGATTAATGGAAATACCTGTCAATCAGCTGGCAACATCTTCAAACAGGAACAGGTACTTTAGGATGTTCAAAGCAGGCCCCTGCAAGGTCTTGTTCATTCCCAGTGGTTAAGCAGCACTTTTACTTTTAATTGAGCACTCAGAACTGCATGTTCTGCCAGCAGTGAATCCAGGGCAGTCCCACAGCTGAACCAGACCTGTGGGGTAGCACACAAGGACACTTTAGTGCTGGTGCAGCAGTGTCCAGCCTTGGTCCCTCATGGCAAGAAGGTCCGTGAGGTGCTGGAGGCTGAGGCTGGGGAAGGGGCTGGAGCACCATGGCTGTGAGGGGCGGCTGAGGGGGCTGGGGCTCAGCGGGGAGACAAGGACGCTCGGGGGGCTTCTGGTGGCCAAAAACCTGGGCTCTGCTCCCAGGTAAACAGTGACAGGACAGGAAGACAGTTTTAAGGTGCACCAGGAGAGGTTTAGGTTGAACATTAGGAGGAATTTCTTCACAGAAGTGGCGACTGGACCTTGGAAAGGGCTGCCCAGCAAGGTGGCAGAGTCACCGTCCCTGGAGGTGTTTAAAGAAATACTGGAGTGGTGGTGTCGATGATCTGGAAGATGTAATTAACTCTGTGATGAGCAGAGGCGCTGTGTGCCGGCTGCTCGCCCCCCCAGAGACAACGAAGGGTTAACCATCCCCTCACACAAAACCGGGCGCGGCTCCTTTAAGGCTCCCCCCCCCTTCCCGGCCGCGCTTCCGGGTGCCGGTAGGTCACGTGGGCAGCGCCGTGCGGAAGCGGCGGGAGGGGGCAGTGGTAGGTGCCGGGAGAGGGGGGTGGAGGAAGGTACCACCCGCACGGCGGGGGGAGCAGCACCCAAAGGGGCTGGGCTCACTTGGAGGCGTGGTCCCAGCACTCGGTGGGCGCGGCTCTGTGTGGGTGTGGCCCATCCCGAGGGGCGGGGTTTGCTTAGGGGCGGGGCTCCGCCCAGGCCCGGAAGATGGCGCCGCCCAGTCGCGGCCGGGCCCGTCGGCGCTGGTGGATCCCAGCGGGGGCTCGCCCGGCTTGAGCGACCTTTGGGGTGGGTGTCCCGGCAGCTCCGGCGCCCCGGTGCCGGCGGAGATGGACCAGCGCCTGGCTGAGCTGGTGGAGGAGCTCACCACCTCGGGGGAGCCGCGGCTGGAGCCCGGCAGGATGAAGGAGCTGAAGAAGATCTGCAAGTACGTCCGGAGGGAGGGACAGAGCCGGGCCCCGCTCGTTGTCCCCGGGCCGGCAGTGCCGGGCGGAGCCGCCCCGAGCGCTGTTCCTGGGGACTGGGTGCTGCCAGCACAGAAGCCGCTCACTTAAAATTTAAAATAAATGTACGTTTGTACGTGCTGAGCCTTTTAAAAATATCTCCCCCTCCTTTTTCTTCGTTCTCTCCGTGCTCAGGTCGTCGGAGGAGCACATCAGCCACGCGTACCACCTGCTGCTGACGCGGCTGCGGGAGGAGCACGCCGAGATGCGCTTCTCCGCCTTGCAGGTGCTGCAGGAGCTCTTCGCCAGGTCCCACCACCTCAGGACGCTGCTCATCTCCAACTTCCAGGAGTTCCTGGAGCTCACGGTGGGGATCGACCACGAGCAGCCGCTCCCCCC
Source organism: Erithacus rubecula (assembly GCF_903797595.1). NCBI lineage: Eukaryota > Metazoa > Chordata > Aves > Passeriformes > Muscicapidae > Erithacus > Erithacus rubecula. The sequence continues at coordinate 5,518,170 of NC_136687.1, forward strand.
GCCCAAGGAGGTGGCGCAGAAGCTGAGGAGAGCGGCCATCGAGGCAGTGCAGGACTGGCACCAGAAATACGGGGAAGCCTACAAGCAGCTGTCCCTGGGATACCACTTCCTAAAGCAGAACAAGAAGGTACTCTGCGATTTTACTCCACTCTGTGGTATTAGGTGATGAACACCACCTGTTCAAAGTAAGGCAACCAATAAATGTCAAAAAAAAAACCAAAACAAAGTGTAGGAAACAACCTTGCCTGTAAGAGACCTCCTGTTGAGCATGGTCTTTGGAAAACAAACCGGCTTTGTTTCTGTTCATCTTGCAGTCCTGTAAGTTTTAGAAACCCCAGTCTTGTACTCACAGCTGGGCTCTGCCTCTTTCAGGGTCACCAGCTGTCTTTCACTCTGATTCCTGACTGCAGCCCCAAGGTTCAGCTGTTTTGGGATGGACAATAACAGACACGCCTTAAGCTGAGGATAAACAGCTATTAAATCTTTCTATGCCAATTTAAACTAGCCTGACTTCTGTACTGAGGTACCCAGTTCTAGGTTCCCTTTCCTGTACAGCTTTGCAGGTGTATGTGCCTGCCACTCTCAGCTGCAGTGTTACTGTGCCAGAAAAGAGGTTTTAAGAAAGAAAAATCTCATGAAAATCTTAGCTTTTAGATGTCACTTCAAGTTACTGTGTTTGGAACATTCTACTGCTTTAGTCTGTCTTCTGAGGTGCAACAGTGAAATTTGGAATGCTATTCTAGCATTCACACTAGCTACAGTGATAATTACAGGCTTTCAGTAAACATACTGATTTTCTTTCTCTTCAGAAAGACAAATTCAGATTCCTAACAGGAGATGAAAGCCTCTGTGATATCTGATGTATTTCTGTTGTTTTCTGGCTTTCATAGTACACTAAGGATGTTCCCTACAGAACTGTGCTGTGCTGGTGATTTTGGCATCTGCTCACAAAAGGTGATTGTCCTTGAATTACCCTTTTTATCTTGTTTAAGAAAGGATGCAAACAAAATGACAGTCACGAGAAGTGCAAGACTGAGACAAGGGGGCTTTAACACATAGTGCAGTTTCACCCAGCTAAACACAAGTGTACAGCAACTCTGTTGAAGTTTGGCAGGTCTGTCTGTGCTGCTGTGGACAGTGGCTGCTCCCCAGTAGCAGCTGGGGATCCCTCTCCATGTTTTGATATGAGCTGTGCTATTTTATAGAGCAGCTGAATTTGAGTTCTTCTACATTAGTACTAGCATTAATACTAATAGAAGCCATCTCAGGTAGTTCAGTATCTCTTGTACTTACAGACTTGTTATGGGCAATTGGCCTCTTGCCAGTTTTATACTTGAAGTTTGAGAAGCAACCAAAAGTTTTCAGGAGGCATTTGCTACTTTTTTTGTGGTAAAATACATCAGCTATTGAGTTTTACAGGTTTGGTTCAGTAGTGTAGGGCAGCTTGGTTGGAGTGTTAGCTCTGTGTGTGGTTCATGGTTGGGTTTTGGTTGTTTTTTTCTTAATGATCACCAAAATCACTTTATAAACAGTCAGAAGATGACAGCTGCTGCTCTGTTAGGGTGTAAAGCAAGAGTGCTCCCCAGTCTTTACATATTAGCAGGTCAGCAGTAGTAGGTACCAAGCAGGTGCCTCTATAAGTGTTTGACTTTAAAAGCAAATAATACTTCAGTATACATGAAGGGAATTATTTTCAAGTTCCTGTATCAAAGTTAAGAATAAAAGGGGGAAAAAAATTCACATATTTGCAAAGATTTGCATATCTGGGCACATGACCTGTAATATTTGTATCTGAGGAAAGCATGGATGGAATTACAAAACAGGATTTCAAGAAGATCCACAGAGAGCATAGTACTGCTGTATTCCAATATTTTCACAAAAAAGGTTGCAGTCATTGTCTCAGCCTGCTGCTTAGCATCCTTGCAGTCGAGCAGTTTTTGCTCCTCATACATTTAGTTCCATAATTGCAGACCAGCAATGAAAGGCTTCATGATTCTTTTGGTGCAGAGAATGGGAACAAATGGGCAAATGACTCCACTGCAGGTACTCTGGCATGAGGCAGAAGTTGTGCTTTAAGAAGCTGTAGCTGTGTCTGGTTTCCTGTGCAGTCCAGCCTGACTGCCAGGTGGCTGTAGTTCCTGGATTCTGTATCTTTGTGGTACTTTTGTGTGGATCTGTTCCTCCCAGTTCTGTGTGGGGAGCTGTGCAAAGGAAAATCAAGTCCTGAGAACCAAGAAAGCTCATCCTGGTGATCAGCATGATGCAGCAGGTTGTGAGACCAGATCTTTTTCCCATCACCCTTCTGCCCATCTATTCCCTACTAAAAAAAGAGCTTGGTGAGTGTGCCTATTTCCTAAACTGATGGAGAACCTCCACAACAGTTTGTTGGACAGCTGTTAGATAAAAACATTTGTGTGGCTCCAGAATTCTGTTGTAAGTTATTGAGAATCACTACTGGATGTTGACATGCTTGATAATCTAACAGTGGCAAGAATGGCAAACCTTCAGTGAGTGCATGTGATGGAGACATTGCACCAGAAAGTCTGTGGGCTGCAGAACCAGCAAAGTGCAGGCTTGCTCAGCACTCAGCATTGTCTGTCTGGCAGTTCATAAGGGTTATATGGTAGCAATCAAAGGAAATTCTGTGTTTTTCAAAAGGGTTTCCTTCTGCATTAATGCAAGCAAGCCTCCCTTCTTTAAAACAGGAGTGAAATTTTTTTTGCGTTTTCAATCCCTTCTAAGACCAGACTAAAAACCAAAATATTGCTAAATATTTAAGAAAAATAAGCATTTTGAGTTATTCAGATTAGTGTTTATAATTCAGCCATAAGTAAGTCAGACAATGTTTTTTTCCCCTCAATATTAAAACCCAACATTGTGATTGTAAAATCACAAATTTGTCTTTCTAAATTTGAAGGTCTTCTCTTTTTACTAGTTGTTATAGTGCTTACAAATTTTTCTAAATTTGCTGGTGGACCTGGTATGATGTTTTCATGTAATCTTAATATCTACTCTGTATAGTCTCTTCCTGCTGATTATCCCTAGCTCCTTGTCTCCAGTGCTGTGACAGAAGTCTCCCAAAGCCCAGTTTGTTTCTGCACTCTGGATGTGAAAATCTAAGGGGCTTGTTTTTCTACCTTATGATTTTTTTTCCTCTTGAAAGCCATTGATTCTCAACAGTCCTTTATTAGTAAGAGTAAAAACTCTGTTCACAATTGCTGTAGTTATTGATTCAAGGGGGAGAAGAGATAAAAGAAAATGCTGCTGAGCTTCTGGCTGATCGCTGATGTTACAGGATTTTTCAGCACAGATAAGGATCTTAGGAAATGGATTTTCTATATATTTCTTATGAGGAGTGTTACACTTTTTTTCTTAATTTCCTCCTTAGGTGGATTTTCAAGATGTGCATGCCAGAACTGTGGCTGAAAGGAGAAGGGAAGAAGAGAAGCAAAAACGACTGGAGAATGTTTACAAAGAAAAAGTCAAAAGAACTGAAAAAGAAATGGAAGGTTGGTTGTTACAGCATACTGCAGCTTTGGTTCTTTTAGTTCATTTTTTAAACTAAAATTGGTTTGGTTTTTTGTTTGTTTTTAAAGCAATCTTTTTTAAGGGTATATAAAGTAAATTTTGAGAGAATAGCTATCCAGATAATAACTGACCACAGAAAGCAGGAATACTGCATTTGTTGGAGCTCAACCCTTCCTCTCTCTCACCTAAAGAACAGCAGAGGAAAGAAGTGGCTGTATAAATTCAGTAGAAAGAGATGGAAAAGAAAGAAAATGTTACCAAATAAAGATCTAGTGTCTAATTCAGTAAAATAGGAGTGCATCACCCCCAGTAAACAAATCATAAGACTTTCTTGAGCTAGTGACTTAATTTGTTAGGCACAAACTTCCCAATGCCTGCTGGCCAATGGCATTACTTATATATTCAGTGATTGTGTTCCAGAAATACAGGCAATGGTCTGCACAGGAATCCTGTGATTCCTGCACAGAATTACAGAATTCAGTGTAGGATAACTGTGAAAAGTGTCACAGTGCAGCTAGAAAATGTAACTGGGGCCCAAGTCTCTGAGCAATATTTGCATAGCAGACACATTTCTGTCATCCCAAAGAAAAAAAGAGATAGTAAGTATATTATGCTGCAGTTATAAAGGGTTATTTAATTAAATTACTTTGGTGTATGTAATGCATGCAATTGTGTCTGCATTTATTCTGCATGCTGGAAATGTTTTCATGCACGAGAGTAGAATTTTAAAGAGATTTAACTTTCTTCAAGTAATTTGTATCAGTAGCATCTCTTTGAGCAATAACATACATTCATGGCTATTCCTTCACACAGCTGTAAAATTCATGGCTGTAAAATGAATATCCACCAACATCACTAAGAATATGTCATTGCACTTTGTTTTCCTTCAAATCCTATGAAGCACTTTAGTCATCTTTACATACTGAAATTTTAGAGAGGATAATGAAAGGAAGAGCCCTGATTCTACATGCCTGGCTCAGGAAATTCTAGATTTCCTGCTTAGGTATTGTCACTTTTATAAAGACAGTTTCTGCAGAAGAGGAATATTTGTATGGTTCAGTCCTCACTGGATAAATGGATTCACCCTTTGGCAGTCATATGTGTTTTGTACCTCTGTCTGCTCTAGAGACATTAATATTTTACAGTATCTAACAATTTTATAAAATGATTGTGTTTTGATAGAAATGTCCCAAGAGATTGCTGATACACTGACAGAGATGGAAAACTGTTTCCAGCTTCTGATGCCAGATCCCTTCAATTTTGGGGTGAACGACATTGACCTGAAGCTCAGCAAACGAACATCTGCTAATGAGGCCAGACCTGCATCCCCCTTGTCCTCCCAGGGGGAAGTTAACCCATCCTATCTGGGGTGCATGGATGATGAACAGCCATGCTGCAGCAAGGACATTCTTCCTGCTTCTCACTGTGTTGCAACTGATGGAAACAAAGAGGCAGATGAGAAGCCTGAGCAAAAAGAGCTGGATGGAGGCACATGCTCAGACATTCAGTACAGTGACTCTGCTCTCGATGATGATGAGTACCAGACTTTTGTTAGGAACCATGGGCTTATTTCACATAAATATACTCTAGACCTTGAAGTCTCCACAGGTACCTGGAAGAATTTTTGACATATAGCTGGAGGCAGCCTTTCTCTGAAGTGTTTTGTGGTTTTGGTTTTGTTTCTGTTACTTAAATGCTTGGGCTACTGGACGCCACTTTGTTTTGGGATTCCTGGATGTCACTTTGATTTTTTAAAATTTATTTATTTATTTTTCTGTTTCTGGTTCCCCTGGTAGCTGTTCTTATTTGTTTTGGGTGTCCTTGTGTGTGATTAGTAGATTTCATTAATTAACTTCTAAGACTGAACTTCTGTAGTAGTTGTTGCAAGCCCATTATTGCACTTCATAGTATCTATAATGAGTCTCTTGTGTTTTAAAAAATCTGTTTATCAAATACAATTTTCTTTCTCTTTACTATTCACCTCTTTCTCCCTGTAGCTGGGGAATAAGCTGCTAGTTTAAAAACCTTACAATTGGGTGTTTCTGAAACTTTTTCCTTGCAAGGAAGTAAGTTTTCCTAGCAAGTCATTACACCTTTTTTTTACATAACTTTGCTAGTATGAATTACCTGTAGAAAAATCAGGATGCTTTGTGTTTTGGAAGTCTCTTAGAATTGCTATCCAAAGGGAATTCCATGTACAGGCAGTAAGGGTGATACCTGCTGACAAAAGTGAGTGAAAAGTGTAATTTTTACTTGAATAATGGCATACTTGGCTTCTTTGGCACTCAAGTCCTGTTACTACCAGGGTAGGGATTATTTTGTATTGAATATGAAGAAATGGGTACAATAAGGCCCAGTTCATTTGAACTTGGGACAAGATATAGTGTAAATAGTAAGGCTGAACTTGCCTGTGGTTTATTTGGTGATTCCTTAGTAACAGTTACTTAACCTACCTTTCTGGCATACTGGACTGAACACTTTTCATATTTTCCTCAAATTTTTTGAATGTGTGGGTAGTAATAGAATTAATAATTAATACTGAACACAGAAGCATTCTGATGCTTGTAACTTTCCCTGGAGTGATCAAATGTCTTAGAGTAATTTGGCTTCTTTAGCTCCTGTAGTGAAGGTACCATAAATCCCATGCACTAACTCTTTCTCCATTTTGAGCAGATATAAAAGTGCAAGAGAATGAAGATAACACTGCCATCATAAACAGTGTCATGGATGCTCACAAACTTCTCAGAAATAAGTTCTGGCCTTCTGTGCAGTCCTGGATTCAGGTGGGATAAAGAGATAATTATTTTTTCTTAATTTTTAAATAAAAAAATAGTGAAACAAAGGCTGGGATACAGTAAAGCTTGAGGGAGAGTGACCCAAAAGGAAATGAAGGTTGAAGAAACAGCAACAATTAGAGAAAATTTCCATTCCAGTAAGGGTGGACTAAAGGAGACTGCAGGAGCTGTGTAGCTTGTTTGATAGCTCTCAGCCTTGGGTGTGGTATCTATAGGCAATTTTTTTTTGTTTTTATTTTTTTAAGATAGGTAAAACATGACTTCTTTGCAAAGTCTTAATGTAAAACAGCTTATTTTTTTTTAGTCATCTCTCTATCAGGGTAGCAGTATATCATGGAGCCTCCTGTGTGGAATTTGGCCTCCTGAAGGGCACTCTCAGAAGATGTTTGTAATAGCTATTCATTCTTTGGATTTACTAGTTGCTATTAGTTTTTGTAGTCTAGATAGAAAAAGAACTGGCTTTACCAGTTGTCACTCATAAAACAAAAAATTTGTAACACTTATTTCATTAATTATGAGGGAAAACTGGATTTTCTTTTTTTGGCTCAGATTTCTGGAAGAAAATAAGAATGTTGTTTTCTTGGTTTGCAGCTACTTACCAGAGCAGGAATCAATGATGATCGGCTGAGATCTGCCATTGAACTCAAGAATAAATTGGAGACTTCTATGAAGAAATACAAGGAAATGAACATTTCCTTTAAAGCAAGAAAAAGAAAAGTGGTGAGTTTCTTAAAATTCTGTTTAACTAGAGAGGGCATTAGTAAAGCTTAGCTTGTATACAGAAGAATGCTCTTTCTTTAACCTCTAACCTAGGAAACTTTTCTACACAAATTTTATTGTAAAGTACACTAATTCAGCTGATCATGGCTTCCCTCAAGGAGCACTGACCAGCTGGATAATATTCCAGGAGCCTGGTTATTAGACCAAAATTGTTTAAAGCATCCCTGTTGTTGTTTAGGATAGAGAAGTGGGTAAGTGCAGATTTTATTTACTCTTTGTTGCTTTACGTGTAGCACTGTTAAGTTCTCAACTTCTTTTGTGCCTATTTCTCAGTAGACACTGTACTGCTGATTTTCTTTCACAACTTACTAAACTCTGAATGTCTCAGTTCAGGAAAGTAGTTTCTCTGCTTTGTAGCATTTATTCTGTACTAAGCATGTAATGTGATTAAGGTTATCATAGGAAAATTTAGACCATCAAACTATTTCACAGAGATTAACTACTTATGACAGTTCTTGTGAAATAGGTGGATTTTGTGAATAAACAGAGGCTGAAAGATCAAATAAATTATTCAGACCCAAAAAGGAGTTTGTGGCCTGTTTACATAGACAAAAAGCAAAGCTGCAGGATACTAATTTCTGTTGGCTGTGATGAAATGAAGTGGAATAACTGCATAGCTTGACATGAAAATAGGTGCTTTGGGTCAGAGTCCAGATTAAAGTCTGGTTTAGAATTACTGGGTTGTAAAAATTTGATCTGGACATAACACCTTGAGCTAAATTGTATAGTCTCATTTAGCTGTGACTGAGTGTTGTAGACTTTGCCTTCATTGTACAAATGAAGCTAAATCAAGATTAATCTGGTTCATCATCTTAACACCTCCTGATGTGCCACACCAGTCAAAAATGCCAACTCTGAATGAAAAGTACTGAAAGACTGTCTTGTCAGAGGCTTTTGTCTCCAGTGAAATATGTGTGCTACCTTTATGCAACCAGCTATGAAGGAATCCAGACATCTGCTGTCATTCCTGCCATTTGCTTGACAGGACTTCATTTGCTGCACCTCTGCATGGAATATTGGTTGCTATATTTCTTGTAAGATATAAAAGACATTCAAGCCTTGATTTTCATGTGTGTGTTTTTAGAATGGTATTGTTACCACTTATGAAAGTGACTAATGCTATCTGTATGTTTATATAGCATGTTTAGAACTAATACCTATATTAATTTAAAAGCTAATAAATTCCATTGCTAAAAGGGAAAAAATATAGGAAGCCAATAGTGCTCATATTACTTTCAGAATGAAGCAATGCAGACTAAGTTAGCTTAAGCATTGAAACCAATATATAAATATTCCTAGGGTTTCTCTCCAGTGGAAAATAATCAAATTTAGTGTTAGTGCTGAGTTATTTTAGATTTATAACCTGAACATAGAGATCTTTGTACAGCAGAAGGAAACTGCATAAATTATATTTTATTCATGTGTCAGATGACTTTATTGAAACATAAAAACATGGCAAATTGGGAGTATGGTAGAACAAAATAAACAGAATCTCTTAGGCCATGGTTTTTAAATCCCATTCTGTCAAATATTTACATGTCAGCATGTGAAAAACTGCACACATCTCTTTAATTGAGCATGCTGCCTGTTAGGTATTGTAGCTTTGTCTGAGTGTTCTCATGTACTTGGAGCTGCAGCTCCTGCTGTGCCAAAATGTTGCTGTCCTTCAAAGAAGTAGCAGTGACAGGCTGGCTGTCCTTCAAAGTCCTGGCTCCCAGCCACCCTGTCCTGCCAAAATTTACATGTGTGATTACATGGGACCAGTGAGTGCTGCTCATGTGTGGGGATGAGCACACCTGGAAATGAAGGGGAGTGTTCAGTGAGCAGAGAGGGAGAATGTGAATCAAGTGGCTGAGTGCAGAGGGTCCCATGTAAATTGGTTTGCAGGTGATCTGTGCCATCTCTGTGTTTGGATAGGATGGCAGTTCTGGTGATGCCCTCTGAGGTAGCTGTATCCTTCACTGGAGAATGTAAAGGTGAGCTGTTTGTGTGCTTGCTCATTTCAACTATCATTATGATCCTGCAGCATAGCAAGCCATTGTTTTGGGGAGAGAGTAGTTTTATTTAATTAGCAAATATAAAACAGGGTGACAGGGACTTGGCATCTTGGCTGGGGACTTGGGCTTGCCCATTCTCCTGGGACTTTTTGCATTTTCTTCATTCTCAATCTCCATGCTTCTGTGGTCACTGATTTCCCCCTATTTCATCTTTCTGTTCTGTGCTTTGTTTCTGTTCTGTCTGGGAGCAGAGGGAGTAAATGCTTTACCCATCCTCAAACTAAGATCAAGAAGATTGATAAAGGGAAGGGTTTAGTGAGAGACAATGAAACTGGAGATTCATTGCTGTGAACTCTACTATAACTCTCAATCCCACAGAGATTTAAATTGCCACTTTAAAGAGGGAAGGTCCTGGGGTGCCTTACGATTACCATGTGTCATTGCTACTCTTTTTTAGCTGATCAGTTACACATGGATATGGCTGAAATGCTAATAATTGTATATATCTGGAGTAATTCTTGATGCTGCAATTTAGTGTGAATATACCAGCAGAGTGGCTTGATGTAAATTACACTGAGAGTAAGAAATTGGTGCTTACCTGGCCTGATCCCACAGAAGAAATATTTGCTTGTTTCACAGGGTGTGTGCTTTTGGTAATCCTTATTATTATATCCATTCTTTCCATTGTTTCTCATTTCATTTTCCATATCATAGAGCAGAAGCCTCCAAGGCAGGAGCCTTTGGCAATCAGAGCCTGTTACACAATTTGCACAAGTTACTTTCTCTGAAGTTCTCTTCTACCTTCATCTTTACTGAAAAATGGGAAAGTCAAACTGCTTTGCAAACCACTGAAGAAATTTCTGGAGTTTTAGGGAACTTCCCTTATTCAGGGTCACTTGAAGGAAAGCACAGAACTTTATACAGTGAGACACTTTGACTTAAAATGGTTTATAGTGACATGAGCTATAACCACTTATTTCTTTTCTCCTCCATGAGAGTGAAAAACACAAACAGTCAGAGAGTCTTAATTACAAGGAGAGCCATCATTTCTATGTGACACTTACACCCTGCCAGCACAAGTGCCTGTGTTTTGTGTTTGCCTCTCAGGAGCTGTGGGAGGAGAGGGAAAAGAAAAACAAAGGTTATCCTTTGACTGTCTAGAAATAAATCCCTTGCAGCAGATTTTATAGTTATTAGTACATCCCAGATGCCAAGTTCACACATTGCCCATTCCCACTGCTGTGCTCCCAGCAGATCAGAAGTCATGGCATTTCTTACAAGGTGTTACTTTTTCAAATGGGTGGGGAGTAGACAAAAAAAGTGTTGACTACCTTTATTGGTTAAAGGCAAATTAGCACAGGTTACATTCACTGTAATTAAATCCTTGTTTGGAGTGTCAGTCATGTTTCTGACAGAAAATGCATTCTGAGGGTATAAACATTTTGAGGTTTTGAATTTCTTTTTTCTGTGAATCTGGGTTTTGGCTGAATCCATATGAAGAGGATGGGAGCTGTACAGGCTTTTATTTCACAGTACCAGGATGCTCAGACATGTCCCTTTCTTCTCTGAGTGCCTGCTTGGGATAATCCCAGTGCCCAGTAGAGGGAGTGCAAACTGCATGCTCCACATTTTACTCTGTGCCACCTTGATCCAGAGCCAGCTGTCTGCTCAGTCTTGTTTTCAGGTGTTTCCAGATTTCTGATCCTTTTGCATTAATAACTTATGATCAAATTGTTCTAAAAAATATTTTTTTGCTGGTTAGAAATAGATTTTTTTCTCAATATCTTCTTCCTTTTCTTATAACACTGGATTTTAATTTTTTTGTTTCATGTCTGATTGCAGCTGATTAGATGCAAATGATCTTACAGTTTTAGAGAGGACAAGTATGTGCTGTATTTTAAATCATGCACACTATCTTTTGCTTGCATCCTTTCTATAAAGAATTACCCATTAGGATAATACTGAAATCCTGACATTGTTGATAGAAATGTAGCTCATTAGCTGCATTTTTTGCATTCAGAGACATTTTATGTCTTATGTGTGGGAAGCCATGGAAGGTTTAGTATTCAGGCTGGATAAAATTTGGGCAGACAGAATGCAGGAGGAAAAATGATGTGAGAAACATCTCATTCAGGTGTCTGTTAGCAGAGGGATCATTTAACAGGCCTGTAACACTTTGAATTTTACATTCCAAATTACATTAACAACCAGGTATGTGTAGCTTTCATTAACTGTATTCATTACTTTTTGTTTCACCTTTCCTTATCTTCTGTCAAATCTAAGCTTGTGCTTGCATCTTGATTTATTCATGTACTTAATTTTATCCATGTGAAACATCTGGCTGGACTCAATAATGCCATTAATAATTAGATTTGGAGGAGCCTGTCCTTGTGTTGTCCAGAACCTGATATTCAAATCTCACTGTAATACAAGTCAATTTTTTTCAGAAAGAGTAATGTCAGAAAATTGTTACAAATTTACAATTTAAATATTTGCTGCTAATTATTTAGTCCTAAAATACATTAAAAGGTTAACATTTTAATGTTACAAATTAAGAAGAGTTCTGCCATTTACTTAGTTACAAGACTTTTCCCATGTCTTCAACTGCAGTTTGGATTTTAGCAATTCTAATCAATTATTTCTACCTAATAATTTTGTACCTTTATAACCAGCTCTTTTCAAGACTGTCTTTTTGTTAAGTTAGTGCCTGCTTTAGAAAAAAAAAAAAAAAGCTGCACTTGAATTTTAGATTTCTTTTTCTGTTTCTGTAGCCATAGAGAATCCAGTCCCACTGACAGCTCTCTGTAACAGCTTCCTGTGCTCACATCCCTACAGTTCTTTCCTCTTGTTCATTTCAGAGGAGTTGTTTCTGGGGGTTAGGTAATTGTCTGCAGTGATCCCTCACAGTGTGTGAAACCACCCTTGCTAAAACATGCTCAGACCACTCAGCAAGAGAGACACCTTTGCAGAGAAGTCTTTTCTTCAGGTGCTGCTTTTTAGCAAAAACCCCAACTCCTAACAAAAAGCTGCCCATTGAAAACTGGAAGCATTTCATGTTAAGATTTGAATGGTAACTTGGTGTTGATTGTGAACATGTTTTCTATGGAGAAATATAGGAATATTGGATAAATATGTCAGCATTACATCTAAAGATGTTCTTTACCTGATTTTATACATTGTTAGCATGTAATGTGGTCAGAATAAATAATAAAATGTATTTATATTTATATGGTCAGATTGGTAGCCCAAGCAACGTTTAATTTTTTTTTTTTTGTCTAGGTAGTATTTATCAAAAAATCCAGGTCAACCACAACTGTAAAAGTAAACACAGAATATTAAATAGATCATACAGATACTTAATGCTCCCTCTTCCCTCCTCCTTATTTTAATTGGTGTTATTTTTACTGCCATGTTTGTCATATTATTATTTCTGTTAAATGTCTCTTTTGTAATCACTTTTCAGCTAGAAGAGCTTTCTATTTTTTTTAAAGCTTTATTAGGATGTAGGACTGATATAAAAACAGAACACTGTAAAATTAGCCCTCCCTTGTTAAAGTGTCTGATCAGCTGGGTGATGGGTTTGGGTGGCTTTGTTTCTTGCCTGGGTGTTGCTGTGGTGTGTTTTATGCTTTGCCCTGGCCATGCAGCCTGCCACTGCTGTGGAGTTATTAAAAATATCTTGTTATGCAGATTTAGCCAAGAATTCTTAGGGTTGTCACTGTGACGACCTCTGGTCCCTGTCTGATTCACAGGTCACATGGTGCAATTTGGAGCTCTTCTAATAGAGTGTAAAATAAAGTAGGATGTCTCCAGCAGCAAGTTAACCCTTATGTTAAGTATTTAAGTTTTTCAGGCCAAAGGGTCATCTCCCTTGATTCATCTATGAATACTGAGCAGTGTGTATTCTGTTAGTAGGAGATATAAATTTGCTTCCTGCTTTTTATCCTACCTTACAAGGGGAAACAGTATACTGAAGGGAATTTTTTTGGTGAGGTTCATAGAGGTTTATTGCTAAATGTGTATTTATAAAAATGGAAAAGGAAGAAATTTTTTAGGCTTCAAACATATTAATGCATTTCAATTTAGCTGATGAGCAATATCAAAGTAAATATATTTGCATCTAAAGTGTCTTTGTACCTGAAAGCCACAATCAGAAAATCATGTAAGGTTATTTGTATCTTGCATAGAATAATTTTTACCTGTCTGTAATAAATTAGGTTTATTTAATGTGTATTTACCTGTTATTGTTAGACTTCACCTGCTACATCTCCCCTGAATGTGATACTTATTTTATGAAAGATGTGGATTGTGCAAGAGAAATTGACCTTTTTGATCTACTTACTTAAGGATTGAGGTGATTTATGCCACCATACACTGTTGATTTTGGTGGGTGGTAGGAGCTCAAGTAGTGAGGTATGAAAATACATCTGAGGACACATCTTGAGTAGTTATTGCTAAAGAAATACTAAAGTTGCCTTGCAATATCTTCCTGAGGTAATAATTTTGTCCAATGTACCAGTTTTGTAGACTACTTTTTTTTTTTTGCTGTGCTCTGAAACTGTGGAGGCACATGCTGGTCTGCTGGATCTATTGGATTTGCCAGTTTTTTTCTGAAAGGATTCATGAGGATGCAGAGTAATTTGAATTGTTTTTTGAGCTTGCCCCTCCAGGACTGTGAGAATCCTCACAGACTCTTGCTTTAGGAAAAAACTGCTTCATCAGGTAGTTGTTACATTGCTAAAGCAATTTAGAGCAAGGTATGCTCATTCTCCAGTGTACTTTGGCTAAATGTTGGGCTGGAACCCTTTGAGCACTTTTACTAATCCTGGAAATTAGCAAATAATATGAGAAGTGCATTCCTAAATAAAAGTCAGCCTGGCCAAGATGCTTCTGTGCTGTTGAGCAACTACACCTAGAATGAATGGTGATACTTTTACGGGTGAACATAAAATGTGCTTTGCCTGGACCACATATCTAATTTGCAGTCATCGAGGTTTGAATTTATGTTCATATCCAAGTGAAGGGGAGGGAGGGTGTGTGGGAGGTTCTTATAAATACAGCTCTGTTAGTAGTTTGTGTTTTCCTTGTGTTGCACATGAGAAAACTCAAGCATGGTTCTAAAATCTGTCCAAATGCCAGCATTTATTCCCATGTCACCCTGTGTTGGATGATATAAAAGAATGGAAAAGGAGGAGTGTGTCTTTACATTAAAGATACACTATTTGACTATTCAGTTTCTATTACTGGCACTAAAGATTTTTACTCTAGTGACTGTTTTCTTACATAGAATATCCCCAAATTTCGTTTAACATGACTGAAGTATGTTTTGTGTTGTGGTTGAATAAAAGGTGCATGTGCTTAAGGTTGCCCCTCTAACCAGGGTCTACAGCAATAAATATTCTGGTTCCCTAACCAAAACCTTCTAGAAAAATATTTAGTTGGCTTTGAGTAGATGCACATGAGATATTGGCATGGTGGAATAATTTGCAAGATCTTTCAGTGAGGGTATTAGCATATAAATAGCAGATGCAATGACGACCATCACAGCTGAGTACATTTAATTTTTAGTTTATAAGATAGAATGGGTTTTTAAATGCATAGCCATCAAGCCTGCTGAAAGACAAATGAAGTTTAGAGTTCACTTGTCTGAGGATGCCTTACATCATTTTTTTTTTTTTTTTTTTTAGAAAAGGGAAACAGGCACGCATAAAACTGAACAAAAGTGATTTCTTGGGTGAGAAGTAATTGAGATTGCAAACCAAGTTAATTAGACCATGCAAAATTTATTTAATGGTTCCAGCTGTAGTTTTCAAGTGGTGTTTTAGTGAGTAGATATGACTTCTTCATGTGCTATCTTTTCTCTTCCTTCTTTTTCTAAGATAATTAGTAGTAGCTGTACATCTAGTCCTATAAACTGATTGCATTGTATATTTCAGTAATTTTATTGCTTGCTTTAATTATGATTGCAGAGACTCGGGTTTTTAAATCCTCTTAACAGAATGTAGAAATCAATTTGTATAAATGTGAGAAAAGGATCAAGGGCTTTTCTTCACATCTTTCCAAGTGTTGTGTGGTGGGTGGAGGCTTTTTTCACATTTATTACTGGCTGGGATGGATGAACAAGGCCTTTAACTGGGGCTCTGGTTGCACTGAGCTGCACTAACAGATGGAGGCTGTTGGAGCAGTGACTGCAAAGTAAGAGAAACAACTGCATTTCTACTGGCATCCAGTGTTTTTTCCAGATTTTTTAAATAATGCAGAGTAATAAGGAAACATCTGTTTTTTAAAGTTTTTTTTTATGAGTTAGGGAGGAAATGGTTTGTTTGCACTTGTATAGTCAGCACTGTTTAAAGTTTTTAGTGAAAAATCAGGAGAATTGTGATGATGTTCCAAGTGATTACAGTGAAAATAATGCATGTATGGGTTCTGTCTTTTTTTAAACCATAGTCTCATATGTAAATAGGTCCAGCTCAAGAATCTGAAAATAGCCTAGCTAAATCCAGGAATATAGATATCTATATTTATATATAGAGAGGAAATATGTATAGATATCATACCATGTTAAAGAAACCAACAACCAACACAGTTTTGCAAACACATCATTCTATGACTTAGATAAAATAAATACAAATATAAATATCAGTATTTTAGAGCTGATTAACAAATTAAAAATTCCCTTCCCAGTGGAACTTGAAGAGCAATGGAGGTGCAAGCAGCCTCTGTCTGGGGATGTGTTGTCCCTTCAGCTGGACCATTCTCTGTGACAGAGAGAGGATTGTTCACCCTCCATCTCTGCTAAGACTGTGTTAGTGAGTTTTCTCATATCACCTGATAATTAGAATGGATTTGAAACCAGGAACTTTTTTCTCACATTCTTTGACAGGTGATTGAGAAACAAGCAGTTGTGTGACTACCTAGCTTCGAGGTATTTAAACTTGTACACTACAAGAAAAGCTTTACATTGTGGTATTTATCACTTGCTCTTTTCTTCCCTTCAGATATGGTACAGTAGAAATTTCATACTGCTTGTTTTTATCTTGGTCTCCTTTTTCATGTTTCCAAAGTACCCTAAGCACTCATTCCTAAAAGGGATGTAATTTACTAATTCTGCCACTTAAAACTGTTGTCTTAAATATTTATTTCTTCTGAATTAATGGTGGATTGTTTATTTTTATTTTTTTAATTGGCTGGAAAAGTTTACCTGTAGTGGAAACATAGATATGAGGGGGTTGAGTTTTCCTGCTACATCTGTAGAAGTTGCTTTTGGAGCTTTCTTCATGCTTGAAAAGCAGAGCTAAAAAAAAAAAAAAGATACTTTTCAAACTAATAATGTTGCCCATGAGTTCTCCCACTTTCTCTAGCAAGGAAATGGAGCAAACCAACATAAATGGGATGGTTGTGATAAAGTACCATTGGAATCAAGTAAATTGAGATATAACTGCCTGCTATTACTGTGCAACTTCTTGAATTTCCAACAGTGACAACTTTAATATTTTAAAGTAAAAAGATAACTTATTTATCTTGTTAAGGATTTGATCAAGATAAAGACTTTGTCTGAAGGGATAAGAGGGCTTAATTCCTGATAGTTAGCTAAGCAGTTAATTTTTTTTACAGGAAATCTAAATTTAATAGAAGACCCCAGGGAAATTCAAGGGTGTGAACAATACGCATAATATTTTATGAAAATGACCCCCATATTTAAAATCTGGCATTATATGTTATGCATTGTAGCACCAAGTCCACATCTACCTTTTAGAAAATTAAAACACATAAATTCTGTTTAGTGTTTGATATGTGCTGCACTAGCTGAAAGCCATAATGCCCCTAAAACCTTGGGTTGCTTTTCACCTTTCATAAATTCCTGGGTAGATTCTATACAAAAAATAATTTTCAGCTCCGTGGCTCATTGTTATTCAAACTTGATTGATTGTCGTCATTTACTCAGTGAGGAAGTTAAGTGCTCCTGTCATTTCTGAAGAGTATAATTGGGACGTTTCACAGGTCAGTGGTAGTGACAGGTTTCCCTTTTGATTAGTGTTAGACTGATAACAAAAATTACAGTTTCCTATGATTAATGTTTTCTATAGTACTTGAATGCACAGTTCATGGATTGTACCTAAACAAAGTGAATTTGCATCTGATTATGCCTTTTCTCTTGTCAGGCTTTTCACATGCTTTAAAGTTTTAGATCGTGCAGGTAATACAGCAAAGTTGCTTCCAGTGCAGTTTTCAAGTGGAGGATTAGTGAAGTCCACTGAATTTTGGCATATTACCATGCAGAGAGATATGTGCCTCAAGTGATATGAACAAATTAGGTAAAATTTCAATTAAAGATAGTACTCTGCTTTCCCTTTAGTCCTCTCAGATATGACATGCAGGAAAGTAGTGATATTATATCCCTGCTATTTTAGGTATAATCTGGCAATTTAAATTAAATGATCAGGCTGGACTGTTTTTTCCTCTTGCTGGTTTGACACTGTTTCTCTGTTCCTTAAACCTGTTGCTGTTTATTTGTTTACAGACTGAGTAAAAACTAAGTAAATACACTGAATTTGCTTTCTCTTTTTATGATGTGAAAGTTAGTTTGTACATTATGGCACAAAGTTGTAGACTAAGATCACCTATGGCAAGTTTTGTCTTGATGGGATCTTTTTTTAATAGGGAGGAATGAAATATAAATATGAGAATTATGATGATGTCCTCCTTGTAGCTGGAGAAATACTGGAGGTTATTTGCTGGAGGTGACTTCCAAATTTAAATTGTTCCTAATAGATGGAACTGGAATGACAACACCAGCAGAATATCAAAACCAAAATACAAACCAACTAACTTCTCTTCAATCTCTAGTTCTCTTCAGATGTGCAGTAGAAAACATGATGATTTTTTTGTGTTTCTAAAGGCCATTAGGAATGTCTTCTAAAAGTTGTAGTTTCAGACAGATGTTCTGCTTCCAAATCTAGTGGTGTTGGGAGTTGTGAAGTTGTGATTAGTGGTGGAACATTTGATCCTTTCTTTGATAAGAACTCTGGTTTGGTTTCTGCTGAGGAGGTCAGGCTCAGTGTGCATCTATCTTGGCTGGGCCAGGGATGGCCTGAATTGCTGCTTTCCTTTAGATCAGGGAAAATTATTGCAGTGGGAAAGAAGAAGTAAACCAAGGGTGCAGGATCCACCAGCAGAGCCTGAATGTTGTGAGCTCTCAAGGGAGGGATGACTGGGCTGGGACTGCACTGGGTCCTTCCCTGTCTTTGGCAGCAGGGTGCTCTCAAGCATGAATACTCTGAGACTTTATTTTAAAATGAACATTAATTAGGTGCTCTGTAGTAAGAATGCAATAGTAGATCAGCTCTTGTCATCAGGACAGTAAATCTGTTTTTTTCTTCTTTTTCACTGGAACTGCAGCTTTCTTAGATCAAAGTCAAAGATCACTTCTGAAACAAAGGGAAGAATCTTACTTCTAACTTGTACCACCCATTCTTTATGAGTTAATGTTTATCTGTGTATTCATATCAATTAACGTTCTTTGTTAGAAATTAATACAGTCCAGCTTACAATTAATTATGGCCAAAAAGAAATGCTGATTTTTTTAAAGTCATCATTTATTTTAATTTTTAAACTAAATTTAATAAACCAATGTGGCTGTTGTATTTTTTGGCTTGTATGTATGATTTAAAGGAACTCAGCTGTGACACAAGATTAGAGTAGTGAATTTGATTGGGAAAATTCTGCTGCAGGCAAAACCTGCAGTGTCCTCTGGTGCTTGTAACAGTGAGTAGTTGGTATGAATTTTTACAGAAGCCAGGTGCATTAATAGAAGTAAAGAGCACAGTGAAAATAGTGAAAATTATGCTATTCCTTATCTGTTGGGTTGGGTTGCTGCAATGAAGTGAAAGAAGTGATAGCCTGTGCTAAGGTTGGATTTAGTGGACACCTTTTACTATTTCTTTGTAAATGCACATGGCAAACATACAATAAAGTGCTAATTATGTAGTTGGAAATGAGGTGACTGAACATGGGCAGAGGAAATAAAGCTTCAAGTCTCCATCATTGTTGCCTTTTTATGGTAGTTTGCATTTGATTTTTTAAAGCTCTGATAGTACAGGCTATGTCTGGTGACACAGTTTCTTTTAGCTTATGTGCAATTTAGAAATAAAAATAATTTTCAGGTATGGAGCAAGCTTAGAAAAAGTATAGATTTGATGGCACATGTACAGCAGTTGCTAGCTTACATTATATACAGGAAGCCACTTATGTGGATGAATTACCCTGGTTAGTTGAAACTTCATTTTTTTATTTTTACCTACTCATAGATCCTCAGTTTCAGACTGCAAGACTAACCAAGTGCACATTTAAGAAAATTCTGTTTCGTTGGTCTTATTCAGAGTAGTGTGTGCAGTCTGGTGGTGTAAATGGTTGGGATGTACCAGATCAGTTAAGAAATGAATGTGTTAAATTATTCTTAGTGCTGTTGTGAAGAAACACACTGGAACACTGTAGTGTACAGATCTAATATTCTTATTTGGGTCACTATTAGCTTGCCCATTCATCAGCATCCCCTCCTGTTTGCCTGCTCTGGTGATATGTGATGCCATTTAACATGCCACAGATTCTTTGGGTGCTGCTAAATGAGTAGAATCATCCAAATGAGTAGAGGTAAGACTGTAATTTGCTCATTAAGTCAAAATCTGGATGTTATTTTAAGATTTTTTGGTCTTATTTTATAGCTTCACACTTTCTCAGACTTCACCAACTGCATGTGTTCTAATGGATAAAAGGGGTTTTAAAGAAGCCCTTAGGATAGAGTATGGCTTTAGAGATAAAATGTTAAGCAAAGGCCTAATCTTAGATAAAGATTAAATACATAATTAGGGAAATACTTTTGACATAGAGAAGTCTCAGTAGGGCTATCAGGATGTCTGCAAAATATTTTCAATGTGAAGGGAAATGAAAAACAGTCTTCACATTAAAATAAAGAGAAAATAACCCAAACAAAAACATCTCTGTAGATGAAAGCCTCGGATGATGATGATGATGAGGATGAAGATGAATTTGTGGAGGTCCCTGAGAAGGAAGGTTATGAGCCCCACATTCCAGACCACCTGCGAAAGGAATATGGTGAGTTTGCCCAGCTGTGACAAGCTTTATCCCTGCATGTTACTGCTGCACTAAGGTAAATAAACAGCCATTCTGAAGTAATAAAGTGATCAGCAGTGTGGGTAATCTCTGCCTGCTCTGAGGAAGTCATTACATGGACACCAGAGCAGTGATTGGCTCTGGATAAACAAATAATTTTAGGAGCAAGAGCAACTGAGACAAGCAGCTTATTTCATTCCATCATCTTCCACTGGATTTCAGAGCCAGGGGCAGCACCCTGTGTGCTTGTAAGTGTGCAGAACACATGGGAGTGTGTTCTTGCTTCACTGGGGCAAAGGGATTTCAAAATAAGGTTGGCAATGAGCCTGAATTTTGCAAATTCTGGTGGCAGTCTGGTGAGCTGGGGTAAGGGGCTGTCATCTTTCATCATCTGCAGCACAGCCACTTCCTCCCATAGAAATGCCAACTTAGAGCTCTGCAGAGTGGCTCTTTTGTTTACTGCTGTCAGAAGATGTTAAATGCAGCTCAGCCTTCAACTGCAGAATTACAGCCATGGAGCACATACCAGATGACAAACTGTAATTTTGCATTCTTATTAAAGTAGGTAATTTTTAAATGAAGTTATACTTACTATGTGTTCTTGTGAAATTGAGAATGGTATTACTGAAGAAAGTTCAACTTCAGTGCATTGCTCCTTTTTCTTTGTACTTCTTGCTTAGTCTGTAGTTTTACCTCTGTGTATCTCAGTGTATTTGAGGATTCCCAAGATTGCAGTACATTGTAGAGAAGGGTAGCTACCATTAAAAAGCTTTAAGTTAAAAAACCTGTAAGAAGTGTCTTGCTGCTACCTTTGTCCATGAGTATTTGTGTAAGACTGATGCTGTGCTGTGGCTTTTTCAATCCTTTTGATGCTTATTTTTCCCATTTCTGCAGTTTACCACATAAAAGTCAGGCTTCAGCTACCACTTGGATCTCATTTTCTGTATCTTGAGCAGCAGGCTAAGTAATCCTGACATGCAAAATTCTGTTTATACTTGCCAGCTTCCACTGGAAGTGAAATGTATTCACCCTTTTATCCCATCTTTCTCATGGACACACATTTTTTAAAAATAAAGCATCTTCCCACCCTTTGTATTGTACTAACACAATACTTGGCTGCCATTTGAATTCTTATAGAGAAGGATAAAGGAAGAAGCCTGCTATCTACTCAGGAACATTTTAAAAATCTATATTAAATTGATTAAGAAATTCCCAATTTGTATTTAAACTATTGTTGATAGGAAAATACATTATAGTGAAGAAGTCAGCTAGAAAACAAAACCTCTCTCTCATTTTGTATAGCTGTGGTTATGTGGGAACTAATGGTCACACTTGGCTGTTCTTTATCTGATGTGTTCGTTTAAAATAACATTTTGAAAGAAATTAATTGTTCCTGCTGCTTCTGAAGACATTCAGATTTACTTACTGCCATCTACAGGTATTATGTAAGTCCTCAGTTTAGGAAATGGTCTGAAAATACCTCAGAATTCCTGAAAATCATGGCTTAGAAAATTAAGGTCTGCATGAGTGGAATGTTCTAACCACAGCATTTAATCTTCCATGTAAAATAAAATCCCAGCATTACATGGAAAGTGTGAATGGTTAAAAGTTTTTTTCCTTTTGTGTTACTTTTCCTGAACAAGCCAGATTAACTTGATACAGTAAAACAGAAAACAAAGCTGTAAAACATAACTGTGGAAATGGATTGCAATGTGACATATAAATTATTGATTTAAATGTCACTTTATTCCCTTTCACTTCTCACAAAAATGTGTCCTACCAACAAGGTACATTTTGTGCCTCTCCTGAGAGCTGAAGAACTTGTTAACAATGAAAGTTTATTTAAAAAGACAAGTTCTATGCATAAGTATGTAGACATATTCAGTTGTATTATGTGTGTTGATGTGGTTAATAACTGCAATCTCAGAATTGGTGACAATATTAAATGCAGAATTTGAATTGAGCATGGGTGCAGTTTAGGTGGATGTAGAACTGAACAAGTCAATTTAAATCTTGATGTATAAAATGAAATGTAAATTTATTAAAAGAATTTAGGTGATTAGATAATTGAAGTGTGAAGATATAACCCATTAGAGGTGTCATGCCAAATTAGCATTACCAGAATTTTAATGACTTCCCATTTGTATAATCCTTATTTACACTTCCACCTGATGTCTGCAGCTGACAAGAAGCCAGCCCTCCTGTGGTTCCACAGGGTCATTTAAAATACACTCTGGTGCTAAAGAGGAATATTCAACCGAAAAAGAAACAACTCTGAAAATAATTTTTGTATGCTCAGATCTTGCTACTAGCACTGATATTGCTGATACCACTCATGAGTGACCTGCCCTTGTATGACTGGTATTGCTAAGCCCTGGAAAATAGAGCCATTATTCATTTAAAGGAAAGCTATAGGGAGAAATAAAATCTTGTTTCCACTGGAGATTTTCCACATTCCAGCTTTTGCTGGTCAGCTGTTGGTTCCATTGGCATAAAGCCTTAGGGTGGATAAGGTAAGGGATGGAACTGTGCAGCCCCTGACAGTGTTCTTATCCCATAGAACAGAATTTTTGGCTGATGCCAGAGGATGAGAGATTCCTTCCTGCCCTTGGTGGTCTTGGCCAGGCTTGTAGCTGAGCTCTGAACCACATGGGAAATGATCTGTTTTGAGGGATGTGCTTTTCCAAGTAAAAATGGAACAATTCTCAGCTCTAGTTCAAAGCACCCACTTTAGTTGGTAGAGTTGTCTGTCTCAATGCAAGCATTACTTACCCATGCAATAATGCTTTGAGGACAGGGGAGTCCTGTTGCTGTTTTACAAGAGGTGACACAAGGAAACTGTCTCATCTGACTTGGGACTATTAGCATAGCAGCAGTCTTTGGTTATAAAGTTTCATCTTTATCCAAAAGTCCTGTATGGAATCACAGAATCATCATTAAGATTGGAAAAGATTCTAAAGTAATCAAGTCCAACCTCTGACTGAGTACCACCATGCCCACTGAACCAGAGAGTTGCTTCATCTACTAATTTTTTTAATACTCCCAGGGATGGTGACTCCAGCACTTTCCCAAGGGTGCCTCTTCCAATGTTTAACTTTTCAGTGAAGAACTATTTCCTAACATCCAACCTGAACCTCCTTTAGCACATCTTGAATCTCCAGAGACCTAGCTGCACTTAGGACAATAAATGAGTAAAACTGTTTGTAATGCAGTATTTGGAATGAAGGTTAACTTGTATGAAAAAAACATGATTATCCTTTTCAACAAAATACTTCAACATCCATGTAGAGGTATTGACTGTAGATATTTCTTCTGATTCATCCTGATCAGCTGATCATGGAAACTTTCCTCATTCTCAGGAGAGGTCCTTCTATGTAAATAAGGTTTCCAGAAAATCTAGCAGGATATGAGATATACTTGACTTCTACTAAAGTTTTTGGAAATTAATTCTCACTGCACAAGATGTTGGTACACTTTTAGGTGGTTTGCCACAACAGTATCTGTCAGAGGATCTATGAAATTGCCAGGGGATGCAAAATCATAAAGAAGCAGCTTAAAAGGTCAGGGTGTAAGGTATAGAAAGTGCTTGATATAAATGCTGTATATTGGAGTTTTTGTGGTTCTTAACTATTATTGTAAAGTAGTGTTAAGTAGGGTTAATTAATGAGAGGTAACAGTATAACAATGTATTCTGTAATTCCAGCAAGCCAAACTGAGTGTTTATGTAATGTTGGTGAACTCTTCTCATTAACAACCATAGTTATCTTTTTTCTTTAATTTGAATTTCCAAAGGAGGATTCCAAGATTTCACATAAATGAGCATAGCTACATTCAAAGGCACTGGGAAGCTTTGCAAAGTCCAAAGTTTACTGTGATTCCTGAGTAAAATACCAGCAGGCATTTTCATTGTGAGCACAGTAGAGTAAGTGGGGAAATATTGTACCTAAACTGCTGGATTTTCCTGGTAATCTGGAACAGTGTCTGTACTAATATAAATCACATACACTTGGCTTGACTAAGATTCAACAAATGGGAAGCAAAAAAAATTTAATTTTTTTTTCCATAAAGGTGAAGTCCATAGTACTTGTTTATACTCTATCTCTGTTTTTTCAATTAAACTTCAGTGAATCTGAAGTAGCTTGATTTTGTCTAAATCCACACAGCTGAGGAAACCTGGGCTTGCTTTTTCTCTGAATTTTCACTGAGGGGCTTTTATCTCCCCCTAATCCCACCATTTCTGTCAGGACATAATCTCTTTCTCAAATTTACATTTTAATTACAAGGCCAGCTGAACTAGCTAAAATCAATAATGTCAGCATTCAGCAGCCTAACTTCAGCTGAAACCCCAGCCTCTCTCTTTCCTTCTATAGATTTATCTTGTGAACATGGGCTACTTTATTGCTTCAGGCAATAGGTGCCATTTGGTCAATTTAAACAAAAAGGAGGATTCAGACACTTTTATGATTCTTTCTCAAAGCTGCTATTGGCACAATTTGAACCCAGGTACTGTACTTGTTAAATAAACCAGAACAGCAGAATTCTGAAGATGAATTTTACTTTTAAAACTGTAATTAATCCCATCTATATTTTAAAACCAAAACAAAGCAACCCCACCCTGACACTGGACACCATTCAGAGGGTTGTCTGCCTGGTCATGATTGTCTTTATCTGGTTAGCTAAACCTATGTTCATACATAAATACTTCTTAAAAACTCCATGGTGGAGCTGATATTACTGATGTCTTCGTGTATCCACTTTTAGCTATTTTTCTGTTAATAGTTTAAAATAAGAAATCAATGAGAAAATATTTTGTTCTTGTAACTCTTAGGAATTCCTATATTGATCTTCCAGATGTGATTTTTATCTGTCTAAATGTCACATTGTGCATTTATCTCTCTTGCCTTCCTGTCTGTTGCTGACTGCTTTTCTGCTGTTCCCCTCCTCCTCAACAAAATCAGTGTTGTGAGCAAGCAATCATGCTTCCTGTAAACATCATAGGGAATGAAATGGAAAAATAGGGGGTTTGGAGAACTTTTAGTACTTAAACACATATTTTCTCTGAAGATGAGAGGTGTAGTGAGTGACACAAACCTGCTATCTTCTGACCTTTTTTTTTACTGTTTGTAAATAGTGCACATGCAATTGTTCTCAAAATATTTGCTTTAAATAATGCTTCTCAAAAAGGGTCTTAAAAATAAGGAAAATCAGTTTAAATGCTAAATAAAGTCTAAGCAATTCTACATTACAGATAGTTTATGACATGTTCTTCTCAGTTAACCTTGTTCATGCCAAAGGCCCTGTTTGTAACTATTTTGTCATTAAAGGAATTTTACTTCTCCAAATACTGATGATTCTAGTGTGTCTACAGGAATGTTTTGAGTTAATTCTGTTTCACTTTGATAAAAGAATCTGAGAAAGGCATTTTCCCTTTCTAGCCTGTGACATGAACTGAGATGGAGCCCTGCCCTGACCCCTTTCCAGAGACATAAATTCAAAATTTCTGCATTATTATGTCACTAAAGTGCTGTTTAAAAGAACATTTTTGTAGTGGCAACATTCTCTCTCTTGAGCAGCAAGTCTACAGCCTAATAAGTGTAATGAAATAATTTCTTTTGCTATTTAACCTAGATATTTATCTGCTTAGATCCATCCTATTATATTTAATTATAATTTCCTTTATTACTGGTTCTTCTGCTAATATTGAGACTGTTTTCCAGTGCAGAAATTAGTCCTTTAAATTTATTTTTTTGGATAATGTTCTTTAAAGGCTTGTTGACTTTGGAGAATGTGGAGTGTTTATAGGTTTTGTTAGTGTGTGGTGTGGGCAGGATTGAGTAGGGGAGCAGCAGTGCCAGATTTTGAATTAGGATTGTTGCAATCTCTGGGGAAAGGCTGTCCAGGAATTTGGTTAAACAGGTGTCCTTGTCTGTGCCCTGAGCTTGGAGCTTTGGAAAATGGGTGTGGATGTCATTCCCTGCACAAGGACAGCTCCTGATCTAGGAATTTGGAAAATGTGTTCCTAGGGGATGGATCTCAAAGGTTGCCACCTCAGCACCTTGGCCTGTGGCTGGTGCCATCCATCCAGTTGCACCCCATAGGTCAAAGAGAATGAGTTTTGCAAATGAATCAAGGTCAGGATAAATTACTGGGAGACCTTACAAGGTGGTAAGATGGGTGACAGAAAATTGTTTTAATTTTGTTTGTGGAAAATACATTTTTCTCTGAAATGAAAATATTTTGTGTACCAAACCTACCTGCCACTATGAGTCCTGCAATTTCCTACTCAGATGGCTGGTCACAGATATCCCATTAGCTTTTCCTTTTGTACTTAATATATTGTGATACATTCAATGACTAACAAAGCAAGAAAACTTCTGAATGCAGCTTCAGGGCTGGTTAGAACTGAGCAAAAGATTAAAATTTACAATTAAGCAATGGCCAAAACATGTTAGATAAACTTCAGTTGTTTTTCATAAGAAGGCTCAGATAATTTGCTGGAAATTTTAGATACATTAAATTATAATTTTTTTTGGTATGAAATTTAGGGATCATTTTTGAGGGATGAGACCTGGCATTTCAGTAAATTCTTTTATAAAAAGGCTTTCTGTGGGGACGCATCACATTGGTTTGAGAGATTGTATCTTTCCAATTTTAGCTGTCATCAGCTCCTCCAGTTCAGCAAATAGAGGCAGGAGATGTTAGTAGCACCTTACATGTCCTCACAGTGCATGCTGAGTCTCTAATCTGGCTGTATAATGTAATTAAAGTTACCCCACCACTGAGCTGCTGCTGCTGAGCATCAGTGCCTGGTACACCCCTGGAGAGGACTCTTTCCTCAGGTATAGCTCAGACATTTCCTGTCTCCTGGACAGACTCTCTGGGTGCACTTCCTTCTTCTGCCAGCACTTAGATATTTTATATTTTCTCCTGGCAAATTGTGTAGTTTAGTATCTGCAAAAGACAAATGTCCTCAAAATAATTCTGTTTTGCTCTGAGTGGGACTGATACCTAACACAAACTAAAAGCAGGAAAACATAGTCAGCACCCTGAGTGAAGGAGTGAATCACTCCTAAACACCAAGGTTGTTTTGCAGGGCTTGAACCCCAGTCACCTCCAAAAGCCCCGGTGAAGACCTGGACAGGAGCAGCTGTGCCGAGCTCCCGCTCTCAGCTCCAAGGGAATGAGGATGAGCTCGATCCAACCTGTGCAGCTGCCACACTGAAACTCATCAGAGACAAGCTGCCAAAGTTGCCATCTCCTCATGCCAGGTCATCTTTGTTTTAATCCTTGTACAAACCTCTTGCTCTTGTGTTTGTTAGTGATGACAGCACACAGAAAAGCATTCACGAACCAGGCAAGCTGACAAGGCTGGCTTGGTCTCATTTTGAATTGATATTCATTACTTAAAATTTGGGATTTTGATGGTAATTGCACCAGGATCTTTAGGAATCTGTTACTGCTTAGTTAATATGGATCTTATTTGGTGTAAATGGCTTTTATGAAAATACACTGTTCCCTTCCCCCACCCCATTTATTTGGGTATATTTTATTTGCAGCTAAACAGAGTGTATCCTGATTAGTTAGCAAGTAGTTTCAACATCTCTTGGTTCCCAGTGATTTATGCTGTCATTGCTTCTAAAGACATATTTGTTATCAATCCTGTTCAAAGTTTGGTGAAACTCCAGCCTTGCCCTGGCATTTGGCTGTGATTTGAGGATAAGGCTGGAGTCATCTGTTCAGTGGCATGTTCCTGGAAAGACACTTCTGCATGGGCCAGGAAAGCCCCTGAAACCTAGCAAACTGGAATTAATCTGAGATTTCCAGTAGCACTTCTGTGGCTCCTGTGGGAGTACAACATGCATGATCCACTGCTGCCCCCATCAGATCTCTGGTTTTCTGCCCCTGCAGCATGGTTGGTATGTGTCAGCCAGCTAGCAGAACATGCAGTAAGTTGCATAGAGAATGTTGTGTTATGTCGTATGGTCTTCTTTTAAAAAGACAAAAAAGGACAAACTTGTAAAAGGTAATATTAGTATTGGTCAAAAGAAATCTAATGAAAACAGAAAAAAAAGTTGTTGTGGTCATTAGTATTCTGTATTGACTTCTCATCTATTTTCTCCAGTGAGTCTGCAACTTCTGAGACAGAAAACCTGGAAGATCCTGACAGTAAAAGAAGAAAACTAGAAGAAAGAGCTAAAGCTCCCCTCATGCCTTTTGGATTAGATCTTCACTACTGGGGAGAGGAGCAGCCAAGTGCTGGGAAGATTCTCAAGTAATGCTCTTTTTCTTTTAAGACGAATTAAACAAATAAATAGATTTACTTGTACTCAGAGGTCATGCAGTGGGGTGACTGCTATTTCTTTTGATAATTACTTTTCTTCTTTACCTTGTGTTGTAGGACCTGTAAACAAAGTCAGAAATTCTACCTTTAAATGTTATTTATTTTGAGAAGATGTGATACTAATTAAATATCCTTTGATGCTTCAAAGCACATTTTTTTCTGTTCTTTTTATGTTTGCAGCATGGCATCAGTTACTCCAATTTAGGCTGGTACCTCATTATGCAAAGGACTCTGCCAAGTGTGTGATAGTCATTCCCTCAGACTGAAGGAGGGAATGTCTATCTCCTTCTTCCCTGGAGACTTTAAGATCTAAATAAGTAGGAGGCAAGGTAGGAGAGAGGCTGGGGAAGTGTTTTTCCTGACTTTACAGAGTGGTAACTGAGGAAACTGATACGCTTATTCAGTCACACAAGAGAAAGGTGGCAGTTACAGGATTTGGATTTGGATCTTACACTTTCCATTGCTGTCTGAGAGGTTTTGTGTTTCATGAAGCTTTGCTGACTTAGGCAAAGCTTTAGCACTTTGCTGGGGAGAAGAGGTGGTAGGTATATATCAGAATTTATTTCTAGCAATCAGTTTTTAAAACCCTTTTTAGTATTTTTAAATGAAAGTTGGGTTGCAAAGTCTTCCCTCTTTGTATAAATTTCATTTAAGTCCACCGGAACTTTGGTATCAGTGTGTACCATACCTGGCTTGAAAAAGGCAAAAATCACTGACTGGCTGGGTTGCAAATTAAGCTGTTATAGTCTTAGCAGTATTACTTTAGCTTAGTTTGTTTTCTTACCAAAACAAACAAAAAACTCCCAGCCTGTAATCACAGTGCTAAAAACAGCGTTGGCAGAAAGGAACAAGAGGAAATCTTTGCCCCTGCACCTGATTTCATAAAATGCTGGATATTTGTTAAAGTACCAAAAACTGGTGTAATTTGATGCATAAAAGTGCTTTACCACAATCACTCCAGGCTTTGGATTCCATCTCATGTGGTGTAGGCTCTTCAAAGCTTATGGAAAGATTTTTCAGCAGAGCTTTAAGAAGCATTTGTCTGTGATAGTGCCAAAAAGGTAGTAAGGCCTTATTTTACATTGCAAATGAGTTATTCAAGTCATAAGTGAAATCAGAAGCATATTTCACTGCCTGTCTGCCTTGTGCTGTACTGTTTTATTTTTATGCTTCCTAATAAAATAGAGGGCACACTTCTGAACCGTATAGTCTATAACTACAGATGTGCCAATCTAACTAAAGATAATTTGAGTAACTCTGCACACACAATACCATTGACCCCAGACATAAAATAGACTTATTGAAAAATTAAGGTAGTTATCAGTCAACTCCTTTAGCATTTCTATATGCACCCACACTGGCTCTGTAAGATTCTTAGGGGAAAAAGGCAAACTGAAAAATAGACAGCACATATGGGATGTGTATGGAATTTGAATTTTTAAAATCTGAAAGGGAAAAGTCCTTCCATTTCATTTAGCATTGCACTTACTTAATCACAGCATTTACAATAAATTAAGATGTTGACAGTGAGAATGTAGCTACCAGGAAGATTTTCTAAATAAGTTTTGTTGGGGGTTAGGGCAGAAGGTAGTGTATGCTGCACAGTGTTGAATTGTGTAAAGTCTGCTGTGTCAGCTTAACAGACATAATTTGGACAGCATGGACCTTCCAAACTCATCTACCCTCCTTCTTGAATTAAATCAGCTCAGTCTTAGGAGCAGAGTAAAATAGGTGGTGCAGCACTGACTGTGACTAGGATGTTTGAATTAGCCCATTTTGCACTTGCTTCAGGATCTCTGTAAGCATCTGGGATTCGAATTTTGTATTCATTCAATGTTTTTATAAGCTTGCTCTCAGATTAGAAATTAAGATGATATAAATTGATTGAAAAAATGCAGCAGTCCTCCAAGAGCTTTCTCTTAAATTTCAGTTAACCATTACTTGTCTTTTTATTATTCTTCCTCCTTCTCATGTATTGCTGTGTCATTGTCATTAAAGCCTCTGTTATTTATCTGGATTAGGAGCACTCTAAATGTGAGTGAGGTGTTGATCTTTTTCATCTTTTAGTTGATTATCTGTTCCTCTTCTGATCCATCTTACAAACAAGTTTTACTTGTCACATTCATAATATTTTCAAATAAGTATCTTCCTGTTTATAGTGTTACTTAGCTTACAACAAGAAATCAGAAAACTTTGGGAACTGCCACTGCTTTGTTCTTCTCTCACCTGCTTGTAAGTCATGTGGGGAGAAAATAAGTTATGTGCTTGTAGTAAACAGTAATATGTCTCAATATATTTGTAGGAATCAGGCTATTTTAAGTTCAGTTCCCAAATAGTGATCAATGATACATAGAGCAAAACATAATTTTAATATTCTTGACATTTGTTTGGTGCATATTTAGGGACAGGAAGACAGAAATTACTTAGAACTATTTCCTAACTAGAAGGGTTGACATGCACAACTGTTCAATGGTTCTTCATTCTTATGTGACTGTAATCTGATAATTTAGAGGGTGAGGGAAGTTCAGACCACCAAAGGACACTAGAATTTTACTAAGGGATTCTGTAAGCTAAAAATCCTATATGGTGCCTTTTTTAGGAATGCTTTTCCCTTCATGTGGCTGCAAGGTTAGTGACACAGAGCTGCCAAACAGTCTTGCTTTTACTATTGCATTAAACAAAGCAAATAAAAAATGGATGTCCTTCTTTTATTTATTGCTTATTGTACAATCTTGCCACATAATTTCTGAAGGTAAAATACTGTACCATTTAAACATTGGTCTGAAGTAATGTTGATTTTTTAGAAAGACTCTCGGGGATTTTGGGGTTTTTTTACTACATTTTGCTGAAGTGTGTAATTAAAAATATTTTGTTTAACCAAAAACTGTGGAAATACATTACTGTATTTATTGTTGAACTAGCCTCCACTGGAACTCTTTTGCCTTTGTTCTCTAATTTACCAGAAGAAATTTATTTGTGCTTTATGCAGGTTAGCATTTCTCTGGCACTAATGAGGTGTATTTGATGAGAAATTACTGGATAGAATCAATCTGTTTAACAAGAATTTTGTTTAACGTTTTTCTGATGACAGCAAATCACTGAGATGTTTCAGAGTTTCCTTAATCCCTTTTTAACCTAGTTCTAACTTCTTTACATGGTTTTAAATGCTCAACTACTGCATTAAAATCAGCAGCTATATATGCTGTAGATTGCTATGGTCAGATATTTTCCTCTACTATTTTTTTTCTTGGCATCTGTTGAAATCTTGGTAAGATAAAATTAATCAAAACTGGCCCTCTAAAGGAATTCTTTCAAGTTATGTGCTTTGCCAAATTGTGAGTGCTGTGATGAGTGAATCAGTGTTCATGTATATGTGGCTCTGCAGGGTACAGAAGGCAAAGTCTCAGGAGCAGGAATGACACCCAAGGATATTAGTGAGTGAGAGGAATTGGATATGGATAGAGAAAATCCTCTCAAATAACTCTGGAACTGATTGGGTCGAAGAACTATGTGGAAGAAAGGGATTGTAAGGTTCCTTTAGGAATTTTATGTCCTTATCAAGACATCTGTCATCAGGGTATCTCTGATTGTCATGAGCAGCAGATATGCAGTCTGCAATTTTTTTTTCCTTAGTTTAGCTGTATTTTTTTTCTTTTTAACCTCATATTTCCTTAAATTTGGAGTGGGATTGTTGTTGTTAACTTCAGATATTGTAAAATCAGGTATCTAAGCTTAAGCTGGTCACCCTAATTTCTTTTCATGATTAAGACAAAGAAACATTTACCATCAGAGAGACAGTCATTGCCTCCTAAGATGAGCATCTAATATGAGTCAGGTAATTGCTCTCTGGGGTTGCCTGTTTTTCACAACAGGCTGTTGGCAGCTTAGGGTGGCTAAAATGAAGTTATATGAATGCTGTTAACAAATTTTTTCTTGGCCTATATGTCTGTAAATGTAGGTAAGGTCTTTAAAATAGATTTTCAATGGATTAGCTTGATTTCCTAGAGGAACACCTGATAATTTCTCAGATCTATGGACACTGTTTAGGAAAATCTGGAAGAAAGAGTCTGTATAAGGCTCAGCTGATTGTTTACTCTTTCTGTTGGTCTCAGTTTATTGCAACATCCTCTGATTTCATCTTCTGCTTCTCTGCTGCTGCAGGAGTCCAGCTATCAGGAATAAAATCAGACATGTTAAGATCAAACTTGATCTGTCTTCTGTGTGTAATCATAGAAGTATTTTGTTATGAAGAATGTTAAGTACAGAATTACAAAGCTATTCACTGAATATGGAAATTGGATAACTGACTCTGGATGTCAGATCATGAACTAAAGCTAAGACTTGTAATAGCTTAGCAGGTTAAACAGGAAATCAATAGTAGACAGGCTTTGGTGGTATTTTAAAAATATCTTCATAATACAGGAGCCATAAGAAAGACTGGTAGATTCCTAGGGGTTTTTAAATTCACTAGTAGTGCTTCCCTTCCTTTCACATGTGAGTTTAGCACAGGTTAATAATGGCATCTCTTGTGTTTTCTTACAGTTTGGTGTGTGAATTATTTTCATTTGTTTTCCCAGATTTACATCTGAGCATCGATTTTGGGCACCCAGTGAAGTAGAGGAAGAGGTGGAAAATAAAGAAATAACAGAGATGTTAAAAACCAGGTATATAACATTTGCTGGCAAGTTTGAGCCAGTAAAACATAAATGTCGAGCCCCCATGCCTGATGGAACTCTGTGTGAAAGACAAGATCGGATTAAGGTAGGCACCAAGTTCAAAACTTCCAAAATCTGTGCTGTGTGGAGAAAATCTTAAAATATCCATATTTATTCCACCTTGTAAGTATAGCTCAAGGGACTGGAAGAACATAGCATTCATTGTTAATATGTGCTTCATAAGGGAAACATCCTTTTGGTAAAGAAGCTGTAAACATTTAAACAACTCTTAAATTTTTGGCATTCATTGTGGGTTATTTGGATTTTATTTATTTATTACTGTGATGTGTGAGTACCTGGCAATAAGGCAGAGATAGTTCTTTGTTGAAAATTTTTCCTCAGAGGCATATTTGATATTAACTGTTTCTAGAAACTTACGTGTTTGAGGGACAAAGAAATTTATTTACAAATTAAGTTTTATGAAAGCTAAATTCTACACAGCCTCAAATTATGGGCAGTATTGAGCAGAACTACTTTGCTTAAATACTTTGTTCTAGTGTCCCTGTTCTTTCTGTATTGTCTGAGATTGAAGAATCTGAATGCACTTCAGTACTTTTAATGGGATTGTTACAGTACAGAGATATAGCATAAACAATATATGAGGCAGCATTGGTGCCCTAGTTCCATACTTGATAGGATGTGCTACCTAGTCTCTTGAAATTGGATATTTTTTCAAAAAGAGTTTATTTCTTTGGGATTCTGAATATATTAAACACCTGATGTTTACGAGATTCTGGTGCTTTCTAAAGAGGACTGAAAGTCAAGTGTAGTTTTGTTGCTCAATTCCAGTTTCCAGTTTTAAGCTGTGTTGAATAAAATGTAAACATTTTCTTTTCATTCAAAAACTGTGATATTTTTTTCTTTCTCCCCCCCTCTCTTACTCAAGTGCCCTTTCCATGGAAAGATAATTCCTCGGGATGATGCTGGGATTCCTGTAAATGCAGAGGACAGAGCCAGAGAAGAAAAGATGAAGTTTGAGAAGCAAGCAGCCCAGCCAGGTCTGTGTCTGTATAGCATCTTAAAAAAAAAAAAAAGTAAAAATATTATGCAGAAGTGGAAAATACCTGTTACCTGTTTTGCTCCTAACTACATTCTCCCATTTGCATTCCTATTGATTTTAAATTACAGCTCATTTGCAGTAGTTCTTGCTTATGTGATAAATGTGGATACATGTGTAGACACAATAAGGTTAACATTGCATTTGTGCTTTATTTCCAGTGACTTTTGTAATGTTCCAAACACTACTCAGACAAGTTACAGCCTTTGTCTTAAGGATCATTTTTATCAAGGATGGTTGGACCTGTTCCCTGGGAAATGCTTAACAGTAACTGTTCCTGTGCTTCTGCAAAGATGATGTCTAATTCTGATGGTCCCTAACAGTTGTGATTTATGCAATATAATGATAATATTTCTAGGATCATTGTGTTACCACCAGTATTGGGAGGGCATGCTGGATTTTGTATTTAAACAATTGGGAATGGGCAAGAAAAACATTGGCCTTCTTGCATCCTGGCTGCAGCCTTCAGGTGTGGAGGGAATGCTCCTTCTTCCCTAACATAATTTGGGCATTTTTAGCAAGGTGAAGAATGCAGGCAGTGTGTACACAGGCAGGAAGACTTCCAAGGGCAATAAAAGATTTTTTTGCAATAGTACAACTAAACCCTGTTAGTGATGGACAGAAGATACCTGGTGAGCTACAGCCAGGAAGCTACTGGAAGTTGAGGGACTGCAAAGGAAGATGAGATCTATCCAGCAAAGAGCATAATTGGAGAGGACAGCTTTTCTTTACCTTTCTCTAGCAAGTCTTGGTTTTCTTTGGTTTAAGCTATTTATTCTGGGTGGCCATTTTGCATTCTGATTGAACTTACCCATAGGCATTAGCATTTTGATATCCTGTGCTATACTCCTTAAAGGAATTCTCTCCTCAGGTATGACTGACTTGGTGTTTGACAGTTATGCATATTGTTAAGGAAGCTACTGAGGCTTTCATGAAACCTCTTGAGAGCCTGAGGAGCAATTACCTGTAATCAGAACAGGAATCTGTATTCAGAAAGGTCTGTGTGGAATGAATGTGCATTTAAACATATAATTGACCCACCCATTGTCCTTTAATACTTGTTTGACCATTTTTGAGTGACTATGCTTGGTGATTACAGCACCACACCAGCACAGCAGTTACTGAACATCTCCTGGTATTTGCAGGTGTCAAAGTGTTACATTTGCAGGTGGTTTCTATCCCTGTCCAGGTAGAGTAAGTATTCTTACTCTATTCATCCAGCCAGCAGCACAGATACTGTTGGACTGTCAAAGGGAAGCCAGGATAGGGGTGTGGATATTGTATTAAAAAGGAAAGTTCCCAGCTTAGTTATGACTAAATTAAACTGATAGGTGTTCTTGAAATCTCAAGATAGAACCTAATATTCTGGTATAAAAATCACTTGGACTGAAAAATATTGATTTTTTTTTCCTGTAAAATTGCCATTGCTTGAGGCTAGACATAGTATTTATTTTTTTGCAGTGTCAGCTCAGTGTTGCTAGAGGCTTCTCACCTCTGGTCCACAAGGATGTGTCTGTTAGTCCCAAAGCAGTGTTGGCATTGCTCCTTGTGTGGTTGTTAAGCTGAGATGTCACACAAAGGTCCATCCCATCTGGCTGGGGATGTACTGCACAAGCTGTGTTGGACAAAACCTTCCGTGTTTCTAAAACCATGTGTATACCAGGTGCCACTAAATACTTCTATCCACTTTCTTTTCTTCTGCCTCACTATTTTTATATTTGCTATAGAGTATTTTAATCAACTTTTTCTTTTTTTTTTTTTTTTTTTTTTTTTTGCTTGTTTTGAGTTTGTGGTTTGGAGGGGTGTGTTTGGTTTTGGGGTTTTTTTTTATTACAAAGGTCTTGAAGCAAATTTGAGCACTTCTGCTCTGGGAAATGCACTACTGGGAACCCACTGGACAGTCAGGATTGACATCATTATTAATGATGTCAGTTCGAAAAATTTGGAAAAAAACACTTAAATTTGGGGATCAGTTGTATGATTAAATTGCACCAAAATTCTTCTTGCATGTCTTTCCTACTGGATGGTAGATTGATTTCTATCTTTGTGTGATTAAAGGGGGAAACAGTTATATAAAAGTCATGTGGTTTGTGTGCTAATGACTGTGTTTTGACAACACTGTCATTGTTATTATGGATCATTTATTATCTTAGTACAAAATTTCAAACTCTAGCTAGTGTCCACAGAAAGGACAGAGAGGCTCTTTGGCTCTTCAGTCGTGATACAGTGAATCAGGTGGGATTACGCCGACCCCTAATCTGCAGCGTTCATCCTTTTCCAATAGTTCACACACAGGAGCAAATTAAGTGCCTATTTTTTGTGTCAACCCTGAAGAGTATCTGGTTTTTCAGCCCTTAGTGACTTGTTAACAAACAGGTATCAGGACAGGCTGGTGAAGGCAGGCCTCTGGCCACTCAGATGTGAAATAGCATCTCTTTACTAACTACAGTATTGATTCCCGCCTACCCTTGCAAACTGTGTAATTTTCTTTTCCCTGCTGCTAAACTCAGTAACAATGTATGAAGAGCTTTAGGGGCCCATCAATGCTCAGAAAGCCTGCTCTTCCCTGGCATTCTATTGATTTTTCTCAAAAGCTTTTAAATTGCTCCTTCATTTTACTCAAATGCTCATTTCATCTCTACTGGATGCCGGCATTTTTTCCTTGTGTTTAAACAATTGCTCCATTCACGGGGTTCCTAAACTGTGACGCCTTCTTATTACTGGGAGATAAACTGTTTAGACAGTTTTCCTTAATCTTGGATTAATCGTTCCTGTATCTGAATTGTGTTGTTCTGTATTCCCTCACTTCAAAAAAAAAAAAAAAAAAAAAAAAAAAAAGAAAAAAAGTCTGTGAGGTCTTATGATCCATCAAGTATATGTGTTCTGTTTTCTCCCTTTGTAACTCTCCTGTGCAGCTCTGGAACAGTTTCATTTCCCTCATGCTTTTTGGGTGGTGGATTTTAATCAGTCCTTGCTTTCATGTATGATGGTAGTGTAGATCTAACCTTTCCTTGGAAAATTGCTCTGGTATTCCTTAACACCATGTTCTTAAGTGAGGACATTGCCTCTGACCTTCCAGAAATGTTGTTAGCAGTGTTTGTCACACTCAGTGACCATCTTGGTGTATAAATGAAGTTATATAGTCCTTTAGGACTGTTTGTTTTTCTGCATCTACAACGTTGTTATGTAAGAGGAGTAGACATTTGGTGTTAAAATTTCTGCAGGCAAGAGAGGCTGACTGACATAAGGGAAACTGTGACAAATGACTGGCAATTACTGCTGTTAAAATGCAGACTTCTGGCATTTCTTCTGAGTTTGGACTGTGTTCTTTTTGAGGTAGTACTTCCTACATTTTTTTTTTCCAGCTAATATGCTCAGAAGTCTTTACAATGAAATGAAATTTCTCTAAATTTCCCCTTGGCAGATGTCCATCCTCCAGCCACATTTTTACTCTGTGCTACCTTGTTCTGATACATAAGATACACTGAGGGTGAAAAGCTGTGGATTCCTCAAACAGTTTCCAGTGTAAATTATTCATGCATTTTCCTCTGGTGTCATCTAGGATCAGAATCCACTTAGAGTGGCTGGATTCTGGAGCATTAAGGTTTTGAAAAAATATGAAGTAAGATTTTGTTTAGATAAATTAACTTGTGCCATTGTCAAGAGAAGTAACTTGATTTAGATAATTAAACTGAGGTAATGTGGGATACTTAGAAAGTAGTATCTTTTTCAGATGCAAAGTGGGTGTCATGGCAACAGGGTCATGTTGTCCTACTCTAAAATATTTTGTAGATGTCAGATACCATTTCATGTTTTAAAGTAAATATTATTGATGAAAAGGAATCACAGTATTGGCAGCCCTAATCTGCTCAAAAGTTGATCTATTCCATTTTTTTAGGTTTATTTTTAAGCTTATACAAAATTTATTTCTGCAGATGAGTTCCTCAGCTACATTTATGGCCTTTTCACTTCTAAATAATAATCACTGTGTTTATTCACCTCTCCTACATGGGATAATTTACTTGGAACTTTTCTACTCTGCTACTGAAAAAAAACCAAAAACTTAAGTCTTCCTACAGAACAGTTTTAGCATCTAGTAATACATACTAACCCAGACTGGCAGGGCTGCTTCATCAAGATCTGTCCTTTGGGAAACTGCTTTATTCTCCCCTTCCTTTGTGTGTGCACCTTAGATCACAGTGGCTCTGCCCTCTCCCATTGGTGACAAGAACCTCTTCCCTAGGGGATTGCAAATCCTGCCTGGGTTTGGAGTTTCAAAGTTCATGTTTTGTCTTTTGGACAGAGTGGCGAGATCCAGAATTCATGAGAGAAGTTGAAGCTGCTACAGGACTGGATCTTGGTTCCTCTAAAAGTAATGGGAAAGGACAGAAAAAGAAAGGGAAGAAGCAAAAATATCCAAATCTGACCGACCTGAAGCAACAGGCTAACACTTCTCGTTCCCGCCTTGAGAAGAAAGTCTTCAATAAGTAAGATGCTTCCATTCCTAAAGCCTGTTAGATTATTGTTTCTGTTTGATTAACAGTGTTTCTGTTTCTACATTAACATGCACTTACTAAACAGCTTTTTTGGCTAACTGCAGGCAAGAATGTCTTCCATATATCTGGAGGGTAAAAAATAGCAAGTACTGACAACCAGGGCTATTTCTTTGAGACTGATTTTCAACTAATTTGCCAAATTTTCCTATGAAAGACTTCCTTCATCCTGTCTCAATTTTTTAAAAACTTTAATTGCTGGATTGGCTTCCCTGGATGATCATTTATTGATCAGACACAGCAGTTCAGGTGGATGTGGGAACCTCCAGCCACTCCCAGATGGGCTTTAGAATATACAGTAGCTCCATCTGTCCACTGTTAACACCATTTCTGATGCCTGTTCTTGCTTAAATGTGGCTACAACAAAAATTTGCCTAAGCATGCTCTGGTCTTTATCAAATGGGAAGCAGCTGCAGCTACTTAAAGAGTTTTACATGTCAAGAATGAAGTAGTCAAAGGAAAATAAAGTTGTCAAATCAAAAAAGGAAAATAATTACTAAAATCATTACTGGTGGGTTATTCTCTAAGCATACTGGATGAGTTGAACAGCATCCAGGACACAATATTTGTTTAAACTCAATTTTCCCTTCTCTGATGTACTGGTTATAATAAGAAAGCCAAATCCACATTGCTTTTGGTTATGGAAATAGCACATTTTCTGTGAAATTCTCATGTCACCTGGTCTTAGTTAGAAGTCAGAGACATACAGTTCTAATGATTAGAATTTCATATCATGGTTTACTGTGGTTTGTGCTAATGATTTTGAGTGTGTGTTAGTGCCAGGCATAGGGAATCAAACCTGTCAAGTTTTTAATAGGTTTCATGCTTTGCAGCACTAAACAAGATGATAACCTTGGCTCCTTATAACAACCCCAAATTACTTGAAATGTATAGGTGATAAACCCAGGCTCTAGTCTGCCAATAAAGCTAAGTGAAATTGCACACAGATCATCAAAGTGGGATCTCATTTCATTTACAGTATCGCACAATCCACTGGTGCTAATGTAAAACCTACATGACATGAAAGTGTCAAGGCCACTCTGCACTGCTAAAGGCTCACTTTTCTCCTACCAATTAGGTAATATTTGAAGTGCAAAACCATGACCACATTTTCCTTACTCTGGTAACTTTATTGGCAGAATTTTGTTAAAAGTACAGCTCTTCCAGGGTGTTTTTTCAGAGTGTTGGTTTTCATTGCAGTTACTGCTGAGAAAATCTTTAATCCCACCATTTAGAGTGTTATTAAGAAGAAACCTCTGTTTTCAGATGTTTCAAAATGGCTTTGGAAATGAAGCCATTAGAGAACTTGTTTCTTGGAGATAACCCTGGAAGCAGAGCTGGAATAGTGTGTAGGGGCTGGTCCTGAAAAGAGACTGAGAAACACTGCATAGGTGCATCTCTTATCTTCATTTTGCTGCACAGCTGGAAACATCCTCAGAAGTGATAAAGGCAGACTGTGACAGCATAGTCTTAACAGCATGGGCCTTGAAACCATCTACTTGTGTGATGGAACTTGCCAAACTTGTGGAAATCAAAGGAGACATCAGGCAGTGCCCTGTTCCTGGGTGGGACACAGTCCCTCAAACCAAGCCTGTAGCTGCTCTACCTCCCACATCAGCAGAGCAGCAAGGTGTTTACCTGGAGATGTGTTAAGAGATAACACACTTCATAGACAGGGTGACAGCTGAGAACACCTGCAAACATCAGCCTCAGATAGCTGAGCTTTTGTGCCAGGGGCATCTAAAGTAACCAGCAAAAATTGGAACTTTAGAATCCAGTGAGGAGCAAAATTCCTGAGGCAAGGTGCCCTCAGCTCTGCACAATAGCAGCTTTAAGTTTCAAAGGGGGCAGATGTTCACAACAGAGCATCTTCCTGACTGCTGCTGCTGGTTCTTACTCCTCTGGATTTGTGAATCCTTTTCTGTGCCTTACCAGCTGGAGGACTTAAGAGCCTGCTCTTCCTTTTTGATAATCTCCTGTTCATGCTATCTAGGCATCATTTTCCTCACCCTCAAAATCTTAACTGTGTGATCTTCACTCAAAACTTTGTGGAGGGGAAAAAACT
Organism: Erithacus rubecula; assembly: GCF_903797595.1. NCBI lineage: Eukaryota > Metazoa > Chordata > Aves > Passeriformes > Muscicapidae > Erithacus > Erithacus rubecula. The sequence continues at coordinate 5,559,131 of NC_136687.1, forward strand.
GCAGATGTCTTAAATACCCAGCTCAGAAGCATTGCAGTCCCTCCCTATAGAAATCTCTGGGCACATTTTACTGGCAGGAAGCAATGGCAGCCAATAAAGCAGCAGCAGGGAGACAGACAGGCCTCTCTGGGTTTGGGAGCACCAGAAAGCTTAACAGCTCTGAACTTTGTTCCCCCACTTGCATTTTGAGCCTGAAGAGCCTTCTTCAAGCACTGCAGGAGCTGCAGGGGGCTCAGGTTCTTGCCCATCATGAAGCAGCAGAGATCCCATTTCCCCTTGATGTGTGAGTGAGGTATTGGACATACTGTCCTGCCTGTGCTGGACTCTGAGCACTTCTGCAGAAACCTATCTGTCTGTAGAAATACACAATAATCTCTGGTGCCTTCCTAAACCAGAGCTGTTCTTGTGGATTAAAAGCTGCTGCTCAGGAGTGGTGTGAGCAAGAGTCCAACTCAGCCCACATCTGATAAAACAGAGTTTTAGTAACCTGTGGAAGCTGCTAAATGAGTTCACATTAAATGTTCACAGAAACATTCTGGATTGAGGTTTGGATTTCATAAGAGTTTCTGAGTATTAACTTTTAAGATCTTGTTAGGTATTTTTAGGTTTTTTTTCCCTGAGAGCACTTAGGTGCTTTTGAAAACCAACCATGAGGCTCTAAGAAATAATGCTGGGAGGGTGGAATACACAGCCATTAAACTAGAAGACTTGAATTTGTTTACGCCTGTTAATAAAAAATCATTTCTGAATTAAACTATTGTTATTGCTGCAGCTAATTTAGTTAACAAGACAAATTTTTTCAGCCTCATCAATGCTGTGCTCAGAAGCCTGATAGTGATTAATCAAATTCCCCAACATTCATAAGCATTCTCTGAGATTGAGCAGACTCAACATAACTGTTGTTATTGTTCTGTTTCTCTTTCAGAGGTGCCATGAAGCGGGTTGTGAAAGCCATGAACCGAGTGGACCAAAGGAAGCACGAGAAGTTTGCCAACCAGTTTAATTATGCACTGAATTAAATTCTTAATCACCTCTGCCCTTCTTTATTACAAGAGTGCAACTGCAAAACCTTTAATCAAAGATATTTGTATTTACACTACAGTACTTTGCTAGGCAGATTTTTACAGGTGTCATTTTAAAAAATGTTTCCAAGTTTAACTTATTTGATAATGAATATTAATTTTGGAAAAGGTGTGGTGGTGTGGAATTGAATGTATTTTAAAATATGATAATTATTTGAAATACACATGAAATAGAGATGTTTTATGACTTGTACATAATTTGGGTAAACTGTTGAGGTTTTGGGGCTTTATTCTTTTCCTTCCTAAGGGACTCATGTAATTTATACCTCCTTTGACAACACGTGTTTAATTTTCCATTTTCATGCTTTGAGGGAAAAAGATACCTTAAAAACCATTTGATTGCTGCCTGAGATGTCAATGCACAGAACATTTTCTCAGCCTACTGCTATACAAAGTGAGCCACACCAAGCAGCACAGCAGCTCCTGCAGCACCTCTACAAACACCTTGGTACACAGTAAAAAAACCCAAATCAAGTGATGCCTTCAGATGATAAACAGAGTTTGATTACTGCAGATTGTATACCAGGAGCTAAGTCAGTCTTGGTAGCTGTGGCACAGATGGAAAAGCTGAAATGACAAAGATCATCCTGGCCTGCTTCTTGTCTTCCCAAGATGGTATCCCAGTATCTTTCAGAACTGCTCCTGGACAGCACATTGTGAAAGTCTGTAGACATACACAGACTGTGTTCCAGTTTAACTGCAGTCAAAACAGTTCCAGTATGAGGTGAAAATAAGAGGTATTAAAAAAAAAAAACAACTCACTCAAGTGGCACATTGAACTAGTGGCACAAGTGAACTGCCTGGCTTGGATCAGGTCAAATTACATCAGGCTGAAGCCCCAGAATGTGCCTAAGAACCCAGATATAAACACAAGCATCAGGAATCTTCAACTCCAGAGAGTTAATGTGCAGTTGAGTCTAGTGTGGGTTGTAGTTCTTGGCTGGGTACTTAAACAAATCCCCCAAACTTGTTTGCTGGCTATAGCCAAGCTTAAGGAGAGACAATGAAACAGTGACCAGTTCTGCTCTTGCAACATTTCATACAGCTTTGTGGGTAAAGAAAATCCAAAGAATCAGGAGAGTAGTGTTTGAAAATCAATTTCAAAATGACCTGCAAAAATCTCCAATAAAATACTTATCACAAAGTAGAATGGATTCTCTATAGTGTGGGCTTAGTTACCTGTTAGAAGTTTTTCCTCATGTATAAGGAGACTCTAAAAGTTAAAAATTGGGAAAATTTTAACAGCTCATTGTAGCTTTTGACCACCTCAGACAAAAGCTAATTTACAGTTCTGCCATATACTTTCTGATATACACAAGTACTGCATAGAAAGCAATTAATGCTGTCTTTTGATAATTTATCTTGCAAGGGCTCTGTAATTTGAAAGACAATATTCTTCAGCATAGGTTGATATACTTCTGAAACACTGAAAATAAAATAATAAGGAGCCAGAATTTCAGGAATATCTTGAAATTGTCTGCACTGGAAGGTAAAGCCACTTCTACTATCAACCTTGCTAATGTGGCAGTGAAGATCTCAAGTGAAAATGTGGATAAGGACAAACCAAGTTCATCACTAAGTCAGTTGAATCCACTGCTGAACTGATTTCATTTCTTACTGAGGAACAAACAAAACAAAAACAGAAGATACACAACCCAAGAACTCCACCACCCTACACATTAGAATGTGATAGTAATCATTGGATGCTGGGATTCCCAGACAGTCCTAACTTAACTGACACTTGGTGATTAACATTCAAAGAGCCACAAAGATCATTGTGCCACTATTCCAGAAATTCTTGAGCCTGCACAGGCTGGAGGTGTTCATTTATAAAACATGTGTTCTCCCTGTAAGAAGAATTGGGAATTTATATTTATGTGCAGTGACACTTAGCCTTCCTTTGATGGAGCTGTGAAATGTCAGCACTACAAAGTCCCCAGCAAACAGTAGATGCTGCACTTCACCCCGTGGAGCTCCCATTGTGAGCATTTATTAAAGATCCTGAGGACCAAGACTGTGAATGGAAATGGCAGAAATCTGAGGGGAAAAAAGGTGTAGTCAGTCAGTTATGTTCCACTTTGAGCAACCTGGTCTAGTGGAAGGTGTCCCTGCCCCTGGTAGAGGGGCTGGAGGTAGATGGTCTTTAATGTCCCTCCTACCCCAAACCATGCTGTGATTCTAATGATGCTGCTCAGTCACAGCAGTTCTAGAATTATCAGCTAAAACTTCCTGCCTGGACCCATTTGTCCAATCTGGCAGTTAAACCTGATGCTATCACATGATCTGTGTGCTTTCCCCTGTCTTTTATTAAAAGCATGAATGCTTGGAGGGAAAAAAAAAAAAAAAAAAGTGTCTTCCTGTACTGCCTCTTTGATGCAGAAGGAGAATTTTCAGAGTTAAGGTTCCCTGGCAGGTGACTCAGAAATGGCCAACTCAGATAGAGGTACCTGGACTTTGGGTCAGGTCAAAGGCCAGTGATGACTTTATTAAAAGCTCTTCTAGTGTTTTTCTTCTACACCTTTTTTTTTTTTTTTTTTTTTTTTTTTTTGCCTTGACCTGTAGCACTGTCTTTATGTTCCCCTGCTCCAGTGTGGGACAAGCTCTTCCCTTAAACCATTTTAATTATTGACACTTTTTATCCAATTATTTCTCCATAAGAGCCACTCAGCATGTATACTTGCAACAGGTCTTGAATATTGTCACCTGAGCATTCTAATTACACTGGTCAGACATAATTCAGAGAGTCTGGGGGAGATTTCTCCTTTTCCTGACTTTATCTGTAGCTGGAAGAAGAAATTTAAAAAGGCACCTCTCTCCAAAGATCCAGCATACTTTCACTAAATAGAAATCCTTTTAAGTTCAAAATAGATCAATCTGCTTTTTTGATACATCATACTTCTTATGTGTCAGTTTAGAAATTTGAGGTCCTGGGCTCACTGGTTCAAATGTTGCTCAACTGGGCCTGTGACATTTCAACTGGAACTTTCCTATTCCTGTCCTCAGAGCTTCTGGGGGAAAAAATAAATCCAGGTATCATTCACATAATCTCTCTGTGTGGTTTTGCCTTTATAACTCACTCCAACACTTTTGCAATTGCACTTCTGCTCACTGGGGATGCTGTGTATGATTTCCAAATCACCTTGAGGTGATTTAGCCCTTGGAGTGTTGTTAAGGTGAATAGTTGTAATACAGGTTGAGTATTGTGTGTCTGAAGGGACTCTGAGCTGAAGTGAGCTGTGCTGGTGCATCTGAATCATCCTTTTTTAACCAGGGTTGTGTCAGTGGGAAAAATGAGAACTGTAAGCAGACTTCTCCATGGTTATTACCTGAGCACACCTGGGAAGTAAAAGCCTGGAAGGAAAAAAGCACATATGGTCTGGCACTCAAATACAAAGTGTCTAGTGACATAAATGAGCCTGGTTGAATGGTTAGAACATTCATTTTCCTTGAATGAAAGCCATCCTTCAGCACATCCCCTCCAAGGTTTCTGGGGCAGGGTGATGGGCCCATACTCCTCTTTGCATGATGCCTTGTGACTTCATTTTCTCTAAACTCACTTGAGGTTTCGCTTAATCAACCTGGGCACAGCTGAAAGTTTCTATTAGAAAACTAACATTAAGAAGTTCTTATAAATCATGGTTAAAATACTTATTTGTAGGGTTTTTTTAATTGGTAAGCAAAATATACAAATGGGAATTTTAACCAGTTCTGGATGGACAGTGGATTGTGCCACACAAAACAGTTTGCACGTTGGGGAAAGGCTTCAATTAATCAAAGGGCATTACTGAAAAAAATAACAAATAAACCAACTTTGTTTGTGGAAAACAAAAAGTAAACCTGTTCCATTTAAAGTGGCTGTGGAAATGAGTGATGAGGGTGTTCCTAGTTATAAGGAGCAGAAGCAAGAGGTGTTGAATCTCAGGAGCCCAGGCAGCACAGAGCCAGCTCAGGTGTGTCACAGGTCACAGCAGAGGCAGGTGGCTGCCTGGTGGTCTCTCACACTCTGCAGATGTCTGGCTGGGGTGCAGCTGTGTTTGGGTTTAGCCAGTGCTGTTACACACAGTGATGCTTTTACTCAGAGCTGATGTGGATGTGTCTGTAGGTTATGCACCAGAAAAGGTAAGGATGTTACAGCAGTACTTCAGTGATGAGCATTGGCCATTTAAATTCACACATTTTGGAATGCCAGACACCTCCCAAACTCCCACCTTCAGCAGAGTCCCTGGTTTTGAGTGGGCAGTGGCAATCCTGGTGCACTTACCATCTCTGCCTTTGGGGCACATATTCAGGAGATGGAGTCCAGGTCCATTCTCAGCCTCAGAGGTGGCAGTCCATGTCCTGGCTCAGGGGACAGCCTCAGCCACCAGCAACTTAAATACAGGAGAGCTGGTGGGAGGCAGCTCACATCAGCTGTTTCCCTGTGGGAACTGGAATTGAACCACCATGGAGCTGAAACTGCTTTCTGTAGGAAACTAGACAGAGAGTAAAAGATCTCTGCAGATTACAGTGCCCAGACTGGGGTCAGGGAGGACTAGGGCTGCGTGCTTATTCCCTGGACACCTGCCAGGAAAAACACCACTGAACTTCAAGGATTCAGGAGAGAGCTTCCTCATAGATATCATTACCAGCTAGATCAGCCCTCAGGGCACCATGGTCACCAGAGCCAGAGAGAAGAGTCTTACTCTGGTAACTCCTGCAAAGCAATTTCTCCTTATGTCTGTTTTAGGATGCTCTGGGACAGCTGCATTTAAATATACCTAAAACAGGTAACAGCTTTCTGGTCCTGGGTGAAAATAACACTTGAATTTGCATCTGCTAACAATCAAATTCTCCCCTAAGCAGTGTCTAAGGAAGACTAAATGTTGCTGGGAGTACAGAGGGAAGTTTGCCCATAGCCAGGTGAGAAAGTAAAACCAGAGGAGAGGCTCGAGGTGTCAGGGAAAGGTGAGCCAGGAGCTGAAGGTGAAAATCGGGACAATCCTGGCAAGAGCACCATGACACACCCCCAAATAAGAAAACAATCTTGGCAATAGGAGCAGAGTCAGCCTCCAGTTACCTGAAGGTCCACCAAGATAAAAGGCAGGTCTGTAGCCAAGTCAGCAAGGAGAGATCAGGGTGAGGGTCAGCTACAAAACCAGGCACAGCCCAGCAGCAGGACTCAGGCAAGAGACCCCACTGAAATGCAGCTCCCCTGCCACCAGCTGGAGGGTTTGGGGGAGGCTCCTGGTTGGTCTCTCCCAGCTGAGTTGTTTTCATGGCAGCCTGAGCCAAGGTGCTGCAGCTGTGCTCCATCAGGGCAGAGCTTGAGCACCTGCTGGGGTATAGGATGGGGAGACCAGGAGGACCACAAAGGTAGAGAGAGGGTAATGAGAGAATTTAGATCCTGCTGGTACATTCAGAGCCCTCAGAGCATCCCTCTTGCTGGATGTGGCAATGGTATTATTAGAAAATCCTCTAGAAAAATTGAAGGATTTGAGAAAGAAGGAAAGCCCTCAAAGCAGCAGCCTAAATCAGACCAGTCTGAACCCTCCCCAGCCAGCAGCACCTCCCCACCCATTCAGCTGAGAGAGATGCTAAGGATCCCAAAGCTTAGCACATCCCCTAGAAAGTGCATGTGGATGAGATCTAGGGCTCCTGGCAGCTGGACAAATTGTGACCTGTGGGATAAAGTTGTTTTTGCAGGTGTGGGAGTCAGATGCTGCCCCTGAAGGAAAGGAAGGAGAAAGATCCTTTAATTACTCGTGTTTCTAAGTTGATGCTTTCCCTCCTCTTCAAAGCTGATCAAGTGGAGAAAAAAAAAAGGATTCATGTCCTTGCTGAGCCTTTCCTACCAGCTAGGTCTGGGGAATACAGAGCCTAAATGGCATGCCAGCTCAAGGGAGTGGTGGGGGAGCAGGTTCTGCCACTCTGGGAGGAGTTTGTGCTGGTTACAGCCTGGGCAAACTGAGCTAGACTTGTGTCAGCCCAAGCTATTTCTCCATTTCTAAATGTCTGTGACTGAGTTACCATTTGCCTTTCTGGGTAGAATTCCCCTTGCTTTTCTGCCTGCCAGTGCCCTGAGCAAAAACCCAGCTCTCCTGTGCCAAGTGCTTGTATGTTTTTCCATTATCATGAGGAATCCTCTCAGTTGAGGGGTTAAGGAAAAATCTTATTAAATTTTTTAAAATGTGGTGCTAATTAGTTTAGATGTAATGAACAGCATTAGGCTTCTGGTTGCTTTGAAAGGGGTTGTTGAATAACCATTTCTGCCGACGTTCCAATTTGCATAATGACAGGGTGTTGGCATTGCATCCACCATTAATTTGCTGTATTTATAATGTCATTATGGAGCCACTCTTATCCTCATGCACTGGAAAAGGTATATGGAAATATAATATATGATCCTGCTTGTTTGGAAATTGCTTTTGGATATCTTTGAATTTTTGTAATAGTATTTTTGGCAGCTGAAGGCTAACAGCACCACCAGGAGAGTCTGCCACACAGTTTCACTAGGGCAGAAATTAAATGCTGCTTCCACATATGCACAAGTGTTTATTTTCCCCAGTGCTGCAGCAGAAGCAGCAGAGGTGAGTGTGATCAGGTGTGCTGCAGAGCGTGCTCAAGGCAAACACAGTATTTTACTCCAAATCACCCCTACAAGGCACAGTGCTGGTACTTGAAGTCCCAAAGAGCATCCTTAATCACAACTCTCAAAACATTTAACAGGTCACAGAGAGTGCAGCTTGGTGCTGTGAACTCTCAGTCAACAGAAGGAGTTGGAGGAGCCCAACCAGCAGCTCATTCAAATGCTCTCTTCCTGCACTTCTCCTCCCCTCCTGCAGACTTTGGGAACCAAGGAACAAGAAATAAACTTGTCACTCTACCTGTGTTACAGTGACAATGCAGGAAAGAGTCCCTATATGTGCAGGATGAGTTCTTGTAATGTATGTGTGTGGTTACACAAAAACAAAAAACAAAAACAAACAAACAAAAAATAAAGAACAACCAAAAAAAAAAAAAACCAAAGAAAGAAAGAAAGAGAACAATAATTGATTTATTTGTACTAAGTTTAGTAGAATTATTTTGCTTCTCTTGAAAAAGCAGCAGTTTACTGAAGGGGGTGAATATTTACTGTGAAAACCATCACCCCACATAAATGTTTCTGTGACAATATTTCAGTTCTTTGTTGTGGTGTCATCTCTCTTTCATTATCACTGTATAATGTTTCTGGTTTGTGTCATTGCAGAGAAGAAAATCTAGAGGATGTATTCTGAAATAAAGTCTATCACTTTGGTGGACCTGGCTAGCTTTGCTACCTGAACATGTGTCACATCCTAAGAACAGATTAGTAAATCATGTTCAGATGTTCCCTGTCCCTACATGTCCAGACTTTTGTGCTCTGGCCATGCTCTGGTTTCTGTCTGCTTCTCTATCAATACAGGGTTCATCCATAGGATTTCCAGCATCAACAGGATTTCTCCTGAGTGGGACATAGCTGTAGCTTTCCAAGGCTGTGATTGCCTGTTTTAAGGCTTATTCTGTATGATGAATTCACATCTCTGCCAGACAATCAGGAAAGGAGAAAGAGCTCTTCCTGTTTGGGTTATTTTCACTGTGACAGCCCCATCTCATCCATGAGTTGTCTGTTCCACATGAGCATGTGGCACAGAGCATGAGTGTGTGAGCAAGAGGGAAAGAAGTAAAAAACCCCACCAGATAGAGAAATATGTGGTTTATGTAAATAATTTATGTAAACTCACTTTGGGCAACAAATTGACTAGGATCCTCTTTGTTTACTTGCCTGTCCCCTTCATCCCCAGTGTTCCTCTGTGCCTTCTGTTCTGTGCCTTCGTTTACCTCACAGAGTCTGGAAAAACTTCCAGTATCAATCTTCCAATATCAGAAAAAAAGTATTTTATTTGCTCATAAGAAAGGCTCTTCAACAACCTTATTTACTTGGTTATCTTTGAGAAAGAACATGAAGACCAAAAATGCCCAGACATTGTAAAATAATTTTCCTTTGAGTATTTAAATTCAACTGTTTGAGCAGAATTATTTTGTCATGTAACACAGGAATGAATGGATATCTGTTACTATAGCAGACAACAAGCAGACGTTGTGGTGTATTTTTGGGAAATGGATTTAAGTTTATATAGACAAAGTTTTATTTTTAACATTTAACTTCTGTAGTATAAGACTAGAAACATGAAACATGAAACATGACTGAGTTCAGTCTGAAACAGAAGGTCTGAAATACATGTCAAAAACCTTTAAGAATTAAAAAACTTCCTGCTCAAGTGGAAACAATGCAAGGAATTTTTGCAAGTGATAGTACAGAACTGGTTTGCAATGACTGTGAAACATCAGTGACTGCTTAGTGAAATCAATGACAAAATATTTCAAAATATTTTCAGTTCTCTCTCAATTGTTTGGAAGGTATCTGTCTGTATTTATGTGCTGTTTTCTGCTGTTTTTATTGTAAGACATTTTACTGAGCAACTGAAACTTGTCCACTATAAGTTGAAGTATATGAAGTAAAATAGATGCAGTTTCCTTTTATTTAACTTCATTAATTCACAGAGTGAACACTAGTAAGATGCAATTAATAACTGAATCTTTTCTTACTAATACAAGTTTGCACCCTTGGATTCAACAGTGATTGCATGGGAATTAGTCTAAAAACATGCTGATGCCCTAGATCATCTCTACATGCCAAAGACATCACTTGAACACACTGAATCAGGCTTTGAATGTGCTGCTCAGTCTGTCAGAGCTGGGACTGTCCTCTGGAAAATGTTTTGCTCATGTCCCCTTGGATGTGTTAGATGTCCTGAATACTCTAACACTAGATCTTATGAATGAAAAATAAACTAATTTCAAAATTGTTTGACTGACAGAATGAACCAGAGCAAATCCCTCCTGTTTGTGTCATAACCATCATCCCCTCAGTCAGTATGTTCTACTTGCTCTATTCCTGGGTTTGTTGATAATTCATGGAAAATGAGTTCCAAGAGCCTTGTGCAGGAGCACTGGGTGTGGTGTGCAGGGCAGCAGGGACATCAGACAGGCACCACATGGGAATTGGCTTTTGGGTCTTGCTGGGGGTCACTGTGGGAGCTTTGAGGGTCTCTGTGACTACCAAATGGGAGAACCTCAAATACTGCATCAAGCTGTGTTTGACTCTGCAGCAGAGCCAGACTGACAGTGGGTAGGAACACGGGGGATGGAGCTGGGAGGTTTGGATAGATGACAGCATTTTGCTTTAGCACTCCAGGACTGAGCACTCACACCTGAGATGTTCCTCACAGCTGCCCTATGTCGACACCATCATGCTTTTCCCTCTCAAGTTTACACACACACTCTGATCCAACACCACCAGCCAGCTGCAGAGTTTTGGTCGAGCATTATTTGAGATGGCTCTTTGGTGTTTGTGCTCCAAATGCCCTCTGGACACAGCCAGTACCTGTGAGCAGGGTGTGAAATGTGTCCTACACCACTGCAGGTGCTGCACGCTGGGGAAGACACACACTAGAGTTGAGACTGTGCACTTTTGCTCTAGAATTTTATGATCTTAGACCTCTGGATGAGGCGTTGGAGCAAGGGTTATCAATAACTTCCTAAACTATGCTGAGAAAGATACCTGCAGCTCTGTTTTGAGCACTGCCATAAAATGTGAGAAGCCTTGTTAAATCGCTTTTAATGACTAGGAACCTCAGGCTGTCTCCTTCATCCAGCAGCTGTGAGTAATAATACTCACATGAGCAGGTTTCACTGGCAGGATGCTAACCAGCCTGCAGTAGGGGAATCATGCACTCTCAAGCTCTGGGCAGCTCCTGTTGGAGCCAAATTATTTCCTACTGGCAGGGAACTGCTTGGAGCTCCCAAGTGCAAGCAGGGGTTGAATTATCTTTTTATTCAGCTGTGCCATGCCTCACCTGAGCTAACAGTTTGGTTGCTCGTGGCACTCAAACCTGCAGCATAACGGCATAGTGTGAGAGAATCTCCTGTTTCCCAGTTTAGCTGGATTTCTTCTACCATAACAGCTGTGCAGAGCAGTACTCCAAGCATTACTACTTGTCATGTTTTCCCTGAAAATTTACTTCAGAACACCTTTCATCCTAAAAGTTCTTATTTTCACAAATGCAAATGAGTCTGGTCCGAGACTTCTGCTGCTGCTTCTGCACGCGGGGAAGTGAGAACCCGGAGCATCCCGCATTAACTGGAGCATCCCGCATCCTCCCCGCGGCTCCGCAGGCTGCTGGACCCCGCACACCCCCAGGAAGAAAAAAAGAAAAAATAAAAAAAAAGCAGAAACCACAGACCCTGAGGGGTCTGCAGCGTGGAGCCGACTCTGCTCCCCTCTCGTCTCCAATGTCGGCGGTCGCGGCAGGTTTTATTTCCACGGGAGGGCTGAAACATTTGATTCCGATCTAGAGCGGGTGTGAGGGGGTGGGATGCGGCTGTGGAGCGCCTGGCCATGCACAATTCCTGACCGGAGCCAGGCTGGGGACACCGGGAGGGAGCAGGGGAGCGAAGCCCGGGCAGCCGGGGAGCCCCGGCACCCGCCCGGACAGCGATGCGGAGGCGGTGCCGAGAGGAAGGAGATGCTCTGCTACCCAAAAATCCCTCCGGAAAATACCGCTTTCTTAGAATAGCCACGAGGGGAATAAAAGAATAACAAACAAACAAACAAAACAAAACAAAAAAAAAACCAAACAAACCCAAACCCACCAAAAATTAGCGGAAAATGAAAGCTCTTCCCCACAGACACGCAGGGAGTGGGGAAATGGGATAACAGAGACCCAGCGGGCTGGGAGCTGCTGGGCCGGCGGAGCCACCTCAAGATGCTCACGGCGGCTACAGACTTTTCCTCTGAAAGTAAAAAAAAAAAAAAAAAAAAAAAAAAAAAGTATTATAAAAGACCAACTTTGATACGAATATAAAAGTAATCAGCGGAACGGCGATGAGAAGATTATTTTATTTTTAAAGGGGTGGAATCTGAATGGAAGAGCCGATTTATTAAATTTACATAAACCCAAAATATCGGACTTCCCATCAGCGGAAACATGGCAGAGATGTCGGATTCCCTCTATATATGATATTTGTTTTGCCCGTAATATTGCACAAATCGGCAAAGTATATTAAGAAAATGTAAATCAGGAAACTAAGAAGGGAAATACCCTCCCTCGTACAAGAAGAATAAAGTTTATTTGCGTATAAGAAATACGCTCTTTAAGAATAAACGAAAATAAAAAGGAAGATGTAAGACATCCCTCCGAGTGTCTCATGGGGAAGGCGTTTTCCAGGGCAAACTTGTCTTACAAAGATTCACCCGAAAACCAGGGACTCGCCACCACGGAAAGCGCCGTTTCTTTAGAGTTTATTGATTGATTTAAAGTGTTTAGCAAACAAAGTGCTCTCTTTATCACCTCTTGCTCATTGCTCCGTCGTCTTATACATTAATTATAAAGTTAAAACTTTTTTTCCTTTTTTTTTGTAACAACCAGAAATATACAGAAATGATTAACGTAAAAAAAACCAGCCCTGCACCCCAGCAGCCGCCCTCGCCGCCCCTTCCCGGGCGGGACCCCCCGCCCCGCTCGGGGGTGACGTTTGTACAAAACATCCAAAATATCCCTCGTCACCGTGAGGTCACGGCAGGCAGCGGCGCGTCTTTGCTTCTGCAATGTCGAGGGACAGGACAGATAGTTCTCCGTTTAACCCTGAGAGTCAAATGGGTACATAATCTTTTTTTTTTTTTTCTTTAAAAGTCTTTCGCTAATGGCCAGCCCGGAATAAAAACAAAGACAATATTAATAATAATAATTAAATTAATTAAACCCACATAGCCACGAGGGACGGTAAAAATAAAAATACAGGTAACGATGATTTACATCTACTTATATGTACACGGGGGAGGGAGGTTTCTCCTCCTCCTTCCCTCAGCAGCGCAGTCCGGACACATCGCGTACAAAAAGGGTCCAGAAAGGCCCGAGGGAGGGGGAAGCTCCGGCCGCTCCTCTCATCCCCCGGGCTGGGCCGCAGGAACCCGGGGCTGCCCCTGTGCCCCGCCGGCGCTGCCGGTCCGTTCGTGGTTTCCCCTCTCGGGTGCGGGGGGTGTGGGGGGAGATCGTGCGGTGAGCGGCCCCCCAGCATCCTCGGAGGGGCGGCGGGCACAGCGGGAGTGAGGAGGAGGAAGAGGAATGAGCGTCGGGCTTATAGGTGCGGGGTGTAGAAAGCCGGAGCGCCGTAAGTCTGGGAGCCCAGGACGAAGGGCGAGAGGACGGCGGGGCTGGGCAGGAAGGGCAGCTGGGCGGCGCAGACCAGCCCTCCGGCCGGGTGGCCGGCGTAGCTGCCGGGGCCGTGCATGGAGAGCGGGGCGCCCATGGGCGGCGAGTGGCTGAGCGGGCTGAGCCCCCCCGGCAGCGCCCCGCCGCCCAGCGCCGCCCCCGCCCCGCCGCCGCCGCCCCCGCCCGTGGGCGCGCTGGTGTCGGCGCCCGGGTTCTGCTTCTTCCACTTGGTGCGCCGGTTCTGGAACCAGATCTTCACCTGCGTCTCGGTGAGGCTGAGCGACAGCGCCAGGTTGAGGCGCTCGCACACCGACAGGTACCGCGTGGATTTGAACTTGTTTTCCAGCGCCACCAGCTGCTCGTAGGTGAAGGCTGTCCGCGCCCGCCGGGGCTTGCCCGACTTGGAGTCCGAGCCCGTCCGCTTCCTCTTGGGCTTGGCCTGCGGGCCGGGCTGCGCCCCGACGGGCGGGGCGGGGGGCGGCGGAGGGGGCGCCGGGGGCGGCGCGACCCCCGGCTCGGCCGGCTCGGCTCGGAGCGGGCCCGGCTCGGGCTCTCCGGGCGCCGCGGGGCCCGAGCTGCCGCTGCTGCCGCTGGTGCTGCCGCTCTCCTCGCTGCACAGCTCCTCGTCGTCCGGCAGCTCGCTGTCGGGGCTGCGGCTCTGCCGGCTGCTGTAGTCCAGGTCGCACTCCTCGGCCTTGTAGAGCTCCCCGTCCTCTGCGGACAAGCGACAGCCGCTGTTAGGGCTCGCCGCCCGGCCCGGCCCCCGCCCCGCCCGCCCCCAGCCCCGCCGGGACAGCCCGTCCTGCCTCGGGGCTCGCCCGCCCGGTGTCCCCGCTGCTCTCGGACAGCGCTGCCCGGACAGTGGGGCCGCCCCTCGGCCCCTCCGCCCGCCCTGGGGATGCCGGGGCCCCTCGGGAGCTGGGCAGAACGGTGAGGATGGGGCTCGGAACTGCAGCTCTGGGGCCGGGAAGAGGCCGTCCAGCCCGGGGAGGTTGTGCCAGCGCTGCCCCTTCCGAGCCACCCACCTTCGGCAAGAGCTGGTACCGAGACGCGGCCGGGATAGAGGATTGTGCACCCCTTCCCACCAAACACCGAGGGCTGGAAAGGCCTGTGGGAAGGCAGCAGGGCGAGTGCCCCCGGGTGCCCAGAGGGCCAGCGGGGGGCTGGCAGGGGCGAGGAGCGGCCGGGAAGAAGCTCCTGGCCGGGCAGAGCCAGCCGTGCCTAGGAGCGGGCAGCAGGGATGTCAAAATGCCTCTAACAATTTTAGTGACGGAAATCTCCGAATCGATGAGCGGTTTGCTGGGTTTTGCTCTGGCATTTTTAACCCTTCCTGCTTCTGGTTTGACCTCTTGTCACTTCCCGAGATGGAAGTATTAAAGAGGAGTAAATACTTGTATTGATTAGCAGAGCAGATACAAACTTAATTAAACTCATTTTGTGCAATGTACAAACTAGTTAACGGTCATTTAATTTATTTGGGTTTATATTACGCTCCAATTAACGGGTCTCCATCGGAGAACAGGGTAATTATCCGATATTTAAGGCTATTGGACTTCTGCTGACGATTCTGTCATTATGAAACCTGAAAGCAAATCGCATTTTCCGGAGAACCGGCTCGTCCACATCCTGGCCCGGCCCGGGCTCCTTGGGGGAGCGAGAGGCGAATCCCTCTCCACGGGACGGGGCTGGGGGAGCCTGAGGCCCGTGAGTACCGTCCTTTTTCGCCGGTGCTTTCAGACACTCCCAAACTTCCCTCCTCTCACTTCTGAAGGGTGCTGGAGCTCCGGGAACCCCTAACCAAGGACTCCTTTAACTTGGTTAACCGAGATAGGCAAATAGGAATTGAATCGCTGGTCTGTCACCCTTATCCCGTCCGCAGTTGAGTTGTTTTTAATCCCCCCCAAACCTGAACTCTCCTCAAATTCACTGCGTATCCTCACACCGGACCATCTAACTCCAGCATGTTAAATTAGAGGTGATTTTAAAAGTGTGTTTTCTTCAACGCGCTGATTTCAGATATGGCTGTTTCAGTAGGAGAAATAAGGTCAGAGTATTGCTGCCCTTCTCACACCGAAAGTATCCCTTAACAACTCGGGGTTCATGAAGAACCCTTCCCAGCTTTCTGTTCGGGTCGGAGCACGGAAAACGCGGACGATTGCCGCCGAACAGAACAGAACAGAACCGGGTCACTTTTCTGCCACCCGACCCAGGGAGTGCAGACAACATCCTGCAACCTGTAGGACCGGTTAGAAATTGCGGGGAGTAATTTTTTACAGCAACGATTTATAAAAATCGCGTGTGTGGGGCACACTCGGGGGCTGTGCGCACCCCTAGCATCCACACACGAACCGGACCGGGAACCTGCAGCTGGCACTTTCGGAGTTTAATTTCCCGTTTAGGCAATTCCAGACGTTGGTCAACTAAAATTTTTTAAGACAAAAAAATACAACGCGAATAGAGTTGGCGACGGAAGTCGACGCCGGGCTTGTTATTTTGTTTCTGGAATAGGCTAAATGGTAATTTAACGGAGAGTTTAAATTGTAATTTTTAACATTAAAATAGTTTTACGAGCGGCAAGGGACCAACGCTGTTTTCACTGTCCTTTGGTCAGAAAGCTTTTGCATTTTTCGGAGGGGTTGGCACTTTTCTGAACAGAGCTACTTTTCAGAACAGTTCTCCTAGATTAAGCCACCACTTGAATTATTATTAATTACATTGGGGAAAGAGAGTTATTAAATTTCGTGGTTTTCGAGCAGTCCCAGATGTATTCCTGGCCACTGCCATAACATTAAGGCGATGTTACCGAAGGAGTCCCTGGGTGGAGGGTCCGGGGAACTTGCCAGCGGGCAAGGCGCACCGCGGCGTGATGCCTCCAAACGTATTTATTTTGAGAGAAGAGATGGAGTTGCGTTTTTCTCCTTGTCTGGAGATAGAAGTGTGAGATTAGCGGTAGGTTAACCTCGTCAGTCTTTCTGATCGCCCAGATCTATTTAATATGACGAAAGTCAGATGAGTTTAGAGGAGTAATTACTCCAGTTCCGCACTGCTTTTAAAAATCTCTTTTGAATTCTATTAGTGCCCCATTCCTGTTCTTGCTTTACAGATGAAAAATGCATCATGGCTCGGGCTGGAGCAGATTCCAGACCTCTTTCGCTGCCTAATTTTACTTGACAGAGCTTCACTATGGTGGGGTTGGAAACCTCCGAGTCCTCCTCTCTCGCCCCGGACACAGAGAAATTATTTTTTACTAAACTGAGAAGTTTATCCCCTGCAGCTCGCTGCCTCTTCTTTCCCCCCTCTGGACATAGAATAACTATAGATATTTTCACAACGACCGCCTTTTCCCGGAAACCATCCGTGATCCCCAGAGTCGCGGTGTTTAGAGGTGAGAAAGTTGGGATATTCGGACCCAGAAAGAAAAAGCAATCTAGAGCTTGGGTCGAATGCAATTCCCGATCAATAGCGAGCCCTAATAAGTGTAATAGGTTTTAATCGAGTAATTATCCGAATTTTGACCCTATAATTTAGATGTTAGGGAAGAGTTTGCAAGGTGCTTGAAAGAGATATGCACAATTCGATAATAGGATATCGATCCAAGCAGTCCTACATGCCACTCTGGGGCGATTTTCCCCATTATCCAGCCTCTTTACGCTGCTAAGCACATTTTACCTTAAATGTAATCGAAGGAATTTAATTGTTTTTCCAGAGATAACCAGCATTTTGTCACAATTAGTCTGATTTGTCCTAAAAAAGCCAAGGGGAGAGAGAAAATTGAATCTGTCGCCCAGAGCAACGGGCGGCAGCGGTGGGGGGAGGACGGGAGAGGGGTCCGAGGCTGGGGAGAGAGACAAAGTCATAAACGCCTGGGGGGGCCCAGGCGAGGTGGGAGTACCAAGGGACAGTTTTCACACCCCTGCGGCCGAGGCTCCGGTTCCAAGCCGCTTCCAAGTTTGCCAGAGCCGGACTTCCCAGGCAGCGCTGGCCGTGCCTGCGAGGAGGAGGAGGAGGATATCGGGGTTCCTCCTCACCCAGCCAGGCCGGCATCCCCGGGGCTGATCCTGCCGCTCCCGGGGCTGCACGGCACGAACAGCTCCGGGTGTCCCGCCGCCCTGGACCCGCCGCTGTCTCCGGCCTGTCCCGGGAGGATGCGCCCGGGTCCCCCCTTGCCATCCCTCCGCCTAACACAGAATTCCACCTCTCTACATCCAGCAGCAGCGCAGGGCGCGTTTGTCCTTCCCCAGAGCCCCGGCTCCCGAGGCTGCCAGCGGGGAAAGATGAGGTGTCAAAGCATGCGAGACCCTGTTGGGGGAACCCGGGGCACCCCCAGACCTACTTACTGATCAGCTCTGCCGACTTCTTGCACGCGTCGAAATCTTCGGCGAGAGCCTTTTGCTCGGCCAGCTCCGTCCCTGAGTCCCCGGGCTTATCCTCCGCCCCCAGAGTGAACTCGCTCCCCGCCGATTTGTACAAGCCCGCGCACTGCCGCCTCTTGCTGTTGAACTTGTTAGGGTCCAGGATGTCGAGCACGGAGAAGGAGGTGGTTCTGTGCACCACGGGCAGCGCGCCCACTGCCCCCTCTTGTCCGGGGGTGTTGCTCTGGCTGTCCCCTTGACGGTCCCGGCTGGCAGGGCAGTAGAGCGGCAGCTCGCCGCCGCCCGAGAGCCGCTGCTCCCCGCGGCTGTCCATCCCCTCGCCGTGGCAGCCGCGGGGCTCCCCGCCGATACCGGCTGCGGGGACTGTCACCGCCGCGGCTGCCGCTGCCGGGATGGAGATGTCACCGACCTTGTCTCTGCTCACATTCATGACTCTTTGCAGAGCCCCTCTCGGTTGTAACTTCTCCCCCCCTGCCCTCCCCTCTTGCTCTCCCCCTCCTTCCTCAGGCGAAGTTGATCTGGAAACTCCTCCCCGGCTCCGCTCCGGCTCAGGACGAGCCGCTGCCTTCACTCCCCGGGGCTGCGCTGGGTCCGGCCGCCGGGAGCCTCCGGGGGAGGCAGGGAGTCACAAGGTGATGCTCGGCTCGGAGCCTCCACTCAGCTGCTCCTTCTTCCTTCTCATCATCCTCGCCAGGCTGCCCAGGCGCTCCTGCCCCCCCTCCCTTCTCTCTCGCTCGCACACACAGAGGCAAGGCTGTATCTTATTTATGCATTCATATTTAGCACTGGATTGTAATTGGCTACAAATTAATCCCTTGCCCATAATAGTCTGTAATCTTCATCACTGGAAGAGAGACACGTTGAAAGTGTGTGCCGGGGGGAGGGGGGCAGAGAGGGAGAGAGCGAATGAAGGATGGTGTTGGCTGTGATATACTTGGCTGTCAGCTCTGTTTCAGCACACCTCCACTCATCTGGAAAGCATCTAAATAGCCTTATTTGGAGAAGTGGGAGGAGATGACGCTTTCTTTTAAATAATTGCGGGATCAATATAAAGAAGATATTATACACAGAAAATGGGAACTTGAGGTCTTCCATCCCTAATAGTAGAGTAAGATGATCAGAAGGGGATTATGCGTGTGTGTGTCTGTGTGTGTGTGTGTCCATGTGTGTGGGCTCAGAGGTGTCAGCCCCCAGCACCTGTTTCCCTTCCCTGCTGGGTTTATTAAATTAGAACAAAAGGAGAAAATTATGGACGGATGTTTAGAGGTTTTGAGAGAAGCTTGTGTCCGCGGACGCACACATCCTCACATACTTCTTTCTCCTCCTTAGCTAATTAATTAAAATTAAATCTCAAATGTAAGTGCCAGGAAAGTGCCAGAAGAAAATTAATACGTTTAAACGGCACAAGACAAAACACGACGATAAATAAATCCTGAGTAACTGTGAGAAAAGGTCTATTCCATCCCATGCAAGGAGGAAAGGTATAACCAGACCTAAGTTCCACTTTCGAAAAATACTCTCTTATTAAAAAAGGTTTTAATTGTAGAAAATTAAGACATAGGAATAAAATTGCCAGTGAATTATACAATGGGGAATTTCCCATCCCCTACCCTTTCGTGTACAGTTGTGCGTTCTTTGATCATATAAATTTCATTCTTGTTTTGGATGCTCCAGTCGCTACTCAGTTTGAATTAGCTGCCAGGAAAAAAAAAAAAAAAAAAAAAAAAAAAGGTGGGGGGGGGGCGGTAGGAAAATAGAGAAAGCATAAAAGGAAAATTAGATTTTTTTTTGTCTTTGAGGCTGGTGACACATACAAGGACAGGTCCTTTGCAATTACCGCGGGCAATGATCCTTTAGAAAGCAGAAATTAAAAGTTGGGAGAAATAATGGGTAAAACAATCAGCTTGTAATTTTGGTAGGTCTTGGACATGATTAGTCCATCAGCGGGCTGGGCCCAGGGGAGTCCCGCTGAGCCGGAGCCCACAACAGCCCCCGCTCATATATTATACACCAGCCCTTAGATTTTAATCAGACACCACAACAGTGTCCTTTCTCTTTTATGACTTTATTATGCTTTATCTTTAAATTATAAATCACCTCCTGGGTTGAAATGGTATGTATAATCTCTGATCATGTGTAGGTAATTACCTCTCCCCCTTGTCCTGACCTCACCGACGGGGCTGCCACGAACACACAGCGAGAGCGAAGTTTTAATCTGCAAGTGCACACTCTCACATGAACCCACACCCAGGGGTTTATTTGTTTGTTTGTTTGTTTGTTAATAGCTCCTCTTTCCTTCCTTCTCCTCCTCCGGCCGTGCCTCAATCTTTTCTTTTGGATAAATTTTTCTCACATTACTCCTGCCCACATCGCTGGAGTATTATTCATGAAAAATAGGTGGTGGTTTAGGTAGATGCCAGGGACTCGGTTATATCAGATTCGCTGTCGTACTGAACTGCATTTGTACTATTTCTATCTCTCACTAATTTTTTTTGGGGGGGGGTGGGGTGAGGGGAGAGAATGCGGTTATTTAGGGGTAGCGGCGGTGGTAGGAGTATTTCTTATTCCCTGGGTCAGTGCCTCTTAGAAAAAAAAAAAAAAAAAAAAAAAAAAAAAAAAGAAGAGAGAAAAAAAAAAAATCCTAATTGTAATTGACTCTTGTGCCCGGGCAGGGATCGTTCCCAAACGTGCCTGACCCAGAGCGGCGACATCAGCGCAAATTCACGGGTTAGCGCTGGGTGTTCAGAGCAGAAGG
Organism: Erithacus rubecula; assembly: GCF_903797595.1. Taxonomy (NCBI): domain Eukaryota; kingdom Metazoa; phylum Chordata; class Aves; order Passeriformes; family Muscicapidae; genus Erithacus; species Erithacus rubecula. The sequence continues at coordinate 5,579,610 of NC_136687.1, forward strand.
ACCCACATCCCTAGGGAGCACCCGCGAACAGAGGACCCTCCTGTTCTCCCCGATGCTCTCCGGCGCCTCCGGGCACCGACAGACAGACAGACAGACTGACAGCCGAGGAGTGCGCAGCGATGCTGGGCAGGCACCGCCGGGACCCCCAGCCCGCACGGCCCTTTTGTTTGTTGGCGGTTTAAAACGAGTGTTATAAAGATGTTCTATTGCTCCTAATCACAATTGATTGTCAATTAGAGCCTCATTTGTGCAATCTCCATCCATCTGCCATCTCTGGTTATCTGTTCACCAGAAAGTTAGCGCTGATTATGGGGCCCTAGATGAGTTGTGACATGTAATATCTCGCCAGTGGTCGGGCCGGGTGACCAGTCCCATCTTCCTCTCTTTCCATTTTCCTTGCAGGATGGACGAGCAGCAGCCTCTGCGGAGTCACTCGTCCGAGCGATGCTGTCCTCCGGGACCAGCTGAGGGGCTGCCAGGGCACCCCCAGACAGGCGCCATCGTCCCCGTATTTTGGGCTCGGATCCCTTGCCCTGCTGAGGAAAGCTCCCAAGGAAACGTTTCCTTCTCCGAAATAAATAGGGAATCACACGGAACACCCTCGCGTTTTTACGAGCCTCCCCGCCGCAGCGATGGTTATCTCTGTAGTTAGGCTGAATTATACCTGCGGGGAGGCGATATTTCCAGAGCCTGAAGGCACCGGTGGCCAGAGCATCTCCCGGGAGCCGCCTCGGCCACCCTTGAGCCCGGCGTGCCCCCCGGGTCTCGGTTGTGCCAGGGCAGGGCAGGGGGACCCCGCTGGCACCCTGTCCCTGCTGCCCTCGGTGCCCGGTCACCCTTCGTACCAACGGGGAGCCAGGCCGGGCACCCTGCGGGTTCCGGGGCAACCCTGGTTTGAACTTAATTACTTAATACCTATTTTCAAATTCTATTTCGGCGACCTACAGATCAACGAACAACCTTTTTTTTTTTTTTTTTTTTCCCTTCTTCTTGACTGTTCTCCAGCCATCCCTCTCCCCGTCCCTTGGGGTCTGGAGCTTCGGGTAATTAAGGGCATTTATCGCCGCGGTAAAACAATTTAGCAGCCCTCACTGAGCCGAGAAGGTCACTCTGGTGGCTGCACCAGGCGCGGAGGCTCCGCGTCCCTCCGCGCTCGGCGCTGCCCGCAGCCCCAGTGCGGAGGGGTCCCGCGGGTGGGGGGCTCTCCACGGCCGTGTCTGCCCGGCTGGGGGGGCAGGACCACCCTTCTGGACGTGCCTGTATTGTTTCCAAATTTGAAAGGGTAACTCTGTTATAATAATAATAATAATAATAATAATAATAATAATAATAATAATAATAATAGTTATTATTATTATTATTATCATCACCTTTGCAGGCACAGGATCAGCTCCTGAGCCTCGCTGGTCTCATCCTGATTTTGTGCCCCGCGGGTGTCTCCCCGTGCGGGGCAGAACTGAGGAGCAGCGGTCACCTCGGGATGCCCATCCCTCCTCGGGAAAGTGGGGATCCATCCACACACACCCCCAAGCTGAAATCAGGGAATTAATTAACTCTACCCACGAAGGCAAATGATTTAAGAAGAAAAAAAAGATTCTGAAGCAGATCTCGCCCTCTATCAATGCGGTGTCAGGTCCTCATAGTAGAAGATTTAAAAGCCCTGGGGATTCCAGGTTAGAGTAGTAATGAGCTTAATTGAGGTTAATGCTTCCTGCACAGCTCCTTGATTATTAAATTAATATTATCACACACATGAATCATAATTAGAAGTTTAAATAATGCTCTAGGGGAATCCTCGGAGGATCTATTAAACAGTTCTCTTCCCTCTCTCCGTCTCCCTCCCTGCTCCGAGGGCAGCCCCGGGGGCGGCTGGGGATGGGCGCTGCTGGAGGGGGAGATGTCCCCGAGTGTCACCGCGGGGACAGAGCGAGGGGCAGCGCCCTCACGGTCCCTCCTCGCCCTCCAAGCCTCACTCAGCCCGGTGGATCCCCGTTTCACCCTCCCCCCGCCTCCTAATTTGGGCGCTTATCTCCCAGCACCCGGGAGTTTATATAAAATACTAATAAAGTGCCTTGTTGTCCCTTATCGCGGCTGGGATCGGCTCTGCAGTGGCTTTTTCACACTCCTCGCCAAAGCCGATCCGTTTTGCTGGCAGGAGGCTGGAGGTGCCGCCAAGAGCATCCTCGGGCCCCCGCCGGGATGCGGGGCAGGGAGGGGGGACCAGGGGGAGATCCCCCTGTCCTGCCCCGGTACCAAGCCCAGCTCCCAGCCCCTGGCACGGCCGGGACATGGCACTGCCGAGGATGGAGGTGACTTTCCTGGCGGGGGGAGCGCCCCCGATCCTGCCCCCATCTCCCGAGCCGGGTCCTGCAGCACCGGGGACCCACACGTGCTGCGAGGACAAGCGGCTCGATTATCATCAGTATTTTTTAATATTATTATTATTACTACTACTATTTCTAAGGAAAGATTGAGAAAAGGGGGAGAAGCAGTGGAGGGGGCACACACAGCCCCTCTGCATTGTGGGGGCAGTACATGTAAAGGGAAAAATAGAAGAGAAATCAGATGGCCGGCACGCACACAGCTCTCTCTTGCTCTCCCTTTCTCTTTCTATTTATTTTCCTCTCTGTTGCTGAAACATATTGAAGGGGGAGAAAAAGGAAACATTAAGATCAACTGTGAGCCTTGCCGACGGTTTAACGATTTCAAATGAGCTCTGACTCTGGTGAAAATCTGACAATTACCCATCAGGATGGCAGATGATGGTTAAAATTACCAGAAATCAATATTCTCACCGGGTGTCCCAGCCTGATAAGAGAGACCAAGACAATGTTGACTATTAAAGTCGACAGCTTGAGATATTACACTATTAGTTATGCTATTTTTAATAATCTATAATATTTGGGCTATAATTAATTAATTATACGGGTCAGATAATATCTGGGGCTGGAATGAGGTCTGAAGGGTCTATTAAGGTTGGTAATGAGAAAGGAGAAATCTAATCTAAGGACGAGGAGCCGTGAAGTAACAAATATACAACAGACTTCAGATAGAGCGAGAGGGAAGGAGAAGGGCTATTGCAGACAGTGCACACACCTCTGCTTTGCTCATCCCCTGAGAGCATCTCCCTCTGCTCCTTTATCCAGGTACCCACTGCTCATGGAAGAGGCCTGGCTCTCACTGGGATGCTACAGTCCCTGGGAAGCCAGAGAAAGGAAAAGACTGGATGTATATTAAGGAATTAATGCTAGAAAAAAGGAAAAAAAAAATCCCAACTATACCCCAACAAGCCATCTGTATCCATCCTGCTCCTGGCCCTAGCATTAAATTTCTCTTATTATTGGGATATAGGGACACTTCAGGTGATTCATGAAGTTAAACCCTCCAATTAAATTCTGCTCTGCCCCTGTTCACAGGTAGGGTCTGACATTGTCCCTGGCATCTAAACAACCCTCAAGCAGTGGCTTCAGATGTATCTCTACATACTAATGGCACATGCATATGTGTGTAAACATCAATGTATGCGAATATGTTATATAGGGATATATAATATGATGTATGGATTTTTTCCTGTAGGTACAAATGTTTATGTAGGAATGTACGCAAAATAAACACGAGGAAGAATAAAAACCGACTGCATTATAATTCACATATAAAAATCCATCTATTTATCTATCCCAAAATGTTAATATTGAGATAGATATGTTAATATTGTTGCATGTGTCAAGAACATAAAATGGTTTTATTCCCTTCTCTGCAAATGAACTCCAAGCCAGACCCTCTCCATTATAAACTGACTCCTTGCTCAGCGTTACTAACCAATATTCTAGGTGTGACACTCAGGGCTTTACCTATTTTACATCGATTATAAAAATCGCTCCTTCTCCTGCTATGATAATCCTTTTTCTAGGGGTGTATTATTTTTCATATTAGTTCTACCCTTATTAGTTACAGGAGGATGTGTTGAACAACATCCCTTTGTACAGAATGATGAAAACCACATTTTCTAGTTATGCTTAGATTAGCCAGGGTACTAATCCTTTATTTTCCCAAGTAACATCTTAATTCCGTGCTTTTCAATAGGCCTGTCTCAGTCATACTTTTCTCAGTCCTTGTGGAGAACTGGAAACCACTGAAGTATTAAAAAAACTTCTTGCAATGGCAGACATCTTTCTGGGACAACTGTTTGATATAGTTCCACAGGATTTGTTCCTTCCCAGTTATCTCTGCTGTTGGTTGAAACCTGAAGCCAACTCTGCATAAGATGCCCTGCTCCATGTCTCCTTTGCATCCAAAATGGATATTTCTCTATTTTCCTCAGCCAGGGCCCAACCAAGGCTGTTATAGGATGATGAGGTGCCAATCAAAGGCAAAGCTGAGAAGCTGCTAGATGGACATGGGAAACAACACCTGCAGGTGCTGCTCACAGCATCTCAGGCACGAGCAGCCCTGAGGGCAAATGAAAGTCCTTACCCAGCAGATGAGAAGCAAGGAAGAAAAAGAGATTCTTCTGTTTATTTCATTATTTTGTATGTATAGGAACAAATTAACAAGAGGATCTAAATGGTTCACTCCCAATGTAAGTTAGCAATGCTGCCAGGACTTAGCAGTTGTGATGGGTTTATGGAAGTGTCTCCAGCTCCTGTCAATGGTTCTGTGATTTTCAAACACTGCCAGATATTGGGAAGCGTGGGTGTGCATGGGGCAGTTGGAGAGAGCTGGCACAGAGTCCCCAGGTGTTTCAGGTCAGGAGCAGAGCAAGAATCCAAAACAGCAGCCTAATAACTTAATTGCTTGGTAGGATAAACCTGGTGGACTCAATGACAGCTGCCACAGCCCAGTTTGCCCATATTGACACGTTGCTTGCATTGCTGATACTCTGAGCTACAGAAAATGGTGCCAGGGTCTTTCCATAGTCAGGTCCCTGTTTTCTGACCAAGTTCTGCAACATCCCAGGATTCTCCCATCTGCTGCAGAACTTCACTGATGTCCCCAAAACACTACTTGTGGTGAAGTTTTGGAAGGGACACAGCAAGACCATAGTTCAAATAGTTTTGAACTGAATCCTTGTCAAAGACAGCCTCAGATGGGTGAGCAGCACTTAACTCATGTAATTTTGTTATTAAAGCATTTAGAAATGCAGTTGACAAAGATATGAGGCACAATGAGAATAAAAAGATTACCCTTTTAGATCTAATCTAGAGAGTAAAGTCAAGGGGCAGCTTTACAAGCTGATGCAAATGAGGCTGGCTATGTCAGCTGATTTACACAGGAGGGGGCTGAATGCAAAATTGTCTGATGCTTTTATTGTGAGACCTCGTTGATATTTGGAATCCTGCTCCTGTCAGTACTGAGAAACTTCCTGCACATTCAAGTAAGAGTTGAAGGCACTTTCCAAAGCTTTTGTAACTGGGTTGCAGTGGTTTAAAGCATGCTTGGCATGAGGTTATTCCTCTCTTAACACTGTGGTCCCAGCTGAGTTGTGGCAATTGACTATTCAGTTCCATACTGGGAAGGAGGGAAGGAAATTTTTTTAGGCTGCCTAAATGCAGATTGAAAGCATGTTCTCTTATTTATAGCCAAACCAAATGGGTATATTGGAGCACTTTGCAACCATTTTCTCTGCATTTAGAACAGATGCAAAAAACTGCAATAGGTAAGAAGCAATAAAATTGTTGTTCTACACTGAAATGTTTCTTAATATAGGCATTTGGAAGCCAAATGCAAGTTAGGACTCCCATTTTAGCTGTATATTCAACGTGAAAATTTGGACCTGAACTCTCAGCCAGGAGCCTTGGAGTCTGAATCAGATTGATTTATAGTTTGTTAATTATTTAAATTAAAAGCTGTAATATTCATCAAGCAGTTGATTGATTGCTGGAGAAGATCCAAACAATGCTGGCTGATGAGTATGTGCTGGGAAAATTATTGAACACTTGACACATGGTATCTGTATCATTAATCCTACAGGATGAAAAGTTTGTGGAATCCATGGGTCAGGAATCCCAAATGGGAAGAAAAAACATCATGAAGTGTGGTAAGTCAGTGGCTGATAATAATGTGACATTTGGAATGTACCCATTTTGATATTAGTGGGACATCAGTTTGTGAAGATTAAGGAAAACCAGGGAAAAGATTTGCAGAAAATATGTAAAGCTAACAGCTTGAAGTTCAAAGTAGCAAAGAATTCTGTCTTGTCCCTACATGTGTAAAAAAAAAAAAAAAAAAAAGAGTAGTTGAAAAAGTAATATTTATTGTACTTTGTAGTGAGTCGACCAACAGTACCCAGAATACTAAAAACATGTGTCAGCCAGCACAGTAATTGCAGTTACAGAAATAACAAACAGAACTATACCCTCAGCTATTTATAACTGAACTGCACTGGGCTTTGCTTAGAAAATAGGATTATTCTGTAAATGATATCACTTTCCACTAAGCAGAGTGTGTCAGACCTGAAGTCCTTGTTTCAGCTTAACATCTGTTCAGGGAAAGCAGCATTTACTTGTTTTTATGACTGCATGATGGGAATATAACTACAGCTGTATATATAACTTGCTTTGATAAGCATATCATAAATTGAAGGAGAAGAAATCATAAATAGATGTATAAGTTTGTCTGTAACAATGGTTCTTTCCCATAAATTATATAACTTCCATTTTCTGGCTATTGAAACAACTGTAGACACAGACAAGAAGAACAATCTGTACCTGCAGTTGAACAAATAATGGGAACAAAATTCCCAGCTGTCAGATTCTCATAATAAACTTAGCATGGAAAGTACATCAGAATAGATGGGGATGGGAATATTTCCAAAATCACAAGTTTTACCTTTCAGTTATGCTGTCCAAAAGTTAAGTGTCTATTTCACATTAGTTGCCTAGGCTGGCACCTTAATTATTGCATGAAGAAAACGTTTCCATGGGGTATTTCATTCCACCTGTCTTGGATTCCTTAGGATCCAAGACACACAGAAAAATCATGCAGGTGATAACAAGTACCATTCTTTCTGCCTTTTCAGGCAAATAAACCAGTTCAGGTATCCTGGTTGCTGGTCAGAGTTTGTTGTTTAAAGAAACAAGTACAAAACCATTTCCCAAGTGTTTTGGGGGACTGAGTGAAGGGAGGAAGTATTTTTGAAATTGATGTTTCTGACATGTTCTTTTTGCCTTGGTCCTACTTTTATTTCCAAACAGTAAAGATGATGGGTTTGTACCAGTTGCATGTCCCTCTTAGTGAGCCATCAGTTATGTCCTACCCCTTGATTTGGGGAATCTTGGTGTCAGTGGACACAGGCTCAATTCAAAGACTGTTTCACTCACATCTCCATATAATTTTTAGGTGAACCAGTTGCTGTAAAGCTGATGACACATGTATCTTTATTAGACTGACCCAGTTATCAGTACAGGTTCACTCTGTACCTCCTTGGGTTGCCTTGCACAATCTGTTTGGCTGATGTCAGGTCTGCTCCTGTGCATGATCATTCTTCCAGCAGTCAATACTGAGGTTTTTTAAGTTATTGACCAGACAGCTATTGGATGAGGCAGGGCCACATGCCCTACTGACCCAAAATACTGTAGCAAAAGTGGTGCAGATATGAAATCAATAACTTTATTGAAACAAATATCCAAGCCGACACCTTGTGCAGAAGGATTAAACGAAGAGGGCTGCTGTGGAAATGGGTCAGGCTGAACGTGGCTGATGCATGGAGGAATTCAGCCAGGCTAAGGGGAATTCACATGTGAGGCAGAGGGAAGCAGAAAAGCAACATTTGGTGCAGTGCCAGGGTGTGCTGGGCTCCACAAGGCTGTGCAGTCCAGCTAAAGGACAAGGACAGAGGTCTGAGGGACTGGGATGTACCTGGAATGACACTGCTAATGACACCGTTTTTCCCCTGGTCCTTGGGTAACTCCATCAGCTGCACCTCTACTGATCTTGTATTTGAAACTGTTTGCATGGCTTCACAAGGATGCAGAAACACTGTTAAACCCATACCCCATGCATAGGCACAGGCTTTATTTATTTGGTGAGTGTTTCAGATTTCATGGATATTTTAAACTAACTAGCATAGCCTTGTCATCATTAACATGTGCTCAGTGATTATGGTGCTTCTACAGTGTTGCTTTTCATCCTAAATGCTTGAGCAAAACCTCAGCCCTTTAGGTGAACCTGAGCATTTCTCAAAGCAGAAAATGTTATCAGCACCAGTTAATATATAAAATCTTGCCATCACTTACTGCAGCGCCACAAGAAAATAATTTAATAGAACAAGTTACTTTATTTTCTCAAAAACAACATTTTTGTTTGATTGTGAAACAGAGAGAAAAGAAAGAGTGAAGAAAAGCTCAATAAACAGCCATTTTATTACTGTTGCTAGAAATAAAATAAGGGTAAGGGAGACTTGGCTACTGTTTTATTGTAGCTGTGAATCCACTTCTTTCATTTAAGTGTCTGTCACATTAGTAGAAAAATACAGATCACTCTGAAGTGTGTACACTGGCAGTGACTATGCCCATTTTTCATTTTAAATAACTTTCAGCTATTTTTTCTTTTCACAGTTGGAGGTAGCAGGCTGGTACAGGAAGGGGTGCAAAATGAAGGCAGCATCTTTTCATGGGCTTTGGGTGAGAATTTGGCTTTGCTCAGTTCCCACTGTAATGCATTCTCAGTTTAATTGAGGGAATAAAAATGAAAATAATTAGCTTGAATATATGTGCTTAATTTAATACTGCCACAATATGTTAAATGTAATAGCAAACCAAATTATTCCCAAACCAATTCTCACTATTGATGTAGTTTTTGTGAGCTGAAATGAATTAACTGTGAAGTCACTTTGCATCAGTGTTTTTGTATGTCAGACATTTTTCTCTCTGCCACAATTCTGAAATGATGGTTTATAAGTCATCCCTAGTAGATATATGCAAGTTCAGCTGGATTAGTTGATGATTGAAGCAACTTTAAAATGGGCTTGTGAAATAATTTTTAATAAAAACCGTAATGTTTACACCATAAACAATAATAAGCTTTTATTTAATATATGCATTTGGGAGAAAAAGGCCTAGTCATAGGAGACATGTAGGAATTAGGACAGGAATTAACTCAATAATGAAATCCAAACAGGAGATTCCTCTGAAGCATGGTACATGTTTCCTACTCACATATGACAGCCCCTGTAGCACTTGTTAAATTAGCCAATTAGTTAAATTAGCAGATCCTTCCAGAACTACCAATCCTTTGTTAGAAGAAGAGAAGGGAATGTCAAACTTATTTCTGACCTGAGTTCTTTGCCTCAGTTCCATCTGGTGGCCCAGGTTTTGTTTTTCTTCATTAGACTAAACAAATCTCTGGTATCTTACAGTTTTCCTTCAACTTTACCTTTGTGACATATTTTATATGGAATTATTATTTCTGGCTGTTATCTACAATAAGTTGGTGACAGGAATCCTGATTCTTTAGTATTGTTATAATAATGGGTATCTGGCATAGCACAGACCTCTCCAAATTACACCCACATATACATATACACTTTAATTTCTTCAAAGTTTTTCTGTGACAATATTAATGAGTTTTTAGTGTCTTTGAGCCCAGATTCATAGCCCTGCTCTTTGTCTTGCCCTCATTGTAGCTGCTGACAGACTCTGGTTCAGAAGTTTGGTCTTAGGCTGCTGATGGGTAGCCCTCAAGGGGACTGAACTTTGTTGAAGGGCTATCTGAATTAAATTATTTATAATGAGCATGCTTGGCAATTAGGTAATGCTAACCACTGGCTGGGGGTGTGAAATGAATACATTACATTCAGAAAAGGGGAAGAAGTTGTGATGTTTGCACAGCAGGCACCGTTTGCCAATCCACAGCATTTACATTTGGTACCTCTTGTGTTTAAATGTTTATACCTTAACAGATATTTTCTCAAGATTGAGAGACTGCCTGATATAATAGCAGGTAATCTGTGCTGAACCTGAGCATCAACTGATTACCAGGCTTGCCTGAATTACTATTTGCTATTACAGTATTTTAGGAACCTGTAATATCCACCATTACTTTCTCTTGTGGAAGTCCTTAGACTGACTTGCCATTGCCATTTCTCCCTCTCCAGCAAATAAATATTGTAGTGAATCCAATACAATCAGCAGAGTGTAACCAGAGTGTATGAATTTTTTTGCACAGATAATTAAAGCCCAGTGTTCTCCACTGTAACAATTACAAGTACTTGAGAAAACAATGACAAGGTCATCTTGGAATGCAGCTATCAATCAGGGAATTCGCTGCCTTAATAAAACAATAACTCACTTGTTTAGAAACCAACACACAAAGGGAGTGACAACAAAATTGTTTCCTTGGACATATGTTCCCTTAACCACATAAATGGGGAGCAATAGCACATATAGTGTGTTTAGCTAATTAAGAACAATTTCTCCTGTCTGCCCCAGGTACCTTAAGTTGTGACTAAATCTCAGTGTTGGAATAAAAAAGGCCACTTGGATTGTGTGTGCACATGTAGAAGGGTCTCTCTTTTCCTTTGGAATGGAATCCATGGAATGATGTGGTGGCAAATGTCCTCTATGGACAGCCCAGGCCAGTGCTTTCTGTGCTTCCCCAGCAGCCCCCACAGCACACAGGGCTGCACTCAGGTAAATACAGATGTGACTCACCTGTCCAGCATCACAGAGTTGCACATAACTGATCCTCAGGCATGGCCTTGGATTAGAAAGGGAGATTTTGGAGCTTTTTTAGTGCCAGAGACTGAGATGAGGATCTGCTTTTCTGCAATGCGAATAGGCTGTGGCCAGTGGTCATGCTGGGTGATGTATGAGAGGGTCCCATCACAGGCACTTGTATCCTGGGCTTCTCCTTGCCCTGCTCAGTGTAGTGCATCTCTCCTGCCCTTGAAGCAAACTCCCTGGGCTGTCAGTAGTGCCTGGGTCTGCACTAGAAGGATGCTCAAGAAATACAGAACATCTTAGGAGTGAAGCTTAAAAAAACCAGCTGAGTACTATATTACTCATTTGGGAGTAGACTGATCCATAGGCTAATGGTTGTGTTGAAGGGCAAATAGTGTAGAGGTAAGGGAAACATCAATTTTTCTGTTGATGGAGGTTGCTGACTGCCACTGAACTGCTTTTTAAAACAGTACCAGTATGAGTTATCTCCTGATAGCCATGTCTTTGCAATAGTGAAATGCAGCATCCCTGTACAGAACTTTTTAATTTGTAAGTTTACTTTTGAAATGATGGCTCATTTTGAGAAGCAGGTATCATGTTATATACATCAGAAACAGGGGAAAATACAATGAGATGTTCAATCTGAATCAAAGCACTTGTGAGGTGTGACTCACAGGTGTGTTAATAAGTAAATAATACATAGTTCCCACCTTCACTTCCCACATTTCAACCTTGGCCTCACCCAGAACTGGAGAATTTTCTCATTGACTCCCTTGCCAGGGGTCAGGCTGAGAGTTTGCTGTTAGAAAAGCTCATGTACAAACTTATTACTTCCTCTGTTTGAGTACAGGCTAAAAAGTGGAGAATGTGATTGTGAAAGGGAAGTCTGGTTTATATAACTATTGTAGAATTAATTGATGTTTTTAATTTATTTTTATGAATGCAATTATAAACTGATATGTCAGAGACTGAAAGCTGCTTTTATGTTATATACAAGTAGCTACAAAGGTAATTTTGCAGGCTTCTATGTTTAATCATTTGCATTTATACTCATTACTGCATACATATGGCAGAACTGAAGTGCAGAACTGTATTTCTAAGGCAACAGTAATTTTTTCAGACACTAATTAAGCCTATTAAAAGTACTGATCTTCTCATGCTCACATTCACAGAATAAAGGCATCAAAGCAGCAATTTGGCATGTTGGATGGGAAATTACTAATTTTTTTCACAGTTTTATGTCGTGCATTTGCAAATATGTCTTCTTGAACTACTCAGGGCCAAGTTCAGTGAGATTCTCCTGGGACTGGACAGGGTGAATTTGGAGGGGGCACAGAGAGCCATGGCTGTAGTGATGATCAGCTGTGTACACGACCTTGGATATACAATCTTTCCTCAGCTCCACAGACCCTTTGCATCCTGTGCTTGTTCCAGGCACTCTGACCTCACCCCTCATGGCTGTGTGAGAATACTTTCCCCTAGAGAAGTCACTAAAGAGTTCAAGAAAGGTTTTAACTCTTCTTTCGGGGAGCCTTACACAGTCAAGAGCTGCTGACTTTGTGAGGTCCATCAAAAGCACAGATTTGCAGCACACAGTGAGGGTAGCTGCAGGTGCTGGTGTCCTGTTCCCTGAGGCTCTCCCAGCCCTGAAGAACTGGAATGTCACTAATAGGCCTCTGTTATTTTTTGGCAAGCTGCTGAACTGCTGGCTATGTCTATATTTAGTGGTGGTGTAACTTAAATCAAAGCCCTGACGTTATTAACAGCATAGTGGACATTTAATTGGATTTAAGAAAAACACTTAGGGCCAGCCTGTCCTCTCAGTTACACCTGGGCAGCTCTGCTAGGACAGATGGGTTTGTCTTCTGGAGATGAGTTTTGTCATTCAGCTCCAAGTAAACTCAGATTTTAAAAGAGCACTGTTAGGTTTAATTTGGGGGAGAGTAGTGGGAACTGTGGCCTGTGGAGTAGAGCTGTGCATTCAGAACACAGGCTTGTAGGGTAACCAGGTTAGAAGGGACCTGGTGAAGCCTCTAGTCCTGCCTCCTGATCAGAGCAAGGTCATGTCTGGCCAGTTTGCTCACAGCTTTATCCAGTCTTGTTTTGGAAACTTCCAAGGATGGAGGCACATCCTCCCTGGGTAACTGTTCCTCTGCTTGACTGTTAAAAAGTTCCTAATCAATTCCAGTCCACCTTGTCTCCTTTAGTGCCTCTTATCTCTCATCCTCCCACCATAAAATTCATAAAGCATCAGGCTCCATCATTTTGATGACCTCCTCCTGGCCCTAGAAAGGCTATAATTCACACCAATCCCAAAGGACAGCTGGGAATCACTTCTAGGCTTCTTATCCCCAAAAGGTTGGATTTGAACCATGATCTTTCAAGGTACCTCCCAGCCTGGGACTTTTTTATATGTTAATTTTCTTTTGCAAGTTCTTTCAAGCTATCAGGTGTCCTTCTTCCCTAATTTAGTCCAACCTTCTCCAGTTCTAAGTGATTCCTTTCCAAAAGTCCTGTCCAAGGTCAGGCAGAACAGGCAGTGGAGGTGGAGAGCTGCTTCAAATGGGACTGGGGAATTCCAGAAGGGATATTTCCAGTTTTCCTGTAAGGTGTCTCCAAGAAATTAGGGCTTGTCTAGGTATCCTAGACACACACAGTTCTGGAATTTGACATGATCTTCCCCAGCTGAAACTGGAGTGAGAGTCTGGGGATGAAGGTCTCAGCTCAGCAAAGCCCATAAGATGCTCCAAGCTGCTTTGCAGGGTAGGAATAGGTTGAAGTATTCTCTTTAAGACAAAACCTGCATTTAAATACTTCACCAGCCTATGATCTAGACTGTGACTGTGCAGGCTGTGTCATAATGTGGTTTTTTTTCCTATGTTATATAAGAAAAATAAAAAAATTACTAGTTTTTAAATTTATATAATTGTTATTAGAACAGACCCCCTTGTAGGTAGATTAATTTTGTTAGAAAAGAGTCAGCTCTTTGTAGAGATAAGAGCATCAATCTGTTTATGACTTTTTCTCTGACAAATATAACAAGAATTTCTCGCTATCTTGGAAATTAGTGATCTTCTTCGTCCTGAGGTTTAGTTATGCTGACCTCCCTGTCATAACCCTGACTATATTTCCAAAGTGTATGTTTTCCCCTGTCACAGGAGAAATCTGTAGCACAGAAACAGAATCTGCTTTCTACAATTCATGGTTATAAAAAAAGAGAAAAGTAAAAGAAATTTCTGTTATTGTGACAGAGCAGATGCTGTATAGAAAGGATTGCTTACAGATACACTGTAAGTTAATAATATATTTTCCAAAGTAGATGGAAAAATTCTTGTAAATGTCTGAAATGAAATACTTATGATTACAGGAAATGAAATTACTTACAACATTTTTTTTTCACAGCCTCTCAACACACACTTCTTTTCTTACACACATATACACACACATAACTATTGTTAATTAAGACTGTCTCCATTATGGGGCTAATTAACAATTAGCATAAACATAATTAGCTGATGTTGACATTTAACTCATTACGTTGTTTAAATAATTTTCAGAAATTGCCCTTAGTGGCATTCTGTCATACTGAAATAATGGCAGCACTTTGTCATGTAAATTAAATGACATTTGTGTTGTTTCCTCTCTAACTCATGCATGGAAGATTTTTTTTTTCTCCTTTAATTTGAGCTTCATTCAGTTCAGAATCCAAGGTGATTCCTAAAACTTAAGCTAAAGCCTCAAGCTCCTTGCATACCCTCCATGAGTAGCCTGAATATTTCGGGATCTGCAACCTTTTACTCAAGAAGTTTGGATCTCTGTGCAGGTTCCCTGAGTGCTCCCCACAGTCCTGATGGATTGATCAATAGGTGACCAAGTAGAGCAGAGTGGGGAGAAGGAAGGGCAGTCCTGGGCTGTGGAGCTGGGACTTGCTTTCTGCTTTTACATGTTTGTGCTCACAGCCTGGAAAACCAAACATGGCCTGGGCTGCATCCCCAGCAATGTGGGCAGGTGAGGGAGGGGATCCTGCCCCTCTGCCCTTGTGAGACCCCACCTGCAGAGCTGTGTCCAGCTCTGGGGTCCCCAGCACAGGAAGGACATGGATCTGCTGGAGTGAGTCCAGGGCAGGGACACTGAGGTGAACAGAGGGCAGGAGCACCTCTGGTGTGGAGAGAGCAGGGGGTGTTCAGCCTTGACAAGAGAAGGTTCCAGAGAGACCTTAGAGCACCTTCCAGTCCTTAAAGGGGGCCTAAAAGAAAGATGGAAACAGACCTTCTAGGAAGGCCTCTTGTGATAGGTCAAAGGGTAGTGGTTTTAACATAAAGGAGGCTAGGTACAGAATAGATATTAATAAAATAATTTAATATGGGGGTGGTGAAATACTGGTAAAAGTTGCCCAGAGAAGCTGTGGCTGCTGCATCCTTGGAAACCCTCAAGGTCAGGCTGGATGGGAACCTGAGCAATCTGGTCCAGTGGAAGGTATCCCTGGCCATTGCAGAAGGTGACTGCTAATTGCCCCTTCCAACACAAACCATTCCATGATTCTGTGATTGAC